>NC_051185.1:31962254-32291004 GCF_013339695.2 Rhipicephalus sanguineus | reverse complement strand
TATCTAAGAACGATGAGGTATAGCGCGCTGCTCAAACAAAAAGGAGTAACTGTGACAGTTGTTAGTTCGCGCTCGTCCTGTGTGTGCTCTTTTCGTGCGTCCTTTGCGCTTGAGCGGCGCGCCGCAAGTATTGAGCTGCTTGCCACTCTTCGTGTGAGATTCTAATTGGTTGCTATGGCATTCGTTGCTTCGCCCATGCGTCGAAACTGTGACTTTCTGTAAATAGTCCGATATTTAGCGGTCTTTATTAATAGTACAAGAATACGTCTTGGGCCGGACCTTTGAAGGGCGAAACGCTTTCCTGTTATTATGTGGCTTCTGTAGATTAATAACCAACAAGCATCTTGAATTCCCGCTTAATAATCTTGCGTTAAGCTTCACATCAGAAATAACTCTCGTGATTTCTTTCTCGGTACTGTGTTATAGCCACAGGTTCGTCTTTGATGAAGCTAGTAGTTTTACTTTAAAAAAAACAACGCACAAGGTTTTAGTTTCTACTTTTCTAAATGTTCCTCTTGTATTCCTATAAAATATTTTTGTGTCAAATTCTAGTATCACTATTTGAAATTTGTCAGATTAGGTTAACCCTTCAACTGGCTGTTCCGCGTGCGCAATTGAATACTTGTAGTTTCTCGTTTATACATGTTTTCTTTTTTTTTAAGCTTTACGTGAGGTTTCAAGATTACTTGAACGCTGAGTTATTCTATTCTTGACCAATCCACCGGTGTCGGTACGTGCAATGTAGTGGGTACATCTTTAATCATCAGCATCATGTAACAGGGCGCGACTAACACAAAACACAAGAATAGAAGGACGCAAGACGACGCGCTTGTTGCAACTGACGTCTTTTATTCAGGAGAACACATTCTTATGTACCTTGTGAGCCGCGCCATCTTACATCATGAATCAACACCAACTCGCCCAACTTTTTATTGCGTCATCATCGTCGTCATCAACCTCTTTGCCCACCAGCATTATTATCTCAATAAACCTGAGCATACAGCAGCCTGTATAGTCCACGACTACTTGATAATTGCGGAACTAGAGGGGGCAGCCGTCGACAGAGCTGTCGCGGCAACACCTTTTACTCAGGGTTGCCCAGGGCACACTCCTTACGCGTTACAGCGCATCTATATATGAAGAGGCAAGACAATACGTCCGCACGCAGAAAACCCCGTTTGCAGGTATGTCCCACAGAAATGGGACAAGTCCCACTACCCATCATGAGTACACTAATATGAAAATTTCCGCGGGGAAAAACCTGCGTTCCACAGAAAGTGAGCAAACCACACTACTCACAACTGGTCCATCAAAGTGTCGCAAAGCGGAGAACCCGGCAAAAAGAAGCATGCTCCTCAAATGGTGGCTCCTCATGATCGTTCACGAAACGCGAAGCGCATGCGGCAAGCCCGACAAGATTACGCACGTCGTGACAAAAATATGCATGCTTCTCAAATGGAAAACGTAAGAAGGAGCATTCTGAACCTTTCTTCACCTTTCATGAAAATTCTGTGCCTTTCGAAAGCTTTCATAGAAACTTACGCGTCATTTTTCTGCCGAGTGCAACACTATTTCGATGGCCCTCCACCTTCATAGAGTGCAATGGCTCATGAATTTGTCGATCGAAATTGAAGAAAACTAAAAAACGTACGTCATAATAAAAGAGCTGTAGCGACGACTCAGAAGTCTGAATTTATTGTATTGATTAGCTCTTCAAAAACAAATCATCTGCTCTTTCTACCCCCGCCCTTCAAACAGGCTATTGTTACTAGAGAAGTGACAAATATGGGATCCCGGCGCAAGGGCGTGTGTGCTTTTGCCACCGATAACGAAGTCCGCTGTTACACTGCCCAAAATGTCGTGACTCTCAGCCCTACATAAGGGGCGCCATCGGAGGCAATCGCAGTCCCGATCAATGCGGGAGGCTCATGTATATATTCTGTCCTTATTCAGTGACCTCGTTATCACCATGAGTGAGAACATGATCAATCATTTCCTGACCTGTACACACGACCAGCAATGTGCTCGTGGAGTTCGCTCATTTCAAGATGTCACGGTTGATAAGTGGGCTCACTGAGGCCTTATTGAGGCCCTATACGCCTCATCAAGCGCGAAAAGTGACCGTCGGCGGCGCCAACGTCAACACGGGCCATGCAAAATGTCGCCATCACGTGATGACGTCACCATGTGACGTCGTAATGACGCCAGAGATTAACCAAAATTTGTGACGTCATCTTGACGTTACTATAACGTCACATAACCTGACTTCACATGTGGGCGCCATTGCATGACGTTGTTTTATCAAAGGCAGGCCAATCCCCGAGCCACTGCGAAACCCCGTGAAGTGCAAAAAGCTTGGAATGCCAAGGACACCGGAGACCATGCAATACCATTTAAGGTGCAGAAAGTTTCCCGTGAGAGGGCGGGTGGGGGGGGGGGGGGGCGGTGATCAATACAGTAGCCTGAAAAGGAAACGATGACTCACCTTCGAGTCGTCGTAGGCGAATGCCTAGGGGACTGTGTGATTTTTTTTCTTTCGTTTTGGTTTGGCGCTCCTACACTGGGATGCAGTCACTGACATGTTTGTATTCAGGAGCTTCTTATGGAGTTTAAAAGAGTGCCCAGCTGCAATGTATAGTCTTTAAGCTATTCTATCGATAATTTTCACTTTAAATATAAGTATTTTCGATCGCAGCAACCCTGGAATATGAGACGCTTTGGACTCATTGGAACTGTATCTCTTCACGATATATAGGAGTACTTCAACACGATGGTTAAGCGGGTTTGTTGGTACGTACACATAGTGCTTGACTATGTATGTTGCCGTCGCGCAATAGGACCTCTTGTTGGAAGTCAGCGCTCGTGTTTTTTTGTTTTTTTTTGTTGTTTAAATAGAAAAGAAATGAAGGAGTTGTTGTCACCATCGCTTGGTGACGGGTACCCCTTTCCACATATTTGTTAAGGAAAAAAATAAACAAAAATAAGATATATATATATATATATATATATATATATATATATATATATATATATATATATATATATATATATATATATATATATACAGTCCTGTAGAAGAACTGATAGCTGGGCCAGTTGGTGATAATACTTGAACATGTTTAACACAGCGCAAACGACGACGAGGACACAAGAGAAGAGGAGACAAACCACAGCGCTGTGGTTTGTCTCCTCTTCTCTTGTGTCCTCGTCGTCGTTGCGCTGTGTTAAACATGTTCAAATATACAGTCCTACAAGGTCAAGAACTCTCGTTTCAACAGAGCGCACATACCGTCGCGGTGCAGTCTTTCAATAGAGCCCGCTTGCGTACCGTGGTCTATTCTCGGTGTACCGTTTCTGCGCTCTTTGATAAACTATAGTGGAGAAACCAATCAAATTCGGAGCCACTCACCTGCATTACGTATGAGCTGCGCCTTATTAAAAGAATGATAGTAATTATTGGCGTTTAAGGTCCCAAAACCACGATATGATTATGAGGGACGCCGTAGTAGAGGGCTCCGGAAATTTCGAGCAGCCGGGGTTCTTTAGCGTGCACCTAAAATAAGTGCGCTAAACCACAGTGGCGGGTTCATTTATCAAAAGAAGAAGAAGAAGAAGAAGTAGCCATGGGACTATTCGGAATTCCATTTATACTAAACCTTATTCATGCCACTCAAATCTGAGATTGGGCTGAGCGAGGTCCACGTTAGGACATTCCATCACACGAAGATTTTGCTATTTAGTTTATCAAGCAAACAGTGCATGCAAACAAATCACAAGGTTTAAACAAATCCCGTAAACAAGTATGATTATGTTGCTGATGCTCAAATGTGTGCGGTATTTTTTTTTATTTTTTACGTCGTTAACAAGCATTTGTGTATGGTGAAGTTGTATCCCAAAGAATACACGCAACGAGTTTTGTCCCACGGCTCTGACTGTGACTGCTACCGTTAGTTTGACTCGGGTGCTGTATATGGGGACTAAGCGATCCTAATAGACACTCGTTCATTAGTTCCTGAAGTTTGAAGTCCGAAGCAAAGCTACATTAGATTTGGTAGTCGACGCCTAATCCATGACAGTTTTAGGGGCGAAGCTCCTCTTAGTCTAACCTTGTCACGTCTCCGTTGTCCGGCGTAACCACCTTTGGAAACTGCCCACTCCTTCGTCTTTGCAAACATCCCACTACGACCCATCACCGATCCTTTGCAAACTGCCCACTACTTCGTCTTTGCAAACATCCCACTACGATCCATCACCGATCCATTACTTCACCGACCATAAAGCCGTTATAATGAAGGGGGAACAGAAGCCACGTCTAGCTACCACTTACGATTAATAAAATTTCTTGTATATATATATACAGTGTTTGTCACGTCTTTGATGATGTACTGGGCTTTCGCTTTGATTACTGCTGGGCGAAACCACTGAAGATTTCACGGTGTAACCATGATTGCTTCAGGAGCTTCGCCCAAGCTCTTCATCATTCACCCGTGGATATGCTGTGAATTTTTTAAAATGCAAACTTATATTTGTATTTTTGTCTGACCGCCATACCTGTTAATATAAATTGCGAAGTCGTTAGTTTCACTGACGCGCGTGCAATGACTGCATCAACAATGTATCGGTGTTCACCTTGCAAGTAGTAGCCGCGAACGCATACGATCAATTCTGTTTGCTTTCTATAGCTCGCATTGCTTGATAAATATTACACTGGAACTATGCGTATTAGATACCGGTGACCAAAGAAAGCTTGTCACATTTTGTATTTAGAATCCGCACTATGACAATATGAATGCCCAAAGCACAAACTGTGTTATTTAGCTATATATGGAGATCCGAATCATCTAGTTGAAACACAATCAAATTGAAATTTTCTGATGTTCTAAGGTACAGTTCCTGATTTTTTCTTTAACGATTGCTTTTTTCTATTTCCTGCTTTGGCTGCATAGTACACTGGCCTTTTTGTTTTTGTGCATAAGTACCTTGGAGTCCCCTTTATCTTTGTTGCCAACACCTACTTAGGTTTCAATGGAACACACCCTTCTGAAACTATTAATCGCTAATTGATTCATTAGTCAGTCAGTAAATTAAAAGTCTACATCAATGTAAATAACACCGGGCAACGCCTTCAAGACTACATCACGTCTCTTCACCTGTTCCACGCTTTTCAAGCAATGCCAATACAGAAACAACTAAGAAATAGCCACGTCAATCAACATTTTTCAACGATTACGAAACCACAGCTCATCGTTAAACGCACCGAACTCACAATCGAGCTCCCTGACACGGGTCGCGTCAAAGGTACATAACCCTTGCAAAAAAGAAAAAAAAAAGCTAAGCAAGGAAACAAAAAAAGAAACAAATGACGATCCACCGAGGTTCTTGTTTAAAGCTAATGCGCGACAGGGAGAAGGAGTAGCTGTCAAACCTACGCGCCATTTTGATTGATCGCCGCACACTCCGGGGGCTTCGGCTTCGGCTTTGGCTTTTCTCGCTGTCTTTCTGTCGCGGCTTGACAGCCGTTCCCTCTTGGGGGGGGCGTCGTCTGCTCGGCGACGTGTAACCACATTAATTCTGTCAGCGCAGACGACGGCAAAGGTTCTGCTGCGACCAGACGAACTCTTCTTGCAGAAGATGAAGAAAAACGTATAAAAGACATCTATAAGTGGTGCCGGAGCCTGTCCTCTCCCGTGTGTGTGTGCGTGTGTGTGTGTGTAATATATATATATATATATATATATATATATATATATATATATATATATATATAGCGAGAGAGAGAGAGAGAGAGAGCCAACAGGAAAGTTCAGAGAAGACAAATTTCTGCCAGGTGAATGTCGACGAAATAGAAAAATACAAAAGACAAATTAGGCCGAAAGGTGACAAGGCCATTTTGTACACGGTACGAACGAACCGCGGAAGCGAGGAGGAGATGCACGCAATAAAATAGAAAAGCGTACTAAGAAAATAAATAAAATCACGTTTTCCCGGGGAGACCTGGCACCGCGGGTGGTGGGAACGTGACAGCGTAGGAAAAATATGCTGGGGTAAAAAGGCCGTAAGAAATAAACGCGGCGTAATACACAGCTCGGCTGGCTAGGGAGAGGTGACCGAGCTAGAGCTAATCGCAAGAAAAAATATGAGAAATAAAGAGAATGATTAAAGAAAGAAGCTCGAGCTCTAGGCCAATATGGGAAGGAAAGAGCGGGTGGGCGATAGAGAACTGGGAACCTTTTTTCCCATTAGCTGACGCAGGAAGAGAAAAGTACAAAACTGAAGAGAAATGGTCCCGATGTGCTTTCCTCAGACTGGGTGGTGGCGCATCAAAAGTACTACGCTGGATGGAATAATTTTTCCTTGTTTGTTTGTTTGTTTTCCTGGGAAGCAAGCGGGTTGCTTAGCATTCGACGGTGGCGCTTCGAACTTGCAGCTCACGTCTCATTCCCACTGCTGCCGCCATTTTGTTTTGTTTTTTCGTAGACCTTGCCACAACTACGCCGTACCTACCTTTTATTACTATTTTTTTATTTCGTAAGGGCTTTCTTTGTTATCTTCTGACCAGTTTCTCCGGCTTCCACGCAATATCATCTGCACTGTTTTATGTTTGTTTAGTCCCCGAGTAATCGTTCATTTTCTTTCCAGTCTCCATTTTGCTTCTTATACGTGCCTTTCATTCTTTTGCTTTGTTTTTTCCCCTCTGTGTATTGCCTTCACCACGGCTTCCTAACCTCGCGCAATACGTTCAGCGCGGACCAGCTAGCTTCCGTTCTTGATTTATCGCCTGTTGTCTCTGGCAGGTATCGTCTGCTATCGAGAAACGCACCGCATAAGAGACAAATAAAAGAAACGGAAGGAATACATAGTGTGCCCTTTGCTATTCTCTTCTTCGCACGAGTTTATCCGCCATGAAGGTGAGATCAGGGGAGCTAGAGGCAAACCCCGCATTGGGCACGGAAGCGTTTAATTGCGTTGCTCCGTGTCAGGAAGCGCAAACGGCAGAAAAAAGGCTTTGGTGTTCTCCGCCTGCGTTCTCGGTCTGTATACGTGCCAATTTGGTTTGCCCTATGTGCAGTGGCCCCTCTGCGATTCAATTTTCTCTAGCGTATGCCGTTATTCCATCTACGTTTCGTTTTCTTTTTTTTTTTTTGACAAACGATACTGCTCTGGTTATCTTTTTTCCAACCAGACCACTCTACGATGGCGTTAGCACGCTTGCGCAATGACAGATGATTCCTGGTACTATCAAAGAGAACTAGATAGCGTTCTTTCCTGTATCAAAGAATCTTGCACCAGTATCTTGAAATTGCATCAAAGTATGTTGCATCCAACTTTAAAATTGCATCACATTTTACTACCTCAAGGTGTGCTGCATCAAAGTTTGTTGCATCAAAGTATGTTGCATCAGAATGTAAGATCGCATCAAATTTTCTTGCATGAAAGTTGCATCCGTTGTATCAGCTTTATTAAAAGAAATAGTACTTACAAGCCTGTAGTTTTCTTAAAAGAAACCACACGCTTGCAAGGAAGAAACGGTGCTCACAATATCGCGAACGTACTGAAAAACCAGGTTAATGCAAATGGCAACACAGATTGAAGGAATAGGAGCACCATCCTGCCGGACAAACTCCATTTTTCACCCCCTTGACAAACAACAAATATGAAACAACGTTTTTCTACCACTACGCGAAGTCATGTTCGAATGTATCTGCTCGCATCCCCAACATAATCATTTTCAAGAGCACTGGAAGCGGCTACTAACTTAAGCTTTCGGGCATTACTCAAGTGGAGAACTGAAAAATCCGAGTGTTCGTTTAATCAGATGATTGTAACCGTATTCGCCACTGCTGTCTGCGTAACGTTGTGACGAGTCAATTTCACATTTTAATACGTGGCTTCAGTATAACGAGGGCAGTGTAATGAGTTGTGTAGATGTTGCTTGTTGCCTCTATTTAGGCTTTAACGTCTACTGAAAAACTTCGAGGGCGCTTGAGCTTCGCTTTCATGATTAGAACGTGACAGCGTAATCGGTCCCCGTGCGCATCGCCTTCTCAAATGCTAGCCTCGCTTCGGTTCGCGGTGCATGCCTCTACCGTGCCACAAGGAAACGAACGTCTGTGCGCGCAACATTGGCCATTTCAAACTCTCCTACAATGCCATACCGTAAGTACAGTTGCGCAGTGCCCACTACGCCATAATCATTCCTTTTGCTAATCAGCGAAGGGCCTACTACGCATCCGTAAGCAACACGCGAGCCTACGCAGCTGCTCACTTTGTTGACGATTTTGCAGCTGATGATGATTAAATACCTCTGAGCGCTTTGTTATGGGTGGGCTTTTAAAACACCGACTCGTTTCTCAATTCACATATTTTGACACCTGGCGCGATTCTACGCTTCTGCCACGAAATATTACACGCGTTAAGCAGACTCCTCCCACTACAAGACATTCATATAGAGTTTTTTTTTTTCGCAGCTGTCCCAATCAATGGCGTGCTCTATGGTAGAATACCTGCTTGCCCCGTAGAAAGCTTGGGTTCTATTCTGACTCGAACCGAAGATTTCATTATTTATTTGATTTGCATCTTTCTGAATTTTTCGGTCACGGACAACGCTGATTTTTCGCTCACAACCAACGAGGCCGACATCGGAATTTCTGCGAAACGAGCTCTTTAACGCTATCGCGTTAAAACAGAATCACAGCAAAGAACAGACATGCAAGGCACCCAAGAAGATGTCAAGGAGCCGGACATCTAAGAATGCGCCATGTAATACGCTCCAAAGTTGCGCAACTCGACAGAATAGCATTTTGCTCCGATCTGTTGACAGACTAACTAGAGTAACAATAAAAGCCTCAGAAAATAAAAAAAAGGCATACCGCAAGTTATGTAAGAAATGCATGTGCGGTTTTAACGAAGACCTTGCACAAACACGCAGCAATGTTTTGTTCTGCCTCTTTTCTCCATAATCTTATAGATGCCTTGGCTTGATTGCTTGTCAGCCAGGATTTAACTGTTCAGGATCAAAAAATGAACTTTTTTGTTGTAACAGCAGCGCATGCTGATCACTTCAGCCTTGTTGTTTTTTCCTCGTAGGCAATTTCGCCCCACTTGTAAGCCGCAATGAAACCAACACACCCAAAACTCACCCAAGAACCCCCTTCGTTTTGAACAGACGTGGATTAATCGTACAGCCTAGGAGGGGCCCTTGCGATTAATACATAAGAAGCAGCGAGTCGGCGGGATCTCCATAAACAAAGCGCTATTTCAATAACGCAGATCTTGGGTTTCATACGCGGCCTCAGAACCCGCATATTCTTTTCTGTGATTTGTTTTATGTGGAGACGTTCAGGTTTATATCTCCGCGGCTACTCCACTCTTATAAATGCTGCAGCGCAGAACTAAATAAATAATAAAAATGATTACTACAAAACAAAAGTGAACATGTAAAGAAAACGCCATACAGAAAACAAACAAACAAACAAAAAAGCCTGACAATGATATGACTTATCATGAACTTCCCGGTACTCATACATCGCCGTCGCTTTCTATTTCCTAAATCATGTCTCACTTCGCTGGCATCCATAGCACTCGCTCGCTAATTTTATTTTTTTAAAATTACTATTTTGGGGCACGAACTTACTAAAAAATTTTCTGTTTGAAAGAAAATTAAGCTGGCATATAGGGGTAAACCAGAGCTGCGCTTTTCGTGGTTATAATTCTCGCGCCCACGTACGTACCCTTCATTCGAGCTGTTTCCTTAATCATATTCAAGATAGACGCTTGCCGCGGGAAGCACAACCCTTTCAGTTTCTCCAATCCAGCTTTGAGTGAGTTTCTCATTTCGCAATCCCTTACGTACTTCGCGCGAGCGTGCATATTACGCATGCGCATTACGCGAAAGTTGGGAAATCTCGTACCGCATGCCTGGCCTGGCCTGGTCTGGATCGCTCGCTCGTTCGTCAAGCGAAATCATTCATTACGCTGCCCACCCGCACAGCGCATTAATCACCGATGTTAGTCACGCCTGCCTGTTCTCGCAGGAACGACGACCGAGTCGGAGATCTTGTTAGAAAAATCAAAATTACGTTGAAAATCACACGAGAAAACTAGTTTTTCCACTGTTCTGGTCTTCAGTTATGCCGATTACGCGTCCCTCATCGAATTTCCGCGAGCTTTTCATATTCTCGTATGCTCTAAATGAGGAAGAACGCCCAACTGTCAAAATAAAAATTTAAAAAAGAAAACGCAAAAAAAACATGGTTTAGTTCGTTTTCGCGATGGGAGCAGAGTAAACACACGCGCATTTAACGGGGTTGGAAGAGGGGAGGGGGCGGTTCGGGGAGGTTGAGGGCATTAGAAAATGCACACGCCCCTCGCTATTACTGGAAGTGAAAAATGAAACCGGGCTCCTTCATATGCCACGTGGCGGATTTAATTTTCGTTCCGTATTAAACCGGCGTAGGAAGAAAAGTCCGCTTCGGCAAAACTTGGCTGACGCTGTTATCGCTGGATTACGCGGTATGCAGCGGGGGTTCTGCGATTAAAAACGTCGAGTTGAGGAGCTTAGTGAAAAAGATTTTCCTCTTTCGTATCCACTGCGCCCTGGGGGTCTGGTGTTTGAATTCGTTTCCTTCGCTGGATGTATTCGGATACAAATTGTGCTTGTTGGTGCGCGTGTTGGCTGCTGACTGCTGTTGCGAGTAGGCAACATTAGTAGGTGTCTGTGTGCCCCATAGAGTATGTGTCCAGTTGACGTTACCTTTACATTTATTACTGCTAATAATTAGAGACGGGATTTTACGCAAATGCATATTTTGTTCCTTGCGCTCCTTTGGCGCCATTTTTTTATATACGCATGAATTAGAGGTTAAGATGGGCTTTTATAGTGCTTTTATAGTGCCTATAAATGCCTGTTTTTGGCGTTCGTGCCTAAATGCTTACAAATGCCGATAAATGCTTATTTTCAAAATTCGCGCTTGTATGAACGCTATTTAGCCTCAAGTTTCGCTCCCGGGTGCTGTCATGAGATCATTATTCATGTTACCGCGTGACATTGACAGTCGGGGACTATGGGGTTCAACCTAGTCCTCTAGTTCAACCAACAACCGGAAACAACCGCTAGCCGCAGTGAAGTGAGACACGCCGGCGAGCATCCGCCACCGCTCTGACATGGCGTGAGCGGTTGGCGAATGCCAAACTGCCAAGAGTTGTCAGGCGAAAGGAGAGTGAGGAACAAAAAAAAAGAAAATGTGATGTGCACGCAGCTTTTGTTTTGTTTGTAGTTTGTTTTTAAAGGAGCACTGACATCAAATTTACGCATATCAAGATTTTTGCATACACGAGTAGTTATCTACCCCCTAGCGGCGATTCACGACCGAAAATGCAACTGAGGGACGAATAACTACCTGTTTTATTGATTTATATAACCGGTATCTAGCACGATTCAAAACGGTCGGTAAGCCCGCCATTTCTTAGTGCTGGCAGCGCTCCCTCGCAGTGAATTCCAGACCGCGCCCAGTTTACCACTTGTCCACAGAAAGGAGTGACGTGAGGATCAGCTGCTCAGCTAACATTTCGTCTGCTAGGCGCGCGCGTTCAGTCATGCCTTGTCACCAGCATCGCCGTCGTAGCCGTCAAAAGTGTCGACTAGCGTTGAAGACGGCATTCTGGAACTTAAAATCACCGCGATACGCGACGTCGCGAATCATTTTCGCTCCGACGCTTTGCAAAACGATTCAAAAATGGACGCTGTTCCAAGCAGCAACGAGGAGGTGCCCGGGGACGCACGCTTGGGCCATACTCGCTCGTGTGTCTCAATTAGCTATATCAGAGAATTTTAGCGTGCACAACATTCCGGTATAAGCAAAGGGGTCTATGGAATATCGGCATAGCGAATGCACACCAGCGGACAAATAGAATACGATAGGTTTCTACAATAACAATTCTGCGCCACCAGATGGCCCCACCTATCCGGCCTCTCACGGTTACGGCTGCAGTAACCCGGGATTACGCTAGCGTAAGGAAGTCCACGGACGAACTAACATTCACTAATAACGCTACATACGTGTTACTTGTTAGCGATGATATTTATCTATAGGCTGCTCCACTTCGATAACTTGTGGTCGTGTTGGCGTGTACCGTACGTGTAATGAAACGCCACGCACTTTCCGCTTTTTCCGCGCCTCGACGAGCAGGTCCGTACTACGCAGCGGTTCCCCAACATGCTGGCACGTAGTCGCTCCGATTGATCGCACTCGCGCTGAGGATCACACAACAAATCAGTCGATACGACACGATGAATCGCAGGCACGGATCGGGACAGCGAGGAGAGCCACTGGCTGGGAGTGAGAGCCGGTGAGAGCGTCGCCTGGCGTCGGCGGCACAATAAATACACTCAGATCGTCCACGTCATTGTTACTAGCGTATCGTCACTCAGGATGGTATGGTCGGAATGTATCACACTTGTTACCTAGCACTAGTGTCGATGTCGCAGCGTGATCAATCTTCCGTTCAGCTTTCGTACGCTGTTTGCCCTCGAAATAAAATTACTTCCGCGCGACGGACGCCATTCAAATTTGGCCAAGGAGACCTATGCATACCGAGCAATCGAATGAAGGGCACATCTCGACTTTGAAATTTGATGTCAGTGCTCCTTTAAAGTGCTTACTGCAGTAGCGTAGCCGGAAATTTTTTTTTACAGGGGAAAGGCGGTTTTCCCTATACTCTATGTATGTTCCTGCATGCGTTTGTATGTGTGCGTGCTTATACACACGCGCAAAACTGAACAGCTTAAGGGGGGGAGGGGTTGAACCCTCTTCCCTTCCCTTCCCTCCCCGCCGCCTCGCTACGCCAGTGGTTCATTGCCAGGGGAGAAACAGGCTCTACGCGATTCGACCCGGCCAAAAGGAGGAAGGAATCCCCGCCTTCTGGTCGTTTAGTGATCTCGCTGTCTGCTCCTGTTTTGCCCTTCTCCGTCATGCCGAAAAGACACCCAGGACTGTGTTGATTCGACAGTGGACACTTGACTCACCCTGAAGAACACGGGAGAGACCGTGTTCTGCGAGCCATGCGGGACGAAGCACAATTGCACTGCTATGTCCAACTGTCGGAGTCTTTGTGCCATCTTAAGCAATCACACTTTTGTTTTCCTGTCGTAGATAGAGGTCGCGCAGGTCCTCGTTTCATATTATTTGCATTTATGTGAAAGTTTATTGCGCGTATATTTACGATATTGGAGGCCTAAAACTGTTTTGCTGGGCCTATTTTTGGCGCCTAGAACGAGCTTTTTAATGCCTTAAAATCCGGCCTTTACGAATAATGACTGATAGGGTTTAACGTCCAAAAACCACGATATGATTATGAGGAACGCCGTAGTGCACCTAAATCTAGGAACACGGGTCTCAAGCCTTTTCGCCTCCATCGAAAATGCAGCCGCTGCATATATTACTGCTGTCGTAGCCTCCTGGCTGCAAATTTTTTATGCGCTTCTGAATTGTCCATGGCTCCTTATTGATATTATATGAAATGTTTTTCAAACTTTAGTCGCCGATATGCCCCTTCCTTGTGTAACGTGCATATTATGAAAAAAAAATAATTTAATTAAATAATAAATAATTAATTATTAGCAGGAGACCTAAGTCTTTGACTTAGGTGTGTGGTAGGGGCACTCGCACCTTGGCGTTTATATTTTTTGGTGCATTATTTGGATTAAGCTATAAAGAGAAAGGCATCGAAAAGGTGCACTCAATAAGTCCATTCCTCTTTCATACCTACGCGTGCGCACGCACGCACGCGTACTCACCCCCCCCCCCCCCCCCCACACACACACACACACACACACACCAGCGTTTTGTCGTGCGCACCGGCTGCCGAGTGGCAGCGGGTAATACCAAAGTCCAACTGTCTCGCACACTGCGCTCTTTCAGTAAGTGCTTGCAAAATGTTCAGGCATGCAGAGACAGAGGCTGTAACGTCAGGCGTATATATTACGCGGGAAAAGAGAAAAAGAAAAAAAAACAATCATCAGCGGTGTCATTAATTAAGTGCGCTCGAGAAAGCAACGACTGCCAACTCCACACGTGCCCTTACGGCTGACGAGGCTGCGTGCAAACGGACGACGGCAGATCACTCATGCCGTCTGCCGCGCCAGTCGCCATTAGCGCCTCGCTAGACAGGTGTAACGTCACGTACTTTTTTCGCAGCTTACATGGAGCGAAGCAGCGAACCTTTTCGCGGTAGCTCAGGACGCGTGTTGTTCTGGGCTGTTCGGAAGCAGTGCTAACTCTGTTGTACCCTGCGTTCTTCTAAACGGAGCTTTAGCTAGATGTCCGCACAATCCTGTGAGAGAGGAGGCAAGTGATATTCGCGACAGCTCTGCCTGCGAGTGTGGCTGGCAGTAGGGAACTACGTTACGTTAGAGCTCCGCACTATCTATAACTCCCGTAATGCTCTGGATGCACCCAAAAAAAGTAACGGCCGTAATCTCTGCACGTTTGACCAGAAGTTGCGTGCACCGTGGTATACCATCTAATACATGAGCTAGGAAGGCCTAGTTGCTACCTACTAGCCTGTTATGACGGTTCATCGTTCTCGTGTCGCGGTGCCGACTGAAGAATTTTCGCTTTGAAACATTCGAGCACTCTTTCCAAATGAAGACAGAGAGAGAGAGATACGAAGAGGAGAGGCAGGGAGGTTAACTAAGCTTTGGCTCGGTTGGCTACCCTGCACTTGGGGGGGGGGAGGGGAAATAATAGAAAAGAAAGGGTAAAGAAGAAAGAAGACGAGTAAGAAAGGGATGGATGAACAGTTTGACACTACACAACACGAACTCGCGCTGTTAGTTCACAGGCGCTCGTGAAGTCCGGTGGTCCTCAAGAAGCACAAGAGGGCTTTCGTGGCCTTGCGCATATGCGAGACCGTAGGCCAAGGTCCCAAGATCTTTTCTGTCAGCGGTCTTGAGTCCAGGTGACGGAGCTTGATTTCCATACTACGTCGTTGAAAATAACTGATGGGGTTTACGTCCTCAAACCACGTCCTGAAACTATGGTCCTGAAACCACGGCGAGAGACGACGTAGTGCCACAACCTGAGGTTCTTTAACGTGCACCTGTGTCTAAGCACACGGGCCTCTAGCATTTTGCCTCCATCGAAATGCGGCGCAGCGGTCGGAATTCGATCGCGCGACGTTCAGCTCAGCAGCCAAGCACCATAATCACAACGTCAGTATGGCGGGCGTTTTTCCAATAATCAAATTAACGTATGCGACAAGTAGCTATAGGAGACTCACGGATGCATCGCTCAGGGAATTCGTTCATTCGTGCAACAAGACAGTCAGATAAAAAAAAAACCATGTCACATACGCTAATGGCGCAGCGTTAGTGGTGTAGACGTCGGTGGTATTCTTTAATTCCGGTATGAGGTTAATGTCGGTAGCGTTTCCGCTAGCATCATTAAAGTTCGTTCCTAGAAAATTAGTATCGTATATATTTCATGTAGTTGCTACGTTCGCTTTGAATTACATGTTTGTTAAACAATTATTATCTACTGCTACTGTAACCGTTACAGCCATTATTGTCCTGCCATTACTCTGTCGGGAACCACAGCCGCTTCATGTTTGTGCTTTCTTATGAACTACGCAAAAAAGTAAAATGAATTATATATATGTAGCGCGGTGTCCGTGTGATATTCTGTGCTCCATCTTGTCCTAACAATGTGCTAAAATAGTGAAATGAATTAGCAACACGCCAAAGTCTACGCTCTGTTAAGCACATAAGATGACAATCATGCTGATGATTCCCAAAGTTCTTCAATCATAAGAGTTACGAAACTCCCCATAGGCCCCATGTATTAAAATCCGGACACGCCATTGGACAAAATCGTGGGGGTCTGCTGATTGTCGCTTCCTCTGTTGACGAAAAAAATAAACTGATAAACGCTCGCGACGACGCCAACACTGTGTGCTGCGTTGAGCAGCTTGCAAGAAGCGCACGCATGGAACGGCGCCATGGGGCTCTAGTGTCTTGCATCCCTGCTCCCAGATGACGCGACAATTTGCAGGCCCCCGCCGAATCGGCCACGGGCATGTACGAGTCTCGGAGCGCAGTTTCACAACTGGTATGATTAAAGAACTCTGGATGGATTGCCTGGAAGTGGAGTGCTCATTCCGGGTTATTTGACAACTGCATTCGTTACACCTCGAAATCTTCAGAGAGAGAGGAGAGGAGGAAAAAGAATGACGTGTGTCCGATTGTCTACCATACACAAGGAGAATGGCATTATGGGATAAAAATAGGAAAGGACAGAACTCGAAGAGTGCAGCTTCCTCCGAGAGCGCACGTTGATATCGCAGTTAGTCACTGTGGCCTTTCTACAGAGGTCGGCTTCTGAGTTTGAGAACCAAAGTGAGTTCCCAGCTGTAATTCCCCTTTGATCCAGCTGCACCGTAATTATGACAGGCCACCATGCTCCACTTCAAACCATGACATAATCGCAGTTAGCCTTGGTCTTTTTACATGCATACCAGTGATATGAGACCTCATCTGGAATGTACGTTCAACACATTAGTGTCTCGCGAGAAAAACGCATTAAAGAGTTTCCGAAATAGTTTGTGCACGGCGACTCTTAGTTTAGGGATGTGCATACCGATGTTTCCCTAAATTAGCCCTACAGAAGTGAGCGTGAAAAAAAAGGGGGAGGGGGCATTTAGGGAGGCATGAGGGCGCTCAACACCCGGTCATTAAAGCCGCTGCACGCATTGTTTTCCCGAGGCTGGGATGCGCATTGTAACGCCGCACTAGCGTGTACCGTAGCTCGCTGATTGCCACGCATGTTTCCCTACCGTGCATCATCTTGATGATTGTAGGATGCGTGCGGAATGGCGTGACGCCGCCCGTTCATCAGCGTCGTTAAATTTTCTACTATAGATGTCAGCGTAAGCCTACTCTTAACCTCTTCATTCCCAAGAAGGAAATTCCAGGTCAATTTATTTCAAACTACGTTATTTTGCTCTTGAGCATACAAGAAAACGGGAAGAAAATTATTTAAGTTGAGCAATGACAAAAACTGGTGAAATTTGATTTTTTTGCTAATGAAGTTAAATTATTTAAAATTTATTGAAATTAAATAGCTGCTAACCACAATTTACAACACAGATTATGCATAGAAACTGATTACAACTTCATTGGAGACCCTTCAGTAGTGCTGTCGCACATACTCGGTAAAAATAAACCACACAAAAATTTGCAAGGACAAAAAAAGTGGACTTTTGCTGGGAAACGCCATTTTCAAACTCGCCGTGCGTCACAGATGTCCAACATCTCGTTGACCTTAAGTAACGTACTAATGCTTTCCAAATTAAAGTTGAAGGTAAAATATATTTGCTGCAGATTTAGCTGTGCTTGCTCGAAACAATGGCCCCAATTGGAGTCCCTGGGACTGAAGAGCATAAAGACGGCTTGATAGTTCTTTTGCGTCACAGCAAGTGTCGTTGAGATATGGTAAAACCATATGGTATGGAAGAATTACGTAAGCATGCATGTAGACTTTCACATTAATGTACACGATATTACGCGGGACTTTCAACTTTGTTATGCTAAATGTGAGTGCTGTACCCTGCTTTCACCGCCGACGGGTAGCTGGGGCTCTGTCAAGCTGTAATTAGGCAGCTTTTTTTGCCGGTCGCTTTTTTTACCGCAATGTTTTTTGGTGAAAATACAAGTTGATTGATTGATTGATTGATTGATTGATTGATTGATTGATTGATTGATTGATTGATCACCTAAGTACTGTGATTTGCTTCCAAGCTTGCAAAAGAGGAATAAAATGAAAAAAAATTACACCGTCTCCCGCTAAATGGGACCATGAGGCGATGCGAAGCCGGAGCACTTGCACGATCGTGTTCCGTTGGCGTTCGTTGGGCATGCTACCGACCTCGCGTCGTGGAACGCTACGCGCGTCGTGTCTTCCCTCTAGCCTTGCCGTTAATTCTCACAGGGCGAGAGGGGAACGCGGTCGTCAGGCGCGCGAGGGGGCGAGTGTAGGAGAGAAGAGAGAGAGAGGGGCGATGGGACGCGCATGCGCTGGCGCTCATCGCGGCGTTGCGCAGGAGAGGGGCGATGCGAAGCAGCGTTTCGGCATGTCGAGCCCGCGTTTCAGAGGGGGGTGGAGAGGGGCAGTGGCAGTGGAGAGGGGTAGAGGGGAAGAGGAGAGGGGAAGGGGAGGAGGTGTGTGGAAAGGAGATATATGGAGAGGCTTTGCGCATGCGCAGTAAGGGTAGTCACGCCGCACACCATCACCGGTTTGAGCTCCGCTAAAAGATGCTTCACATCTAATAAAACAAAGGGGACGAGCATTGGCTGACATTGTTTCAAGCTGCACCCTAAATTTCCGGCATTTTCTTCATCTATATGCCGAAATGTGGGAAGTTACGCTTCGTTAGAGCCGCCTGTCATGAAGTCAACACACATTTGACGAATAACCCAAGGGAAGAAGAGAAATATTGAAAACATCATGCACACATACGATCTTAAGTGTACAAAGAATGGAAGTGTCATTCTTGAATCGCTGTCAATAAGTACACTGCAGGCTTCAGATCATAAACTTTTTGTCGCGTTTGTATAGTTTCCTAAACAACAGAAAACTTTAAAGAAAGGTGCGTGCTTCAGGAAGCCTATATAGTGGTTCATGTATATATAGAGAGAGATAAAGGTTGAGTGAAAGGCAGGGAGGTTAACCAGAAGTTTTTCGGTTTGCTACCCTGCACTGGGGAAGGGGTAAGGGGGATAGAAAGGTAAGGAAGGAAAAAAGAGTAACAAAAAAGAAAAGCGCACACACACTCAAGCACGGTAGCATCATAGTCGTTTAGCGAGGTCGGTTGAGCGGAGAAACTTCAGCAGCGCCTTCGTCGCTTTCTGGTTGGAAGCTAGAACGTTCCGGCACTCCAAAATTGATTGTTCAGAAAGCGGCTGGTCGTCGAGGCGCGCTAGCGTTGCTGAGAGCTGTTGTCTTTGAGGCCAATAGTGCGGACAATGACACAGGACGTGCGCAATGGTTTCCTCGCTGCCACAGTGAGCACAGGCAGCACTGTCTGCCATTCCGATTCGGTAAGCAAAGCTGTTCGTGAAAGACACTCCAAGCCACAGGCGGCAGAGGACTGTTGTTTCGGATCGGGAGAGTCCGGACGGAATTTGAAGTTGAAGTGACGGATCCAGGCGGTGAAGGCGGGTATGCAGAAAACCGGACGTATTCCACATTGAATGCGTTAGATGTGGTTCATGTATAATAATATTTCATGTATATAATAATTATTGTTCATGTATAATAATATATCTGGGATTTCCGGTGCCAAAATCACGATATGATAAAAGCATGCTGCAGTGGAGGGCTTCGGAAAGTTTGACCATCTGGCGTTTTTTAACGTGCACTGACATCGCACAGTACACGGGCCCCCAGCATTTCGATTTCGCCTCCATCGAAATGCGACCGCTGCGGCTGGGATCGAACCCGCGTCCCCCTTCTCAGCAGCCGAGAACCGCAATCACTGCACCGCCGCAGCGGCTAGCACAAGCATGAATACTGACTTAAACATTACTCATCTTAGTATCTCTCCGTGTGAGTATACCCCTACTGGCTACTCCAGACAATTAGGACAATACATTGTATCACAACCACGTACGCATATTAGACCCGAAAATGGGACAAAAGTTTTTATCACAACTAGCAAACATGACAAGAAGCAGCTGATGTTTTTGGACAAGGTCGGTGTGCTGAAAAGACCAGGTCAGTGTGCTGAAAAGGCAAGGACAGTGTGCTGAAATGACTAGGTCAGTGTGCTGAAATGACCAGGTCAGTGTGCTGAAATGACCAGGTCATTGTACTGAAATGACCAGGTCAGTGTACTGAAATGACCAGATCAATATACTGAAATGACCAGGTGAGTGCGCTGAAATGACCAGGTCAGTGTGCTGAAATGACCAGGTCAATGTATTGAACTGACCAGGTCAGTGTACTGAAATGACCAGGTCAGTGTGCTCAAGATACCACGCCAGCATCCTTCGCTGTGCGCAACGATACAGCCGCGCGCTTTCGCAGTCCAATAATGTTGTGCAACTCAAAAGAATTTCCACATAAGTTCTCAGCAGATATGACGATGGTTCTCAAGATTGTGTAGCTCCTACAAGCTGTCAAAAAAAGTCAATCACACGTACGGAATGCGTCAAACTATTCAGTGCGCACGGCTGCACCTCGTCTTCGACTTTACGCTAGACTTTCACGTCAGGTGCATTGTCATCGAGACCTTCGCGTGTCGCAACGCAGGCGCGCGAAGGTCTACAGCCCGCATCGAATGCGTCGAAACTGTCCAGTGCGCACGGCTGCACACCGCTTTGGGCTTTGCTCCAAGACGCCAAACACGCTCGCATCGAAACCTTCACGTGTCGCAAGACACGACATTCGGCCATATCTCACGCGTGCTTAGTACAGGCCTTCCCGCCACGAAACCCTTCCTTCACTGTTTGCTTCCCTCTGTCGGTTGCATCACGGTGCACAGATGCGTAAATTCCGTGAAACAAAGGATTGTAATAGGCAATATGTACCGACGCGCCTGGATTTTTTTGTTTCTTGCCTCCAAGAGGACAAATAGCTTTCACCGATCGTATTTCTCTTTGTCCTTTTTTTTTTACTTTCGCATTTCTCCAACGCCGGCAATACACGCACGAGCGATAACAAACGGTGTACGCACTCAGCCAGACATAAAAATGATGCCCTGTCCAAAGCCGAAACCGGAACGGAATACAAAAGCAAGCCGGGGCCTAGCTTTCGCGTAGACTTCATTTCTGTGTGTGTGAGCGCTCCTTTAATTTCTTTCTATTTCTTTCTGGTCCACCAAATCCACCTATTCTTCGAAACGTCGCACCTTCAACCATACTTTTTTACGTTCGTTCTCCTGGTTGTTGCGACTGCGACTATTTCGCTAGAATCCCGGGCTCAAAAAGCCCACGCTATCGGAACGACCATGAAACGTGCCAGAAAAAAAGTCAAATCCGAAGCCAGAGACCGCCGCGTGGTGCTGCAAACAAACGAACCGAGCATCCAGCTCTGAAGCTGTCTCAACAGGGTGCTTGGTATATACAGAAACAAGTTTGGTTTTCTTGTATTGTTGTAGATGTTTGTTTTTGTTGAAAACTCGAAAAAAAAAAAAGATCATAGGCAGAGAGTACAGAAGTCGGTTTCCCGGAACGGTTTCTCGAACGTGCGTTTTCACCAAGCCGTCTGTCCAACGTCTTCGAGTCGTCCGTTATACTTTATGTTTTTTGTTGTTGTTCATAGAGAAGGTTAAGAAGAAATGCACAACGATAAGCAAAAATCGTTGAAAAAAAGTGTTGCCAAAAAAGAAGCCCAGTGCGGCGAGACAGCATGAAGGCAGTTTTAAAAAGGAAGGGACGGTTTCGCTTCACACATCGTCTTTCATCGGCGAACTTACTCGGACTTGACTGCCTGACTGTCTTGGCCATCTTGGCAGTCTGTTGCCTTCGTCCATCGTTTGTCTAGACCCTTGTTTTTGTGCTTCTCATCTCGCTCCTTTCTGAACTTTGCTTTTGTGTGAATGTTGTTCCTTTTTATTCTCCTCAGGTGACACATATCGCGCTTCTTGATTTTGTTTTAGGAATGCAGGTAAAGGTAAATCCGAAGAGTGCGCTGTGAATGTTTTTCTCTTTCTGCTCTTTACTCTACAGACTGCTGTCGCGTATCGCGAAAGATAGCATAAAAAAACTTCACGGAAATAAGTTAGTTTTACTACATCAAGGTTGACCGCCGTGCAACGACGCAGACTGAAGACGATATGATAAGAAATATAAAAATGTCGGCTAGTGTTACAAGAGCTGTCCGGGAACGATAAAATGTTTATTTATTTAGTTCTCAAAATTTAAAAGTAGAATTAAATCTGTCGTTAAATTATGCTGCGTCCTTTATCAAATCTAACCATGTCGCCGTCCTGTGCAGAGTTTAGTTTGTCCTAGAAACTATCTGGGCCTACCCGGTCTTCTTTCTTCAGTTTGGGCCCCGAGAAACACTATTTGCTATCTTCTAGACGAGCCTGATAAGCGCAGGTGCGAGTTGTCTGAAAACCACGATGAAAGTTTAAAAAATATGAAAGGGATGGAATGGGCTAAGTTAAGGGTTGTGTACGATAGATTGGACGTTAGGGTACGACATAAGTTAACATTGGAGTCGTATAAATAGTAGAAATCAGTATAAACCGTGGTTAGTATAAACGCTTGGGAAAACTGGTATAAATTGGTGGCTGCGG
Source organism: Rhipicephalus sanguineus (assembly GCF_013339695.2). Taxonomy (NCBI): domain Eukaryota; kingdom Metazoa; phylum Arthropoda; class Arachnida; order Ixodida; family Ixodidae; genus Rhipicephalus; species Rhipicephalus sanguineus. Next base: position 32,268,705 of record NC_051185.1, on the reverse strand, counting down.
TTCATGTGAAGAGTTAAATCTTCGATCTACAGATCAACATCGCATATCATGAAATATGAGCATAAAAATTTCCACAGAAGTGGGTTAGCCTTACATCAGCAAGGATGACGACCGTGGACGGGTAAAGACTGAAGACGATATAATAAGATATATAATGATGTCGGTTACAGCTTAAAGAAGATGACCGGGATGAAAGAAAAGATTGTTTCCTTAGTTCTCGAAATCCAAAATTCTGTGCACCCTTCGCTAAGGCAAAAATCCGATAGGAACCAGTGCCTCATACAATCTAGTGGAATTTTCTTCACCGAAGTCGCTAAACCTAGAGCCTTGAGCATGAATAAAAATAGTGAGGAATTCTCTTACAACTGCATTGCATCGCACCGTCAAAGCGCAAATCCTCTCGAGCATCATGTTGCTGCTATAGATAAACTTGTTTTTAGACTTCGATCTCCTAGATTTCTTTTACGGATGTACATTGAAATTCATGGCTCTAGAAAGAAAGATCGTAACGAGTTCGGCTAGAGTGTCTGAGAAGGCAAGCTTCAAAGATCTGTGTCATCGACGTCACTCTCACCCACAACAACCAGCCTCACTGTTATCACCATCATTACCATCAGTTTCAGTTTATTGATTTCAAAACATAGTACAAGATTAGTGAATATACAGGCGAGGGTCCCAAAGTAAACATGTGGAATTGGTGGAATTTTCATTCCACCGTCATCAGCAGCGGCCTATTCTATGTATAACGCAGGATGCAAGCATCTATCTATCTATCTATCTATCTATCTATCTATCTATCTATCTATCTATCTATCTATCTATCTATCTATCTATCTATCTATCTATCTATCTATCTATCTATCTATCTATCTATCTATCTATCTATCTATCTATCTATCTATCTATCTATCTATCTATCTATCTATCTATCTATCTATCTATCTATCTATCTATCTATCTATCTATCTATCTATCTATCTATCTATCTATCTATCTATCTATCTATCTATCTATCTCTATCTATCTATCTATCTATCTATCTATCTATCTATCTATCTATCTATCTATCTATCTATCTATCTATCTATCTATCTATCTATCTATCTATGTCTGTCTGTCTGTCTGTCTGGTCTGTCTGTCTGTCTGTCTGTCTGTCTGTCTGTCTGTCTGTCTGTCTGTCTGTGCTGGAACACAAGGTACACGGCACATCTTGTAGGGAGTGTCATGAACCAGTGACAGCCAGTAGCCAATTTCCATCGCTCTGTCATTTCGGGTGGTCTGCCGTACACGTAGGCTGCCCTAACCATACAGACACATTTTCCCGGCAAACAAGTAAATGGAACAAGTGGATATATAAATAGCGGCGAAGCTTCTCTACTCTTACATTTTCTCTCACCACTTAGGGCGTAGTAGACTTGCCCAACGTGCGCAACGTGGGTCCGCGTCCCGAGATTTATGGGTTCCGCTTATGGTCCGTTGTGCCGGACGCCGAAAACAAGCGAGGCTGTAGCACTTTCGGAGCACACTGCGCAACTGAACACACACACGCGCGCGCACTTACAAGAACACACACGTGCGCTACGGGCAAGCGCTGTTTGTTTACTGGCCTTGTTAGGCTCGCTACACGGCGCGCCATTTATCCAGCTCCCCGAGATTAAAGAACAAACATGGGCCTTCCTTGTCCATGACGACGTATGGTAGCTACAGCGTGCAGTGTATAGGATAGATGTGAGCGCCATCTGCTCGGCTGGGCCGTAAACTAATTCGATGCTATCAGAGAAAGAAAGATACCAGGCCGGCGAAGCGAAGCCTCTGGACTTGCACGCTTGGTTTTTGTGCGTATACGCGTATGTATAGCCGCGTGGTTATGACGTCTCAAACGCGCGATAGCTGCGTCGTAACAAGTCAGGTGTCATAAAGGAGCAGCGCCTGTAACTGCCTATTATGGCGGCCTTAGCCGATCACTTGCTGCGGCGATCAGGTTGGATGCTCGAATCGAGGCCCAACGCGGAGTCTGCTCGTTTGTGGGTAGCCGGCAGCTGGCTGGCTTCGTGCGAGATGACCTTTCAGCGATGACGCAAAAAAACGCCGTGAAAGGTGTGCCCTTTATGTTTCGCGATGTCCGTTAAGCACATCGCGGCGGAGGCCGTCATCATTAACGCCGTCTTGCCAATGACTAGTGATTCGTCTTTACTGTTCCAGCGACCGAGCTCCAGCTGCTGTAATAAACTAACAGCGGGCATTGTTTTCTGCGTGACCTAACTAGGTGGATGGTTGCTCTATGGGCCACCATAGCAGACATCTGGTTTTAAGAAAGAGCGGATGATAGCTAAAACGTAACGTATGTCAGATGTGCTAATAGACGTTAAGATATGCCAGAACTGATAAGGCTAAATGTATCGGGGAAATATAGAGGCCCTGAGCACCTTTATACAATTAGTTCTGTTGACAGCGCATGATCGCAGTAAACATCAGTTTGTACTAAAGCTGTCTCATGCAAGCGCGTACCCAAGGGTACTAAAAAATGCGTTTGTTGTGTTTTTCTTTTCTTTCAAGGAATGTTGTGGTCTGCATTTATTTCCGTCTCTTTATTTCTCTTTTTTTCGAGAATAACAAGAAAAACAAAGTGTGGTCCCTATGTTCCCTTAGAGAGAAAAAAAAATATTTTCTTTTGTGTTGGCCGCGAACACACAACGATGAAAGGGAGTACAAAAATAGGGAATAAAGTGCGGAGCAAATGCATCGACAAACGTGCAAAAAGAAAGATTGAAATAAACTTAAACGAGAAAGTCAACAGCATAAGCGTAGGCGAAGCACTCTAAAGTTTCAATCAATTTGCGAAATTGTTACGAGCTCATCTGAAAACTTACAGTACACCCGTAACAAAGGCAATTTGCGCTCTCATGAACATCGCTATCAAAACGGTCAAGACTGAAAAAGAAAGCGTACGCAGAACATTACGAAGGATTCCTGTATTTTTATTTTTTTAAAACTAAACTACAACGCTTTAGACCCTCTTTCGCAGCAGTCTGAGCCATCGTCCAAACAGAACTCATCCTCCAAAGCGCTCCTTAGTCGAAAAGGAAGCGCTGGGCTACGAAGGAAAGAAACTGGAAATATTAAGGGCTCCGCGATAAAAAAAAAGAAAGGACGCAGGCGAACGAGGAGGGATCAATGACCAACAAAAGATACTAAACGTAAATGCGAGGTTCTCGAAGAAAAGGAGCTTCCATTTGAAATGGGGAGCCCCGCTTTCCTTTAAAGCAAAGCTTCCGGCGCGCCGCGCTGCAAGCGTTACTCATCGACCACTTACTTCGATTCTCCGGGCCCACGAGATCCCGCTAGCGATTCCGAAGCGCCAACTGCGAGCACGGCGTTCTTACGTAGGGCCTCCGCCACTTCGATGCACCTGTTCTTCCACCCGTACGACCTCTCTCGAACAACTTCAGTTTAATATTTCCATTGTTGATCCACGCCCGCTTTCAGCAAACGTTGCTCGTTCCTACGTCGTATCACCTAAGGTCCTACTCGAAGTTTCAGTGTCGTCTGCCTCAGCGTTTTCAATCGAAGTTTGTTATAAGTCGTGCAATTCAGTGTTTTCGTATGTGAAAAACCCGGCGCCGGCACGCGTACAGAAATGCGGCGTATTTGTATGCGCCGTTTTCTGATAACTGGCGCCTTCTCGGATCGTGGGCTAGTCGGTGATCAGACGTTTCTGATATGGCATTCTGATCTTCAGTCGAGGTCAATTGCCATTTGGCGTTGCCACATTTCATTGTTGCCTGGGTATGAATGCGTGACCGTCTTTGTTGCCTGTGGCAACGGAAGCGTTACACTGCTAAGCACGTGGATGAAGGTGTGATTCCCAGTGTGGATTAAGGAAGAAGTTAGGAGGGAGCATTGCACAATACGAAAGAAAGAAAGAAAGAAAGAAAGAAAGAAAGAAAGAAAGAAAGAAAGAAAGAAAGAAAGAAAGAAAGAAAGAAAGAAAGAAAGAAAGAAAGAAAGAAAGAAAGAAAGAAAGAAAGAAAGAAAGAAAGAAAGAAAGAAAGTGCATATCGAGTATCAGTGTTTACTATGTGCTTGTTGATGCCATATTGGCGCGGGATTCACCCCCAAACGCGGTGTCCACGTACATGGCAAGAACTTCAGCTACCGCAAGCGTTAAATCATGATCATGGGCGTTGGTAGTCGGTACGGAGATGTGCCACTAGGCGTCAACGTGAGTGCGTCCACATCAAGCGGTGCTATATCTGTTAAACAACTGTACAATCAACTACTTCTGTGACGACACGTTTCACTTTCGTGTTATACCGATTCCTATGACAGAGGGGCCAGCCTTCATTTTTATCTCTTGCTCTGCCTTCCCCAGTAAGAAGCTCCCGTACGCACAGACAACGCCGGTCCCCATCACATGCCTTCTTCCCTACAAGCTACCTCGTTTTCCTTTGACTGCCTTCGCTTTCCCAAGCACTTCCTCGGCCTTTTGTGAGAAGTGCCCTAAGCTGACCACCCTGCCTTGATGCCCACGAGGTAGGCTTGATAGGCTAGTTGGTACTGCATCTTGGAAGCGTTACAGCGCACACAGGCGGGAACAAAGGAAGAAAACAGGACACAGTGTTGAAGCCGCCGGCCCCTTTTACCGAGGACTCGCTACTCCGCTCATCCGTCCCGCGTTCGTACGAGGTCGATTTGCGCATGCGCTCTCGAGAAGCCGGCGCGCTGCCGTTCTTCTGTCACTCCCTCCTCCCTATATCCTCACGTTCGTACTATCCCTACTTCCTTTCTTCCCTTCGCCGACTCTCTCGCACGTTCGGCCATCAACGCCGGAAGAGCTTCGTCGGCGCTGGCTCCGCAACGCTGGCCTCGGAGAGGGCTTTTGGCTCTCAACCGGTATAGTCGGTTTCGCTGGCGTGCGCGGCGGCGTCCTCTTCGGGGCTTTGGCTACATCGAAAAAACCTCGCAGCCCGTGTTCTCGCATCCTGTTGATCGTGCCCGCGCTCTCGAAGTCGTAAAAGACGCCGCATCTCTCGCGTCGGCGGGAATCTTCGCGCTGGCGCTGAAGTGAAAGCTTTCGTAGTTGCAAGAATTCACCTGCCAGTAGCGTTACTTCAGTTATGTTGCGGAACTGGAGTGGTCTGCTGCTTTGAGCCGACGGCATAACATTGTTTGCTTCTTAACTAATATATTCGTCGATACGCCTTATCCAATTGTTGTCTGCACTGTGCGGCTTGCGATTTCATCCTGCATCTTCCTCAAGCATCGCTTATTTCTTCGCCAATGAATGGCCTGTGTCAAGTTGCGAGTGGGAAGTTCCAGAAGGAGGATAAACCATTCGTTCTACACTCCCAAGCCTAACTCATCTGGTTGCGCTATGGTCCGCTGGTTAGGTCTTAATCCTGACACAACGTGGCTTTTGAAGTTGTGTTTTTGATCTGAACGGACTGAACGCGAGAAGAAGACTTCGTATGCCGTTCTAGATCACAACTTTATGACGAAGTTGGAACAAGCGTGAACTAGTGTGGGCCATCTTTCTAAGAGTGAAAACAGCATTCCTCAACGATCTCTGACTTTTCAATGGAGACTTGGCGTCGTGCCTGAAGTGGGGCGATGCAAGGCGTACTACGACAAGACTCGCCAACACTGAGGCACGTCTGACTCGTGTTACCGCTGTTGACGTCATCTGCACCACGTGCGCCATGGCTGACTCGTCGGTACGAGGGACAGCACTGGGATTTACGCTTCGGATTGTGTGGATACTTCTACTGTGCCGGCACAGCCTTGCAAGACGCGGTAAGTTGGTGCGACTGGGTGGGCTTTGCGAAATCAGTGCTACTAGCTGTTCATACTCCTTGTTCAAGAGTAAGCTAGTGCCTCGAAATCGAGTATATTCAATATTAAAGACAGAATAAACACTCTAGGGTATGCTTTGATCCAATTGTTTTTTCTAAATTAGTGAAAGACGCTGTTTCACTAAGTGGTCTTTGGTATAATCCTTCAATACGCTGGGACTTCAATGCAAAATTATTTCGTCAGCTTATAGGCGCTTAGAGAAAGCCTACGAGTAAGCATCTCTAAATACTTAGCTAAAAAGGCACGGCAAGACTCGTCATTATTCATTTGGGCGAGAGTTTCCGAGCTTGACTGCTGTTTATGCACGATATACTTGTAATATTCAAGACACGGTGTATAAAATTCGAGTATTAAGTATTACTGGACCCTACGTCGTGTTCATATATAATATAAAGACTTCGATCATTCACTATTGGGCGCACTTCTCAGCGCATCATCGTGTGAGACGCTGCTGAAACTGTCGAAACGAAAAACCTCAGGCATGCCAGAAAGATTGAAGCAGGCCTAAAAACAGCACATACAGCAGAAAACAGGCAAAAAAACAGACAAAAACAGCTGAAACAGCAAATAAGGGGTTTAATGCAAGGAGGTTAACAATACCGCACTATCCGGCTTGCTACCCTCAGCCAGGGGGAGTTAAAAGGGACAATAAAAGATAATGGAAGAGAACAAGAAAGCAAGAACTATATTAATAATAATAATTGTCGGGGTTTAGCTTCCCAAAACCCCGATATGATTATAAGGGACGCCGAAGATGGATGATTCGGATATTTCGACCACCTGAGGTTCTTTAACGTGCACCTAAATCTAAGTGCACGGGCCTCAAGCATTTTAGCCTCAATCGAAAATGCGGCCGGGGTTCGATCCCGCGACCTTCGGGTCAGAAAGCGAGAACAATCGATGAACCTAAATACATACATAAAATTAAAAACATGTCGAATCTTCAGCCGTCCCTCAAGTTAACCTCCGAAGGTTGCTTTTGATCTTCCGTACTGACGCTCCGTGAGGCGATGCACTTTCAGTTTGCCTAACACGCAGTGAGCTTGCCCTCAGGAACGAAATATCATTCACCGTGGTTCAGTTCAAGGTCTGTTAAAACTTTACAATCTTGTTCCTTCAGCGTCGTTGGAAAGCTGGTCATTCGCGAACACTAATTTGCTGGCATGAACGTAGCATGAATATGACATAGTATGTAAGGGTGGGGGGAGGTGTTGAGGGAGTATTCATGTGACTGGTTGTGAGATTCATCGTACGGGTGAAGTCACTCGTACTGTGTTCTGTGCAGCTTCTTAATAGAGCATGGGCAACACTGGCTGCGACGGTCAGACAGACAACATGCTCTTAAGGAAGTTCCTGCAGTAGGACATAGAATTCAACATACGCTGTCACAAAACAGAACCACCACAGTCATAGGCGTGCGCAGAGTTCGCCCTTTGGGAGGCGTCTAACAGAGACCCACCCTCCTCTCTTATATTGGTCATGTCTGAAATAAGAGTCCGCACTGCATGCAAAAATGTAACAAAAATTAAGCGATGACGGGTTTCTCATAGCGGCCTGTCTTTGGTCCCCGGGTTCCCGTAGATACAGGTGGCAAGGGAACAATTTTTGCAATGCACCATAGGGCGTCCTCGGCCGCCCTTATTCTCAAGAACTTGTTTCGTCATTATCCTACACTTTACAGAATGACGTTACAGGTCCGAATGAGTAAAGATATGGTGCAGACTTAGCGCCCCCTTCGATGAACAGGAAGGCACCCCCCTCCCCATCATCCCCTCCCCGCTGTGCTTGCGCCTATGACAACAGACACGCCGTACTAATGTTAGAAAACTAGAATATAAGAGAACCACAGTAACAGTTCCATCCATGCACCCAGACAATGCATATGGTAAATGTGTCTTTCCCAAGTTCTGTCACCCCACGTCACGTGCGGAGAATTGATCGTACTATCAAGTAATGCAAACGCATCGCAAAATGACGCGATAGTAAACCTCATTGTACAACGAGACCTCATCAGTGAAGTCGTATGTGGAACTAATATGGCAGTGATAACGTGCAGGACTCGCGCGTGCGGCCCTGGTCCCTGGTGTTCTACACACGTCCTCCTTTTCCCAACCAATGCGTTGGTCGATACTAGGCCTAACGTTTACTTTCTCCAGGCAACATCACGCTTACGCTCGTTATGCCAATGATGGGCACTTTAGGTGATGGTGTGCTGACGCCACAAGATATGCAGGACTCAGCAGCAAAAGGTGGGCCAACGCTGAACCGTGTATGCGTAGAACTTCACCACGACAAGGTGCGTCGTTTGTTATTGACCCTGCTCGCGATGTTACCAGGACGGTTCGCGAGAGAATACATAAAGCCATAAAAGCATTGACTAGGTAAGAGTAAAACCTAATTCCTTGCAACAGTACTAAAAGGAGGTGAAAGATGAGGAGGAGGAGAAATTTAATGAAGAGAAAGGAGGAGGAGATGTCGGCCTGGAGAGCTTGTCTGTAGCTTGCCACTCCTCACCGAGGTAAAGGGACAAGATAGTAACAGAGGTAGAGGATAGTACGTTAACACGTGACTTTAGTATAGTACAATAGGTATATACATTGTACTGTGCGCGGACGTGAAGTAAGCGCAAGAGTCATCACAACACATGCTCTAGAGACGGGAATCTAATCATGCATCACTCACAAACTTCTATGGGCCCTGAAAATTGTGTTACAAAAGTTTCTCTTCCGAAACGGACCGGCAGAAGGTTAGCAAGAGTAAATAGAGAATTTTAGTACTGCGTACACTCTAAGACAAAACCGAGTACATGGGGAGTATTTCTGCCACAAAACAATAATCGGTCATCTGGCTTGCTCCTATTTCCTTTCTTGAAAACCCTGTTCCCGTCACTTTCCTGTCAGTAATGAAATGCCACGCTGATAAGGCGCGCGCCGTTCTTGACCGGGAAGTGCCGGGACCGCGGTGACAACGCGAGGAAAGTACGCGAAGTGGATGACGATTACAGCTGTGTGGCAGAAATACTCCCCAAACACTCGATTTTTTCTTAAAGTGTACATTAGATACGTGGCGGCGTTCCGTACTTAAGGACGCCACGTATCGCGTAGCGCGCATGCGCAGGCCGCGAAGCGCACGTATCGCGATACGTGCTCGGCAGCACGTACGCACGCATGCGATCCGTGTGTGCGTACGTATGAGCTGGTCGTGAAGCTATCGTAGCTCTAGTTTGTTCGGGACGCAGCATGAGTGCCTCCGTCCAAATTTCCGCCAAGCAGTAGGGGTTTCAAAGAATGCTTGATTTCAGCATTGTCGAGGAGGGATCGCCGCACCTACCACACGGCAGGTGACAAAGCGCGAACGTTTGGCAATCGTACTCACACGTGCATCTGCTCTCCGTTCTGAGTAGCTACAGTTACGGTACCATACTACAGCCTTAATATGGCTAGAAATCTGGCCATGTTCCGGCTGTCACACTTATATTAGCTCAAATTGGTTGTCAACGACACGTATTTCTATTTTGATCTACCAGATGGCGCAACACGCTTCACGTTCGTTACGTTCGCAGGTACTTACTGTGCACTAAAAGCCCCATCGTGGCAAACGACGCCACCTAACGCAAGGTGCCTGCGCGATGCGCACGTAGCACCATTCCGCAGTACTAAACTTTCTAATAACAGCTAGCCGACCCGCAGCTAGCTTAGCACCTTAGCGGTGGCGAAGTGGCAGGGCATCCGCCTACATTACGGGAGGTACTGGATTCGATTCCCAGGGCCGCTGGGCACCCACTAGTTTTAGGTGAGGAGCGCCTCATGTGCTCGGGCTGTCAGCTTCTCCTGTCGTCGTAACCCGTCAAGGGGTCTCCTGTTGTCGCCAGTTACGCAAAAGGAAGTGGTAAATAGGACGGCGCCTTGGCTCAGGAAAAGCTGCTGTCATTGCTGTCTGTAGCAATGACAGGACACTTGTCTTCTCATTGCTATCGACGTGTCCATATGGGAAACACCGGTGCTTCGGACCTCCCCAGGTTTCACGCTAGTGGAGCTGCTTTTAGATGCGAAGCATCTTATAGCGGAGCTCAAACTGTGTGCGGCGTGACCGCCCTTACTGCGCATGCGCAAGTCCTCTCCACACACCTCCTCTCCACTCCCCTCTCCCCTTTCCCCATCTCCCCTTTTCCCTCCCCACTCCCCTCCCCCTCTCTCCACTTTCCCACTCCTCTCCACTTTTCCCCTCTCCATTCCCTCTCCTCGTCTAGATAAAAGGCTCGCGTTAGGTCGTACACACGCTCAGTCACTGCGCCGGTGTCATGAGTTTCAACGTCGGCGCCAGTTGCAGTAATGCCTTAACACCTGCCGTGATCGCGGAGCAGCGGAAGGCTCGATGTGCCGCAGTGCAACGTAAACGTCGGCGAGCAGAACCCGAGCTCCGGGCCAGGGAAGCCCAGCGCAAATGGCAACGTCGGCGGGAAACTCCTACAGATGAAACGCAGGCTCGACATGCCGAAACGCAACGGCAGCGTCGGCAAGCAAACCCCGCCGTACGCAACGCCCACGTCGAAGCCAAGCGTCAGCGTCGAGCCAACGCGTTGGCTGCGGACAGACGACGCGAGTCCAACGCCCGTGCAGAACGCCTCGTTAGACAAATTCAACGCCCGGGCTTCGACGCTGCCGACGCGCGGTTCCAGCGCGAATTCCTCGACCGGAGCTTCGGGCACAGCTGCAACGTGTGCGACCGACTTTGGTTCGATAACAATCGGACCGAGGTCGGTAGCATGCGTAACGAACGCCAACGGAACGCGATCGTGCAAGTGCTCCGGCTTCGCATCGCCTCATGGTCCCCTTTAGCGAGAGATGGCGTAATTTTTGTTTCTTTTTTTTAATTCTATATGCCCTGTTGTGAGAGGGCAGTAAGTTGTCCCTTATAGAAAGACGATTATAGTGTACTAGCACTATAAAGACGATTATTGTGTTGCGTCTCCGAATGCAGTAACATGTACATGTTATCAGGAAAACGGTAGAAGATTCAGAGTATATGGTACTCTGGTATCCTCGGAAGTCCTGGAATTACTAGAGACACGGTGTCGTTGGAGCCAATAGTATACGCATTTCAAAGTATGAGTCATTTTTTTGAGCAGAAAAAGTGGCGCAAGTTGCCTCTAAAGCTTTTTCAAGAATCAAACGCTTAAAAGAAATATACATATGCGTTTTTTAATAACCTTCACATCGGAATCCTAATAGTACAACATACTTTTATGCAACAATTTGCAACCAGGTGCTGAAGGTTTGAGTTAAGCACATAAACCGCCATTATACAGGGCGCCCAAACAAACTCTAGCCAGAGTTTAAAAATATGCCACCGCACTTTATGATGACGCGACCATATGCATGTTGACGACTATTTAATGCATGGAGTAAGATCAGCCTTTTGTTTAAGGAGATGGCGCACATAAGAACACGGACAAAAGAAAGAAACGCACACACAATGGCGCCAGTGTGTGTGCGTTCTTTCATTTGTCCGTGTTCTTATGTGCGCTATCTCTTTCAAGTATGACGAACCAACACGCCCGCATCGCCACCCTAGTCGATATTATTTCTTTTTGTTCTACTTAGTTGCTTAGTTAAGCAAGAATAATTAATTGATTTACCTCTAAAGCTACGACGCTGGGCAAAAAATCTCATTAGAAAGATGTCAAGCGGCTTTCAAAACGTCCAATTAGACAGTTAATTATGAGTGTTTTGCAGCTTGCTGAAGATGAAAGCGAAGCACTAAAAAGTACCATTTGACGCGCCCGCTTGCACGAGGTACTGCAGTGCTATCTGACGTCTCGACATGACACCGTTGCGTGGTCATAGGTCGGCCGATCACGGTGGCACTGCAAAACGAGGTGAGGTGCAGAATGCTTGCAATGCCTCCGATCCTGGAGGCAGGGCAAAACTACTTTAGGTGCGGAAAGCATACGAATTCGAGAAAGGGTGTCCCAATGAGTAGAAAATGAAGGAGAAGCAGATGGCTTTGGCCTTCGAGTCGCCTTGCGAATGCATAAAGGACTCTGTGTGATTGCTAATGGGGAGAAGGGTACCCCGGCGTCGTGGTAGCTTGCGCAGGCACTCGAGGCGCGAAGGTGGCCTGTCCTTTCAACTCTCCATTTCAGCACTTGGCGCACAAAACAAGATCAGAACAAAGTGAGAGGCCGAACGTAGACAAGCGTTTGTCTTCGTTTGTTTTTTTTCCCCTTGTCCTCGACTTGTGTAGCGCGCTTTATGCTCAAGTGGGATACCAACGTGGCCAAATCTACCTTCTTTCCACTCCCTTTTACCTTTCACATGTTTCACCTCCAGCCCGTTCACTTGTCTCACCTCTTTCTCGTCAGTCATCCTAACTGCATGTATCTGTCCACAAGCGTCAATGTTGAAAATGAATACAAACACGGCGTTTCGTTTTTACATCAGAGCTGTTATTCTCTAGGTTGGCCGTGTGTCCTATATAGTAAATTATCGTCATCATGAACCGCCACGCGCTCCCTTCTTCATTGTCGTCTCCCGCTTAGCTCCCAGAACACGTGCACCCATTTCTCCGGTGTGGGGTGCAATAACTCTGATGCGCGAGAGAACGAGTAGAGATAGAGAGAAAGAAAGAAATAGAAAAAAAAGACAGAGAAAGAGAGAAATTCTTGGCGAAAAAATTCTTAGCGAGAGCAAGCATAGCCATGTATAGTATAGTATAGTATAGTATAGTATAGTATAGTATAGTATAGTATAGTATAGTATAGTATAGTATAGTATAGTATAGAAAGGGAAAATAGACAACCACCCTTATGTAGCACGAAGCCACAAGGAAATCCATACGGATTTCTCAGAAATAAAGCCTCTTAGTTGCCGAAAAATTCGTCCTGGTCCGGGGACCAGGACGAATTTTTCGGCAACTAAGAGGCTTTATTTCTGAGAAATCCGTATGGATTTCCTTGTGGCTTCGTGCTACATAAGGGTGGTTGTCTATTTTCCCTTTCTTAACCCTTCCGCCACCTTGCGGGATTCCGCAGAACTGATTTGCAATAATATAGTATAGTACAATATAGTATCGTATTGTATAGTATAAAATAGTATAGTATAGTATAGTATAATATAGTATAGTATAGTATAGTATAGTATGGCAAGGGGTGGGAAAGAGAGAGTTGAGAGGGTAGAAGCCTAGCCAAGCCAGGACCAGCTAAGTGCCCACCAGGTCTGTTGTGACCTAGCCTTACGCGACCTAGTGCAAGCTGCGCTAACTTTTTTTCTGTTTTATTTCTTTTAGGTAATTTTGGCCCTCAGCATATCTACCGTTCCATTCGTATTTTATAGGCTTTAACCGAGCCTCGCGACATGTCTTCTTTTCTTTCTTTTTTTAACATTTTCGTTGAGGCAAGAAAGAAAAAAAAAACAAATGCCGCGGTACAATCCGGCGGCCCACAGAACCACAGGAAATACGCGAAACGAAAAAATAATATACAAGGAAAGAAAAGGTGTATGGGCCAAATTTAACGGGGTGCGCAGCCGCCACCACCGTCTGATTTTGAATGCCCGCTTCCCTGATTGCGCGAATTCAGAGAAGCCCCTTTCCGACGTCCCCAGCGCTACTACCGGAAGCCATATTATTATAGACCTTACACCAGACTAGGACGGCGGCGTCGAAACGAGCCGTAGAAGTTCGCACAAAGACGGCGCGAGGACTTATAAGTGTAAGAATGGATCTCGCCAATGAATGCGGGCCCTAAAAAAGTTCGCCCGGCACTTCTTTTGAATAGGTCTTTACAGTTCTGTAGGGAGGAAAGAAAAAGCCTGGAGGGAGGAGGGGGGTTATGATGAAAGCACTTTGCATTAAGGAACAAAAGAGCCTCTACTTGAAATGCAATACGGAAACGCGTTAGGGCGAATGACGGCGCCACTGTGTAAAAAATAGGAGTAAGAAAAAACACGTTAAATTTTAAAACTCTGAAGGAATGAAGTTTATAACCAATGTTCTTTGTTAGGTACAACATGCAATGAGTGCGATTATTCAGTAGAGCGCGGAAGCACTGCACAAAATCGGCTCTCTTCCTTGGGGGCCGCACTCAAAATGTAAAGCTTTGCTTTTTTTCAGCAAAGGAGCCAGCCAAGATGAGTGCGACCGCATAGTCAGTTTAGCAATAGGGTGCACGTATGATTCGCGAGTTTTTATGACACGGAAAATTCTAGCCACGTGGACGACTCCGTCTTCTTGAAAACGTACCACTCAACAAATCGCCGCGCAGGATCGGCGGATGCATTTGCATTTCGTCGTTTTCAAGTCTGAGTGCGGCAGGCCATTTATAGAAACGAATGCTCGTAATGTAGAAAGTAGTGCACTACCTAATTAGGAAAACGGTTTATATATGCTTTTGTTTTGCGTCTCAACGCGTTATCGTACCGTTTGCTCAATCCAAGAGGTCCTTATCTCTTCAGGAGAGTTGGATGGATTGAGATTTCTGACTTGCGCTGAACGCTGTGCGTATCTCTTTTACAGCGCATGGCGTCATGACTTAAATATCGTAGGTTTAATTCGTTGTCAACGATACACGAGTTCTTTGGCACGTCATACCGGTCGCCAAATGATTAACGAAAGACTCTTTAAAGACCGCGTAACGGCTGGCTATTCGATCTTGAATATTCTAATATTGGGAGCTTCCTCCATATTGTTTCAGGATGGCACAAGAAAGCAGATATACAGTTCGTTCAATAAGAGAACTATCCGCATAGCACACATGTCCTTAGTTTCCATTTCAGGCTTTTTCTATTCATATATGGCGTTATCATTGAGCGTTCGTAATTTTTCCTGGCTACAAAGCTCGTAGATGGGACACTCAGTCACTACCGTACATGACATTGTTCGACGACGTCCGCATTGAATGTACATGCACAGCGTTCAGGTGGGCAGCGAGAGATGTTTTCCCGTCAGACAGCTTTCTGGCTGCTTTTGAAGTACATCCCTGACGATGACCTGCTACCCTCACGTTGTAATGACAGCTTACAATACTAACGCTGCTATACTAACGCTGCTATACCAACTCTTAATGTAGTAAAGCGCACGGAGTTAGTACTGCGTGCACTTCAACATATGAAAAGTCTAGAGGATTTCCCTAAATGTATTACTTAGGTCGTAGACCGTTCTTTCCGACAGGGCCCACGGAGCATTGCACCGCACGTCGCAGACTTACGAAACGGCGCGCGCGTTGCTATGCAGCTTACGAAACCTGTAGCTCTGGTCCGCGATTGTGCGCGCCCGCTGTATACTTCACGTGTTCGCACTTCATGTGCATATTTCGTGTCCTTTTGAGAACCCCGTAATTTATTAACTAGATGGTAACGGCACGATGGCATAGATTAACCTTACAAGCCAAAGCGTCCTCTACACGAATGCGACTGTAGCGTGTCGGCTTTCTTAGAGCGCCACAGTAATAATGCTATGTGAAAGCCTTCATATGTGGCGCTTCAAAACTTGATCTGAAACAGGCCCGATCGTATTCCTGGCAAGCCTGCTTCCTTAGTGAGTGCAGAAGCGTTACGTATGCTGGCACGCGCCTCACACTTAATCCTTCCTCTTCCTAAATGCGATGTGCAAGTGCTTACATGTACACAGTAAATCGGCTTCCCAGTATCAGTGTATATACCCTGTCCTGGTTCATTGCAGTGCGATTCACCTTCGAAGCGTACAACCGCTGCATGCATAGATGCGCTAGAAACGAAATGCGATCATGTCAACGCGCCGTAACATCCCATAAGCAGGATAAACTGGAGACAGAATTACGATGAGAAACTCATTCTTAAAAACATCTAACAGGTACACTCTTAATCAGGTCCTGGGTAAATTCTGGTGATACCCAGGAAACTAGACGGAACATTTGTGGTTTCCTCTCTATATCTAGCGCTTTAAGCGGGACTTGATTATGTGTGTAGGCCGCAAGCACACCAACGTGATACTAACAAAATGGTATAACTTACGCCTCATTGCTTACCGCTCTCTCCCCGTATAGGGTAGAAGACAGGCCCACGTGACTCAGCTCGCTATCCGCTACCTCTTCTCAGCAAGTGCGCACGTTTACTGACGTGGGCACATTGCTGAAGTCAGCTATATTTCTCTATGTGCCTTTCCTTAGCATGTGATCGTAGATAAAAATACCAATAACAACTAAGTCCGTTTAATCAGAAGGGCTTGCACGTCACACAAGTGCGAATAAGGGCCACACCTTGCGTGAGATCGTCTTCCTGGGTGGTACAGTGGTTACGGCGCTTGCCTGCTGACCCGAAATTCGCGGGTTCGATCCCGGCCGCGGGGGTCGTATTTCGATGGAGGCTAGATGCTAGAGGTCGTGTAGAGTGCGATGCCCGTGCACGTTAAAGAACACCAAATTAACTTTAAAGAACACCCTTCCCTACGGCGGGCCTCACAATCATATCGTGATTTTGGCACATAAAAGCCCGGATATTTTCATATTATCGCGCATGAGGAACTTTTTTTTAAAGCTTTGCAACCCAAATTATGCAATAAATAGGATATGAAAGAAAAACTGTCCTATGACCCTCAATCAGGGGTGCTGAGGCTTCGGTAGTTGCTAAGTAAAGCCCTATTGTCGTACGCACATCTAACGTTATGAATGGGAGCGCCGAGTACTGTATTCTCAAGCTGATCCTGCCTAATGGAGCTTCAGCAAACGCTCTTCCGGACGAAACAGAGCCGGCAACGGGAACGTCAGTATAGGAACAGCACGAGTGGATGTACAGCTAGTCATTATTGCGACGAACAAACGTACTGACACACGCACAAGCTATCAGCCTTAATGGTCATAGTGGGCATGTGCTCTGTAAATATATATCCTCGCCCAGCTATAGTCGTTTTCCGTGTAGCCCGCGCTTATTTCGCGTAATAATATTCGGGATGTTCTGTGAGAAGCCGTCTCTCTAAATGGCGTAGTTTTTGTGAAACAGAAGTCCGCGCACAGGCGTTCAAAAAAAAAAAAGGAAACCATTTGCTCGGTTTTACTGCCGGAAGTGGTATTCTTGGGCTACACTCGCAATCAGTCCTTGAGTAAAGTGCCAGTTATAACCAGGAAAGCAGGCCATTCGGTCTAGTGTCCTGGCTATAACTAGCACTTCACGCCGGACCAGGTTAGGACTGTGTAGATGGTGAATCGTCTTACAGTGTGCACAGTGCAATGACAAAGACAGTGATCAGAAGCGCTGCCAGAATTTGCTATTTAGTGGGGGTGCTTACTAAAATAGATTCAGACAGTCGATAGACTATCTAAAACCATTTTTAGACAATCTATAGACTGCCTAAGTCTATTTTTGTAAGGGGGAAGGGAGGGAGAAGGAGGGGTGGTTCGAACTACCTGTATGTTCATGCGGGTGTTCGCATGTGCGTGGGTGTATACATACAGACAAAACGAAAAAAAAAATCGACGTGTGGGAGGGGCGGAGGTGTCAACCCTTCATACTACCCCCCTGGCAACGCCACTGTGGGGGAGAACACAAAGAGACCTGGACAAGCGCTGGCATCCAAATGAAATTTAATTTCAAAAGCCCTGCACCTCACCTGGTTTTGCGCTGCCTCTGTAATCGGGGTGACGTCATCACGGGATGATGATTTTTCGCAGCGCTCGCGTTGACGCCATCGACGGTCATTATTCATGTTTGATGACGCACATAAGGCTTTCGCCTTAATAAAGAAACCGAGGTTACACTTATTTAGAACAAAAAGCATAAACCCAAGGCACCCAAGAGGCAGTGGAAAAGATTGGATGCTTTAATCACCAGAGTAAAACCTCGGCGCTTACGTACGAGTATATACGGTACCTGCGTACTCTTTATTCTCCCCTCTATGTTGCTTTCTTTCCTTCTTTAGTTTCTTTTGTTACTTTCTTTCTTACGAAGGGTTCTCGGCTGCGCGGTTTGCTCGTCGGGCAATATACGAGGACTTTTTCTAATCAACAAAGAGCCGCGGCGCGACGACTTTCGCGGCGCAGCGCAAGCGAAGCGCCACTAACGCGCACGCGTGTTACTACCTGTCTCTGGGAGTCATTCGTGCCCCGCTAACAGCCCCGTGTCCGAGAGAACCGGGAACACGAGCAGTTTGGCGGCAAAAAAAAAAACTCCGCCGCTGTTGAATCATTAAAGAGCGTAACACAGCTTGCACGCGGGAGGAAAGGAAGGGTTGGAATGGAGTCACTCCGAACGTGACCACGTGGTGGTTTGGTGACGAGCGATGCAGGACGGTAGCGCGTGCGACCGAGATTCCAGTTTGGTGGTGGAAAACCGCCGTGCGGCAGGCCGTGGTGAAAAAAAAAGTTTTGCCGTGGTTGAACGCTGTTAAACCACGTGTGTAGAGTGGCAGTTCGTTTTTGCTAGCTTTGGGAAAGGTCGAGACCACTGATTTACAGAGGTTTGACTTTATTTAAAGCGAAAGCCTTAGATGCCTCATCAAACGCGAAACATGACCGTTGGCGGCAACACGAGTGAGGCGTAGATCATCATCACACGATGACCTAAATATACGACGTAATCGTGACGCCACATGTCACCAAAATTTGTGACGTCATCACGACGCCGCTATGAGTTCACGTAACGTGACGCCACATGATGACGTCATGACATGAGATCGTCGCTTCGTCAAAGGTAGGCCGACTTTGGAGGCACTACAAAACCAAGTGTGGTTTAGACAGCTTCCCATGCTTACCCCCGGAGGCAATGCAAAACCATGTCGGGTGCAGATAGCCTTCGGGCTATCTGCATAAAAATAATAAAAAAATGGCTATCGCCTTTAAGTCGTCTTAGGCAATTGCATAAGGAACTCTGAGTTTCGTATGTATTAGTTTAGGCAGGGACAACGAGAAGTCTACACGCTTCGACTACACGGTGAAACAAAGGAGACAAGGTGTTGCTACACTCTTAATCAGGTCCTAGTTAAATGCTGGCTATATCCAGGAAACCAGACGAAAAATGACCCGTTTCCTGGCTATATCTAGCTCTTTAAGCGGGACCTGATTAAGAGTGTATATAAGACGCTGTTCGGCGCCGTCGGGGCTCTCGGCACGAACGCGAAGT
The DNA here is from genome assembly GCF_013339695.2 of Rhipicephalus sanguineus. Taxonomy (NCBI): domain Eukaryota; kingdom Metazoa; phylum Arthropoda; class Arachnida; order Ixodida; family Ixodidae; genus Rhipicephalus; species Rhipicephalus sanguineus. Next base: position 32,249,764 of record NC_051185.1, on the reverse strand, counting down.
GAACTTGGATGCAGCCAGCGCATCTAGCGATGGCGGCACGAAGGACTCGCATGGAGCCGCTGTTCCTTTTCGTCCCGTAGTGTTTGGATATTCGATATCCCTATAGAGATGTGAAATCCTTGAACAGAGGATGTAGCTAGAGCCAACGTTTCGACAAGTGGTATTGTCTTCCTCAAGGCTGCAACTTATCAAAGGCATTTGCTGCCTTGAAGGAGACAAGAGTACTCGTCGAAACGCTTTCTGTTGCGACACACCCTGCTCAAGGATTGCTCATCTCTTCACGCCTCCAAAGCCTCGTGAGCCTCCGTTTTACTCAGATACGTTTAGCGTCAGGTATAAGAAAAGTAGGACTATACCAGTGCATCCGTCTCTTATATCGCGAAGTATAAATGTTAGAAAATAGAACAACAGTTGTATGCATTATGAAGTGTTTTTTGTGTGTTTATTTTTGTTTTCTTTAAATATAACGGCCTTTGAAGGTATTCGTATTCTTTAGCTTAGACCCTAGGGGATGCAACTGTTATTACACCTGAAGCTGTATACAGTTATATGAGCTGGTTAGCTTACTGGCGGATTAACTATGGGCGCTTACTCCTGTACCATCTGTAAATGCAGTGCACTGAGGCGACAATGAAATAAATCACAGCGAAACGAGAAAGAAAACAAACGTAGGTTACGAATAAAAAAGAAGCAACATAAACATCAAGATACAGGAAGAGAATTGATGTATACAGGAAGCACGTACTGAAGCGCAAGAAAAAACGGAAGTGAGACCCGCGAGACAAATAGACGCTAAAGAACAGACCTGAGCAATAAACACAGAACACGGACCCAGTTCGGGGAAGCAGCAGAAATGAAACGACACGCTACGAGTGACTCGCTAACGGCGGTCGTGATGCCTCCGCCACCATGGTCGAGCAATTTGAGCTCCGCCGCCGCTGTCGGTTGTACGCCGTATTACCAGAACGGTGCCGGGTGTCGGGTACACGGGCACGCACTGTTGCTGGCCGCTTCGTCCCGTCGTGATTTTTTCGCGCGCTGCGCTGTGTGCAGCCAACGGCCCAAGGACGGTCGCGCTGTAACGACACATTGGACTGCCGGTTTTCAGTCTATCTCTCCCCTCCCCAATCTCCCGTTGTCTCTATGTCACTTGTGTAGCCTTTGTTTTGGTGGTGTGCTCTATCTTTTCGTTGTGTTTCATTTAGGGAGGCAACGGGGGAGGGGGGACGCACTGGACTGGCGTTTCCTCTCTGCCACTTCCCCTCCCTCTCACGTTGCCTCCTTGTGTATGTTTTAGGTTTTGTTTCGGTGTGTACTCAATCTTATCGTTCTATATGAGTTAGCGTGGGCACGGCGGAGGGGGCGGAGAGGGGAGGGGGGGGGGGGCGACGGCGCATTGGACGGTCGTTTCCTCTCTTTTCTTTTTTCCCTATCTTCCTTTATCTCTATGTCAGTTTTTTAGCCTTCCTTTTGTCGTGTGTACTCCTATCTTTTCGTTCTCACTTAGATGGATTGGTAGGGTGGGACGGGGGGGGGGGGGGGGAAGGGTCTATTTTTCGCTTGGCCCGCGGCCGGCACATCGATCATGCGTAGCATTTTTCATTAGGGCCACCGATTGCGCGGGACTCCGCCTCTCGTCATGGCCGCCACGCTTTACGGCCTTCCCTCCGTCTCTCTCTTCTTCCCCTTCTCCCGAGCGTCTGAGCATTAGTTCCTCCTTTCCTGTTTGCGCGGTCGCTGAGTTCTGACGAACGAGCGAGGCCCGAAAGAGTCGTAACGCCCGGTTTGAGCTGCGCTGGTGCTTTAGAACTAACGCCGGGCGCGTTTGCGTTTGCAGCGCGAACTTATAGAAAGTGTCACTTCGGCGTGGGCGTCGCATTTGCTCATTGACGTTGAGGCACGCGTCACGCTGACGGAAACTTCATTGCAAACTGGTGAGTTTTTTAGGCTGCAGCTTTCGGGATCGGTGTAACGCTAGCGGTTTAATATGTAATTCAGGATGAACTAGGGAAAACAGGGTGATAGGAAAGCAGCACACACACACACGCAAAAGCGCGCGCGCGAAACCGACGGCCAAGTTGCAAAGGGTGTGAAGGTAACCGAGTGTGATTATGCTTTTTGTTGGCAACATTACATGCGATACCAAACCAACTAGCCCGCCTTTCCATTTTATTGATACTAAACGATATGCAAGCGGATAGGTGACAGAACGAATACAGAGAGAGGGAGAGCGAGAGAAATAAATAAATAAATAAATAAATAAATAAATAAATAAATAAATAAATAAATAAATAAATAAATAAATAAACAGAGATACGGAAAGAAAAATATAAAGAAAGAGAAAGAAACATTCTTGCCGAAAAACGTTCTTCACGAGGATGGATTGGAACCCACGTACCTTACCCTCGATCCGAAGGCGAGCGTTCTAATCACTAGGCTATCTAGGCACAGAGCACAGCATAGCCTTGTATAGTATAGTGTGGCAAGAGGGTAGGAAAAGGAAGTGAGCGTGAGGAGGAGAGGTGTGATGGTGAGGAGGGAAATGAGCAGAAGAGAGAGTAAAGCATGGCACGGAAAGGATGAGAGAGAGAAATAAATGCAGAAAAAAAGACAGCCAGACAGAGAGAACATCAACGGAAGAGAGAGAAAGAAGTAGAGAGAAAAAAAAAAGCTAGAAGGATACAGATACAGATTCTTTCCGAAAAAAAATATCTTCACGGACTGACATCAAGTAATGTTAATTAATTAATTAATTAATTAATTAATTCGCGAAGTGCCCCGATCGTGTCCACAGTGTCATGGGGCGTCCTAAGAAAGTGCGTACTCCCGAGGAGGAAGCCGCGCATCTCGAAGCTAGACGTGTCCTTCGAAGGGGAGCACAAGCGGCGACGGGCCCGTGCTTCGCTGTGCCGATCTTTGCGAGACTTAGGGCAAACCTTTTTATTTTTTTTATGAATGCGTGTGTCTTTAAAACTCAAGCATTCAGCCAGCGCCACTGCTGGCCACTCGTGGAAGTTACGTTTATCACAGTATGCCATACAATAAAAGCAGGCTTACGCACTAAAAGCCTCCAATAGTACGATCAGGCTTTTCACCCAACAAAAGCAATAAAAGCCTCGACTGGGAAGAACAGTGAAGGCTTTCACAGTAAATGCAATGACGATTTTCTGCTGTAAAAGCAGTCAGGACGTTTCTTAGCAAACGCCGTGAAGACGTTCTGCGTCGAGAGTAGTGTAAGGCTTTAGCGCAGTAAGACCAAACCAAAAGTACTGAAGCTTTTCCGCAGTAAAAACCTTGCGGATCTTATACAGTGAAAGCAGTAAAGTCTTTTTCGCAGTAAAAGCGGCGCATGCGCGACGGCGTTGAGAACACCGTTAAGGAACATTCAAGAATAAACGGAAGAAGGCCAACTTTTCCAGGGGCTCGTTTTTTTTTTTTTGTTTTTCGTTACACACGACCAATTCAACTCAGCAGACAGGCCATGGCAAAACGTAAGGGGCAACCAAATGAATACCAGACAATTAGATCAAGGAAATCATAGACGACATTAATTGTTGTCCTTAATTGTGGAGCAGTAATTGTGACGTAAATTGATATGAATTAAAGTGGATGACAAATCACCCTTTTCGTCAATGGGATCCGAACCCACAACCTTCGACTTACACGTCCGATGTTCTGCGCATTGAGCTACGACGGAAGGAGCTTCTCCGTCTTCTACGTTGGGTGTAAATTTAGGCGCAATTAAAGCGTTGATTTTTTCGTTCACACTTCTATTGCAGACAGCTATGAGTCCTCTAATACGCTGTTTATGCACGAGTGTGTGCAGACCTACGCATCAAGAAACGGTGGTGATTTGCACAACACCAAATGATGCTCCTTTTTCAAGTGATGAATGGCGAGACACAGTGTTTGTTACCTGATAAGTTGTGTTACGTCCAGTGTTGCAAAGTTTGCTTAGGAAAGAAAGACAGCGAATAGAATATATATATATATATATATATATATATATATATATCCCTTACAGGCATCGTAAAATTTAATGGATAAGGGGGGCATCACACTCATAAATGATCATACATAATTTATTCCGATATTATACACGATGGAATGGCACAAGACATACACGTCATTTCATGAGCGCATTAGATTACACAGCAGTAAATGTAGAGGCCACATGATTATTAGAGTAACATCAAAAGAGGTAGTTCAATGTCTTATACACAAGAATGCGATAATAAAAACATTAATGAACCCATAAATAAAAAGACTATATCAGGTTTACATAGATATATAATCTTTGAATGGTGATTCCGAGCAGCTTAAGTCATCCTCGCACGGGTTGCTGTAGTAGAGTAGACCAAATGTTCAATATACGTAATAGGCCCTTCAGTAACCATAAAAACCAGCGGTGCAATTCTCATCATCATAGGATGACGTTTGCTGTGACTAATGGCGCAGCGTTGCAATATTCGCTCTCAATTTTTGCATAATCAATGCGAGCTGTCAATGCGACAGAGGAGATTCGACACATCAGGCCTCGCATCTCTGTTATGAATCGAATACAACACGCAGCGAAATGAAGTACTGGTGCCGGGCACCCAAGTTTACCAGGCTAATTCTCATGCACAGTCACTCACTCTTTCAATGCATTCCAGTATGACAGTTCCCGCCGTAGGTGCACAGCGGCTAAGTTATTGACTTATTGTGGGGCTCAGCACAATGATACTGGTGTGATTCCCGGCCATGGCAGGCGCTTTTCAATGAAGGTCAAAGACAAAAGACGCTCGTGTACTTAGATTTATGTGCACGTTAAAGAACACCGTATAGTCCGAATTCATTCAGGGTTCTATTCTACGGCATGCCTCGAAACCATATCGAACCCTAGCAACGTGTAAATCCCCAGAATTAATATCGTCCGCGTGTTTATAGTTATACGCATGGTTAAGGACGCCAGGCTGTTGAAATAACGCTGGTATCCCGCACTTACGTTGTGCCGTGTAATAATTTCACGGTTTCGGTGGACCGAACTTCAGAATTAAAATTAGTAAGACAGTTTTTACAACTGCATATATTGTTCAAACGCGTGACGTTTTTTTCGCGCAGTGACCACAATTCTAAAACATAAATGGCGTTTTGCAATAACAGTTAAACATCGGAACATACACTGTGTTGCCAACGCAGGAACGATACAAATTTATCAGAACGAACAGTTATCATTACTGATTTTTTTTTACCTTTCAAAAATAATAGTTTACGCGTTCTGAATCAAGTTGACTTTCGGCTACCCCAGTCCTGTCTTTGAGGTGGTACGTATAAAGCCAGTATTTCATACAGTATCTTGGCCGCTTTGGCTGTCAGGTGACTCATTTATAGTACAAGGCGGTTTGACTATTCTGTAGTTAGGTATCTTCTGTTGTAATAGTAAGCTTATTGAATTCATTGGTACCTTAAAATTTTCTATGCCTCTGAACTCTAGTAACCTCCCATCAAACCTTCGCTGCCCGCCACCCCACCCTCTCCCGTCATCGACACATACATACGCAGAACTAACATATACACACGCAGATTAAGAACAGGGACACAGGTGCAATTGATGCCCGTTGACGTCATCCGCAGGTGCCTCTCAAATCGGGTCCACACTCCGCCCGCGACCGTGCTTTCCCGAGCGGCAACCCAGTCGCATTCACTAGCACGCACTCGAGGAGGCAAGTAGGTGCCTGAATCTGCATCGGCTCCACGAAGCAGAACGCAAGGCTAATCGCGTCGGACGCTCTCCTTCGCGAGACATGGAGGAGGCGCAACAGTTCGATCGGAAAGTTTTCCCCCAACGCGCCACTTCCTCCCGAAACAACCTTCGCCCTCCCCATTTTACCCTCTCGGGCAGTTCGCTCTGTTCTCCTCAACAGACATCTTACTTCCCAATGTCTTCTCCCCCCCTCCTTTCCCATTCCGGTATCTAAGGAGAACGTCTTTTCTCAGCTTCTCTCCTCCTTTGTCTCCTGCGACAGCGTCCCGATTTCCCTCTCAGACGTTTTGCTCTGTCCTCATCAACAGACAACTTACCTCCGACTGTCTTCCCCATTTCGCTACCTAAACAGAACTCGTCCTTTCTCATCTTTTCTCCTCCTTCCCCTTCCATAACAGCCTGTAATTTGTTAACTTTTAACCAACCCTTCACCTGCGATTGTCTCTCTCTCCACCTACCCTTTACACTCCCAAAAAATCGCCCACTTCCCCATTTTCTTCTCCCCACATGCTCCCGTTTTGCTGCCTCCAGGTCTCTCGCTGCCAGACTGTCCCCATTAACACACTCTCGACGTCACCGGCCGTTTTCGATTCCTGACTAAAAGAGCTCGTGTTTATCCCGATTTCCCCTCTTTCTTTCCATTCAGTCCCTATTTCGTTCGCGACGCTCCCGCCTGCTTGCCTTCCGGCTCCGTCCACGCGCCGGTCACCCGGACTTTGCGATCGATTCATAAACTCGCCGCAGTGTGCCGGCGACAGCGCCGGAAGCGACGCGCATCTTCGGCGCAACGCGTTGCTCCTGTTCCCGCGATCGCTCTGAATGTACGTTTTCTCCTCGCTGTTGTTTTTTTATGGAGGGAACATCACAAGCGCCAACAAGCAGCGGCGAAGTGATTTTTCGTCGCTCAAACGCTCTTTCGCTGCGTCCCTGAATTCGAAGTAACTGTAGGTAGGTGGCGCGGCCGCGGGTGCGCATGTGCAGACCCTTGAATCTGTGTATTGTAGGAAAATTCCCAGCGGCCGTTGAGGGCTTCGCTCCGAGCAAGAATCGACAGTCCATTTTATCGGTTGCTAAATTCTACCTTTCGACGGGTGATTACACTGCAGCGTTTTCTTTTATCAGTTAATTTACGAGTGGGCTGCGCGTGAATTCGACACCTATTATTGAGAGCCAAACATTAGAGATGTTGTAGAAATGCAGAGTAAATAATTTTCTACTTCGTTCATAGTTAATGCTAAGGCACCTCCGTACTAGTTGTGTTTTTACGAAGGCACACCGGTGCGCCTCAATCTACTGACTGCTTTTTTTTTCCAGTTCTGAAAGAGAGCTCTCCTAAAATTTATCCAAGCTTTAAATTTTGGACAATAATTTCGAACCCGTAAGTAACTGTGTGGCATCTAATCTTCAAGAAAAGTTATTTACACAGTATATAAAAAATAAACTTCTACGCAGCATAATTTTCAGCTTGAGCGAAATAAAAACTAACGTTGAAAATGCTCAAACTTTATGCTCCGAAAAAAAGTGTTTATCCTTAGAAGGAAACTTTTCCAGCTTGAAATTGTTAGTCATACTAGTAAATATTTCATATTACTTGATCACACATCAAAATAGTAGTTAGCTCGGATTTTAGTGCGAAAGCACACTTTTGTAAACATCGCAAAAACGGGACAGATTGAGCAACGCACGCCATAGGCGTTAAGGGACAGAGCGCCTGTATCGCGTGTCCCTAATCAGTCCCGTTTGTACGCCTCTCTGTATTACTTGTGTGTGCGTAAGAATGGGCAGGAATACAAACAAACCCTGCTCTGGGGATATAACATTGAACGTTCAGCTGCGATTCGTACGCTGCAAATTTAGATCATGGTTAATTGCATGTCGACAAAGTGATTAGAATCTTTTTCGACGAAAAACTTACTATTCGTTGTCTCTCTACTTTTGTAGGTAATATCGGTCAGTAAGCTGCACTGAAGCCACGATGATTTGCCATTTCGTTGCACTGCTCCCAAACCTCAGTACTTAGGCTGGGAAATATCTCTAGCATTCAGTTCAAGAGCTTAATCAATATTTTAGCTGCGTAATATAAAAAAAAATACCTTCGAGCATCAACATTTGCGACGTCTCACGACAAATTCGCGCACTATTCGATCTCGCTGTTGCCGCCATCAGTGCCGGCAGCGTGGTGCACCGATGTGCCTTCCTTTTCATCTTTCAGCCGGCCAAACAAAGAGGAGATACGGTTTTCTACGACCGTGCTTCGAATCGCAAAGGCGTACAGAGGAAGAGAGGGAAAAGAAGAGAGAGTTCTATTTATCCCGGTTGAGCGGATCAATCCGAACTGATCAATCTCCCCAACTCCCCACTTAGTACTTCGCCGAGCGGCTTCCGATCGGCGAGATGCTTCCTGGGGCCACCGCTTCACCGCGGCGCTCTCAGAATGCGTCTCCCTTTCTTTTGCTTCTTTTTCTGTCGGGGTTTCCCCGAGCGCGTGCTCCCGACTCCTCACTGTCCCGTATCGCTACAGCATTTGGGGAAGTTGGGCATGAAGCTGCTTGGGGGAAAACTACGACCCGTGAAGAAACACAAAACTTCCCGAAATGGACAAAAATCCAAAACGGGAATCATCAGCAGAAGGCTACAGTGAGCTGAAGTACACGTGTAGAAAAAAACGAAGATCCAAAAGAATATAGGGAAATCGGGAAATGGGGTATATGCAGATTCGAAAGGGGGGCAGCGATAGAGACCGCAGGCTGCCGCCATGCTTAACGAGTTGATGCGACGAAATGAAGCGGCGAAAAGAGAGTCCCTTTGTGGGGAAAGGTGACACACACATAAACTGGATGATCGAGTCCGCGTCGCTTGTCACCGAGAGGTCCGCCCGCGGTATTCAGAGCGGGGGAAATGCATGGGAATCGCGCCGTTTTCCTCCTTTTTTCCTTTCCCGAGGGAATAGGGAAATGAGCCGTTGAGATGGAAGTACAGTGGTGGTTAGAAAGCTGCTGGAATTCGGGTGAGAAGGGATGAACGGATGCGGACGAGAGTACACGGAGGGGACGAACGTACTCCCCGGATATCTTGATAAACTGGCAACGGGAAGCGATGAGCAATTCATTGTGAAGGAATTAGGGATATGGTCCGGGTGGAACTGTGGGGGGTAAGGGCGGACAGGAGCGGAAAAGTTTTGAGGGAGAACACCGACCTGAAAAGGGGAGACGACGCTCCTTCTATGGGTGGCTCCGCGTTTTCGTCATGCGGAATGCACGACTTCCCGTTTTAGGGAGTACGCGTAGGTACGTAGACAAGGGAAGTGGGTCGCTCTGTAAAAAATGGCTGCGGTTTTCGGGGGAAATTTAAAATGAACCGGGTTCGGTGAAAAGGCTTGCCTCCAGGGTGAATAAAGTATAGAACCAGAGTGCATGGAAGTTAGCTCAGTAATTTAGACTCTCGCGTTGGCCGCTTTCCTGCGAAGATAGGGTTATTATCGCGTTTTTTCTGCTTTTATGTAGATTAGGGAGCTTACTGGGATAGCGCTGTATTCTCTGTATATTGCGCCCGTATTGAGACGCTTGCACCCCTCGTATGTTGTAATTTTTTGCTAATCTACTTCATTATATCGTGTTGATGACTCGTTGAAGGCTGTAATACTGCGTTTAAATTGCACTCTTCCAGAGATTCGTTTCCCTAATGACCGAGTACTTTCCCTTTCTCGCACTTCCTTTTTCTTTAGCTGACGTAGGGAGACGGGATGTATTTTTACCTTGAGCAAGCCATGTCGATAATTCGCCGCTGTATATGATTCCCATATTCAGCTACATTTGAATATGTGACGGGAGCTTCATCTTCCGAAAGACTTCGCCTTCCTTCGATTTCCGGCACTTTTGCAGTAGTAGATGGCGTGCTCACAATTTGCTCTGAAGTAAGGTGGAAATGGGTTGAAATTTTATGCTTCATATCAGCCAAGCCTTGCCTAATAGCCATTCAAGTGAACATTTCTACATTTTCATTTTCTCGCGTTCTGATCGCTTCGCACTGTTTTATTCGCGCCCACGTAGCGCAACATAGTAAGAGAACCAACTTTCGCTCTTGTCCAACAACCTCGCTTCCGCGTTGAACTTTGATTAAAAAAAAACGTGAAAGCATGAGGACAAATTCAATAGTTCTACAATCCTTCCAGCAATTTCATAGTTTATAAAGTTTCTGCGTAACGCGAGTGCGTGAAATTGTCCAATGCAAAATTAACACGAAATCGTAATTTGTTGTGGAAAAGCTTCACATTCACTGGCAGACTCTATCGTCCGCATACGCCATACGATGACGCATTAAGGCTAAATCCTTAGGTGCCTCATAAAACACGAAAAGTGACCGTTGGCATCAATGCGAACGATGCAAAATTTCACGTGATCGGCGATTATGGCGTGATGACATAATCATGTCCGGTCAATGCGCCACAGATCGCCTAAAATTCGTGACTTCCTAATGACGTTCCATAGCATACTATCACGTGAGGACGTCATCACACGAAATCATCCCATGGACAAAGGTGGGCCGATCCCGGAGGCAGCGCAATACCAGCTGAGGTGCGGAAGAGTTCCAATGTTTCCGATTCCTGGGGCAGTGAAAATCAACGTTGGGAGCAGAAAGCTTTCGATGGAGGTGGGGTTCAATGCATTCGACTGAGACGAAAAAGAAAAAATATGGTTGATCCCTCTGATATTGGAATCGGTATAGAACACGAAAGTGAAACAGTTGGCACATAGGCGGAAGTCTTGGAAAGACTCGCGACCGGGATACATTGTCCGGAGACACTGCATTGCACGCGCCGGAGCATCGCGCAAATCACACGTGAACCACAGGCGTTCGCAAACCGTGCAGGCGAAACCGAACGGGGTGTCACTGAATTGTTTGGTGAACTCGTGGTCCGCTGCAGCGAAGGGTGCATGATTTGCGGGTCATGGACCATCCTTTGGGTGTGCTGGGCATCCTGCGTCGTATTGTCGAGCGGCGTCCCGCTGGCGGGTCGCTTCGGCGAAGGTACGATCATTTCGGTCTTGGTTCGGTGTGTGTATGGCAGCCAGTTGGGTCGCGATGCGGTCAATTTCTGGAAAGCGAGAGGCAGAGTTCTCAGCTTGAGCCGTGAACGCGCGAAGGCTTCCCGCTCCCCCTGGCGTGTCCATCGCTGCACCAAACTCACTTGCGCGACGTTAGCTCGCCGACGTCGTTGTATTTCGACGGCGCTTATAGCCGCAGTTCTCGTAGTCGGTGCCACCAGAGTCGTATCAGTAGACAGCGGAGAAACACCGTTGGTCCATATGGAAGCTGCACCACGCTGCACACGCTAGCACAACGCGAAAGACGAAGCACGGAACTGAATCGTCACCGAGTCAAATCAGCGCGTGTAGTGCGTCGCAATTGCAGCCTCCGCGATCAACTTCAGAAACATTTCCAGAACTAATTGCGGAGGCCACGCTCCGCTGTGCTGAGTAGGGCGAAAGCCACCTAGGTGGCGTTGGTAATGCGTCTTGACGCCAGCGTCCCTTCGAATGCTGGCATGAGGCGTCATAGTGCTGAGACCACCGAAGCGTTCACTGTCGGTGCGCGTTAGTGTCATGATGCAGTACTTCTCTTTTCTGCTCGTAGGCGGCGGCACCGCCCCGAGCAAGCGCGCATGTACACGGAAAAGTGTTAGATATATAAGGCGCGTCTGCGTAAATCTCTGCAAATGCGTTTGTGGCGCAATGGGTTAAACGCTCGGCGATCTATCGCCGCGGACCGAGAGGTCGTGGGTTCGATTCCCAAATTTTCCATGTTTGTGGAACTTTTTCTTCTGGTTTTTTTTCTTTGTAGTATGTTCGTGTACATTTTAAGAACGTCATATCCGTGACGGAAATACGTCAGTGAAGTCTTGGTGGGCCCCGGCATAAAACACTTTCGTGTTAAAATATGGCTTTCGCCTTTGAGTCCTCTAAGGTTATTGCATAGGGGATCCTGCGAGTTTTCCACGTGTCTCCGTACGCTCATAAGAACAATGACTTGCTTACGAAAAACATTTTTTGTTACTATAGTCCCTAGTGTTATATCTGAACATTTCCGCGTAGTTACAAAGTTGCAGCTCGTTTTTTTTTTTCGTTTCTGCGCAACCTTCCTCAGCGTTTATGTTGGCGTTGTCACATCCCAACATACCGGCACATTTTGCAAATTAACCCTCGCGCGACTTGCATCTCCATCCACCCCCAAATCTATACACCGTTTCCTCCCGAACCTAACCACGCTATTTCTCGCTACCCAAGTCACAGCTGATGGATTGAACGAAGTCTCCTGTGAGACATCCTCTCTACACCCCCCCCCCCCCCATCCCTTCCATCTACCTTCATCGCAGAGGAACGGGCCTGGTGGCGTTGCATTTGAATGCAAATATGCACCCGGTTCTCATTGATAGCAAGCATTGAAGACAGGGAAGAAGTGGGGGCGGAGCCCAACCGGCGCAATCGATTGCCGCGACGCGCATACAAACACATAGACGCACACTCACGCTCCTGCGCGCCGCATTTCTATTGGCTACCCCACATTTATGCACCGAATTGAGGCAAATAAACAAAAAAACAGCCCCCCCCCCCCCCCCCCCACACACACTACCACACAAACGTGCGCGTGCAACTCGTCTGCACCAGCCTGTGCTTCTGTAAGCTCCTTCGGAAGTTATCCGTCACGTTTTGTGTCAGTTGAGTCGCGGTGGAGTTTCTCGGCATAGTTTTCTCGGAAGCATTTGCATATTACAGACGGTCTCGTCTCTCATCGCTGTCGCACTGGAAATTTAGGCCGTATAGGTGCGTCTGTAAGTGGCTTTCGAGGCAACGTTTGCGTACGATAGGGCGCACGCGTGAAGTGGCGTGTATAATTGGCATCGCAAAGACGCCATGATGCGTGCTGGACTCGGCAGTTATGATTTAGGCAGCGGCATCTAGACTACGCTCATCGTTTCATGATCTGGCCTGGGTCGATTTGTTTTGGTGAAAAACAGCTCGCTGCACGAGTGGCGAGTAAGAAAAAAAAAGGAATCATAGCGACGCCGCATCGTGAACAGCAAACAGCTCGTTGGCATGATTCGCGACACGCCAATCCCTAATCTCGGAGAGAAGTAGCGTGACGCATTTCGAGTGACACGACAGTCGATAATAAGGTAAAAAAAACAAAAACAAAAACGTGATTATACATGACTGCGTTATTACGGTATACATTTCCACTAACTCGCCGGTAATGTCACCCTGTAGGAGACTTCATCTCCATTCACAGTCACGCTTTTCTTGTGGACACTGTCTGTATACGTAAGGTAAAAATATTCGCGAGCCATTCCGCTCGGTGAAGCTGGATGGCAAGCGATGCTATGTAGCACACGGCACAGAGTGTGCACATAATTTTGATGAAAGGTACAGAATGGCACATAATTTTTTTATGTTGCGGTATGCTTGTTTAAAGCACTTCCACGTGAATTAGCGAGGGCCAGAAATATAGTGCGCAGGTTATCTTGTTTTATTTATTTATTTATTTATTTATTTATTTATTTATTTATTTATTTATTTATTTATTTATTTATTTATTTATCTTTATCTGTCTATCTTAAGCGGGCCCACAGGTGAGCATACGTCGGCAAACTCACCCATGAGTCGACTCACTCAGACGGATATTGGGCCGTGAGTCTGAGTGAGTCCCGTTGAGAAATAATTTGCAGAGTTTGAGTCCGAGTAAGTCCGGTTGAGAAAACGTTTCCTAAATCTGAGTCCGAGTGAGCCGTAAGCGCTAAATATATTTCTTGAGCGCGTCTGAATGAGCACCGTTGTTTATTTATTTATTTATTTATTTATTTATTTATTTATTTATTTATTTATTTATTTATTTATTTATTTATTTATTTATTTATTTATTTATTTATTTATTTATTATTGCCGACCTACGGTGGCGAGTACTGGAGTTTGCCCAATTTCTGTGATACGTACCTGCTAGGGGTTTTCTGCTGAATAAGTAACTGTTGACAAGGTAACAGTTCGCGGAGATATGAATCGCCTAGTCATATATTGCTTCGCTGGAAAAATATTATTTTTCCCCCACTTTTTCACTTGCCTTTGTTACCGGAATTGCCTTAGCATATTGGCTTACTTTTCCCATAGTAATTACAACCAACAGTGGTACCCTGCTCAAGCTGCCAAGTGGTTTCCTGAAACGGTGGTGCTTATGAAAACATCAGATACTGGCGCTGCTCTTTTTTATTTTTCTCCACTACACACATCGTAAAGTATACATCTTTTCAACGAAAGCTTGCTGGGTGCCGCCATAGTCACCTCTGGGCTGTTGTAAACATGCGTGAACACCCAAAAATGCACTACCGAAGCAGTGACGTCAGCGCGCATCAGCCTTCGTACTTCCGTGTCAGTTTAGGAAGGATTGAATAGGTATATACTGTGACTCCAAAAGCATGCGAACTGCAAACATACCAGGCAGCTCCTATGTTTGTGATCGAAATTTGTGGGGATTGGGGAAGGGGCCGTAGGGAGGGCTCTGTTATTTACACAACGGAGTTAAAAATCCTTTTAAGGGAGACCGACCGAAAAACGGGAAAGCATTCAGAAAATGCAGGTGAATGTGTCCTAAAGAAAGCAAGTCGAGAAGCAAGACCACGTGACTGTTTCTTTCTCCATATCGCGATCTTTCTTTACTCTGCTCTCTTGTGCGGTCTCGCCGAAAACCGCACGATCCTACGAGGTTCAGAAAAAAAAAGGAACGACAATCAAATGAACAAAGAAATAACGAACGCTGCACAGGCGACTGCTCTCGTAGGAAACGCGGAGAGTATGCGGAGCCCATCGCCAAACCCCACCCGTACAAATGGCCCCGAGACAGCGACGAGGCGACCAGATGTGACGCCGCCCGCTGCTGCCAAGTCACCCCCCCCTCCCGGAATCTACCCGCGGCTTCTCCCTAACCCTCCCTACTCTTTCCCCCTGCCTCAGCTCAATACAAACCACTGTATTTCCCCTTTTCCTCTATGTCCTTATTTTCATTCTACACCCCTCACCCTTTCCCCCTTGCCTTGGCTCAATACATATGTCAGTGTATTTCCCCTTTTTCCTTATCACGTTTTTTCTCCCTATGCCCCTCACTCGTTCCCTCCCGCCTTGGCTCAATACACGTAAGGGTAGTTTCCCCTTTTACTTATCCTTTTTCCATCCTACACCCCTCAACCTTTCCCTCTTGCCTTGGCTCGATAGACGCCAGTGTCTCTTTCCCGTTTTCCCCATTTCCCCCTTCTATACCAGTACTTTCTTTTTCCGCATACGACATGCTCCCTAACCATTGCCACCCCTCTCCATCTTTGGCTCAATCCCGTGCCAGCGTCCCTTTCCCTTCTTTTCTATCCCCATTTCTTCCCTTTTTATGCCGATTCCTTCCCTTCTTTTACGTGAGAAGTTCTCCCTCGGGCTGCCTGCTTGCAAGCGGATCTCGTAGCGGCTGCTCTTTTCCACGCAAATGCAGTCCTGGGGCCCCCGACCGCCTTTATCGTCACGCCCCGAAGACTCAACCTCGAACTCAAACCCCTCCTTACGCCGCCCTGGGTCGAGCTCTGGGGGTCCCCACTTCCCTATGCACGATACGGCTTCATCTTTCTGTTCTTCATACGTTTGTCCATAACATGTTTTCTTTTGCATCACGTTGTTTTGGTCGAGCGAGAAAAAAAAAGAAAGCTCACATCTTTCTTTATTTCTCTCTATTTCTGTATTTTTTGTTTCCAGTTCTTATCCGCTTCTTCGCTGGTGCCTAGGAAGATGGTTTTCGCATACGTCCTATCGCGCGCAATAAATGCGCGGGTGCTTTATTTTCAAGCGCCCGTTATGGCGCGCTTCTAGCCCGAAGCCGAAGCTGGGAGAAGAGATCTTGGCCGTCGATTTCCTACCGCGGCTCGACGTTTTTTTTTTTTTCTCCTTTTTTTTTCTCGTGCTTCTCGAAGAAGGAAAAAACCCTCCGAGTTATACGAGAGAGGTCATCTCGGAATCCTAAACCCCTACTCGCCCTGGGTTTCGTTTTTTATGCCATTTATTCCGACCTAATGGCTTAAAGTTCAGCCTTTAGCCTCGGGCGTTTTAGTACAGGCCGCTTCGATGGGACGTGTTTCGCATTTCTGTGCTTTTTTTTTCATGAGGGTATGCGCGCGTTATAGTGGCACGAATATTTCCGTATGCATTAGACTTAGCTGCATGGCCAGTGCGTGACCAATGGGTCGTTCCAGAGAGCGGAGTTTATATTCGACATTACTTCCATTGGTCGCCAAGTTCTCTTTTGAGTGCGTTTTTTTTTAAACTTAAACATAAATTTTTCACAACGATTCTGTATGTGGCTAGGTGAAACCAAAATTCGACCGTCCAATGCACGCAAGAACCCCTAGCACGTATGAGCTGCAGAAATTTGGCAAATCCCACTACCCACCACTGGTCCACTAAAAATGATGGAGGGAGCACACGGACGGCAAGCACCAAATAGAATTTCTGGACAAAAATAACCAACAATTGAGAAACACTTTAATTAGCCATTCGGATTAACCATATGACAAACACCGGTGCCGCGCGTTTCAGCCTCGCTGGTTAGCCAACTTTACGGGGTGCTTGAACGGTGATTTTTTTTTCGGCATTTAATACGTAAGAATCCGTTATTTAACGAGCTAAAATATGGTCATAATGTGGCTATACTCGCGGACAACTTTTCTTGGCAATGAAGGAAAGGCTACGAGGGCGGAGCTACCGCACATGTACTGCTCTTGAAGTAGTCCGGTTGGGCGCGCGTATCGAATTTAGTTTCGGTTTGTGAACCTTCCGTATCTCCTCTGACGGCGATTTGATTATTCGAACGGCCGTCATAGGCTTGGACAGCCATTTGTTAGTGAAATTCGTCACAAGCTCCCTCGGCGAACCGTCAGAAAAAAAGCTGGAGGGTGACGAGCGCTCACCTGAAGACGCAGGCGCCATTTTGACTGTGAGGTGCACGTAAAAGGTGCGACGTTCTCACGGGTGCAAAAACGCGAAATGACACTGCATGAAGCAAAACAAATATAAACATCTCCTTGGTGCGCGCTGACCCTCTTTTCAAACAGCGTCCCTTAGAAAATAAAGTAATGTTTTTTTTATTCTCACGCAGAAAACACGGACGCAATTGTGGGACTATAATCTTCAGCGGTAGCACACGCGTACTTCGGCTCACTAGCCTTCTCTTCATTGCCAAGAAAAGTTGTCCGCGAGTATACTTAGGTTAACGCGGTCGATACCATAACAACCGTCCTATGAAGTGTGTTGCCTAAATCCCAGCACAGGGAATGCATGACTCCAAGTTCCAGCTGAACCAGTGAATATAATTTCTGTTCTAAGTTCCACTGAGACGGTGCATTTGACAGCGCAGCAGTACGTGGCTAGCTTCTGGCGAATCGCGTCCGCAGACAAAGCGACGCGTAGTACAACAATTTTCCACAGCGCTGCATCTCCGTTAACGTTACGGATAATCACGCTTTATCGCTCAATGCGCGGTTTTAAACGTCTCAAAGTTCTCCGCAAACCACCTGTTGTGTTAGTACCTATTGTATCTCTTGTGCTAGTACAGGCAAAGAGCGTTCAATGTTCACTTTTTTTTATCGGTGATAACGATAGGATGCCAAAATTACGCTAATCACGATTCACGAGGAACTATAGAACCGCAAGAATACAGGGAGAACAGCTCCCACTGTAGTCGGTTACTCTATTAGCCTGTAGGTTATGGCCTCGTAATGTTCGTGCCTATGGATTCGCAATATTATGCAGGAGAGCCGCCGCGGTGGTCTAGTGCTTATGGTACTAGACTGCTGACCCGCAGGTCACGAGTTTGATCCCGGTCGCGGCACGTCACATTTCGATGCAGGCGAAACGCTAGAGGCCCGTGTACTTAGATTTAGGTACACGTTAAAGATGTCCAGGTGGTCGAAATTTTCGGAACCCTACACTGCGGTGTGCCTCATTATCATGTCGCGGTTTTGGGACTTCAAACCCCAACAAGTATTACTTGTTGACTCGGCAAACGTACGTTTCATATCAACGCGCAACCACAAAAAAGTCATCGACCAACGCGTTATTAGTGAGAGTGACGAGCACTTAACTACATTTGTAGGGAAAACGTCAATAATCCAAAAAACTTAACAAGCGACTAGATAATTCCACACGTGACTCAGTGAAAAAAAAATGAAGCCCAAATCCGCTTATTTTAAGCTGAACAGGCAACTCTGCTTACATTCACAGCCCATCACTATAGACGAAATGACTACGGTTAAATTCACGTTTGCCTGCTACACCGTTTCTTTTCCTCCTGTAGCAATCGCTTTCTCGGCGAATACTTCATCTAAATCCCTCGGGCTGACCTCTTTCGTCCGAACTCTCGTTCCGCTCACCCAACACGCCCTCATCAATAGTCGCGGTTGTAAGCGCAATCGTCTATCGGAGAAAAACAACTAAAGAAAAAAAAACACTACCGGAGTTCGAAGGCGTAGCCGAGAACGAAGCAACAAACACACACACAAAAAAAGCCATGCCACAACAAACGGAATACAAACTTGGCCGTTTTCCTCCCTATTTCGCCTCCCACTCCCCCCCCCCCTTTTTTTTCCGGCAGCCGTCATCTTCTCTTCCTTTTTATTCCCCCTCTATATGCTTTGGCAGGCGTCTAGGGTGCACGTTTTGCATAATTGCTCCCCATCCACGACAGCGCGGCTCTGAGAGAACGGGCGCGTGCCCGGGCCGACCGATCCCCGCAAGCGCTGCAAGCGGCGCGGTTATGTTTGCGGTTGCTCTAGGGAGCTGTTTTCCAAACGCAAGCAACCCGAATTCGGGAGCTCTCCTTTCCCGGCCTCTATGTTTCTTTTTCTTGTTTTTCTTTTATTTTTTTCATCGATGACATAGCTTTCTGGCGATTCTCTCCATTGGAACTTTCCCATTTGCATTTCCTTCTTTTCTGATGCGATTTTTTTTTTCTGCTGAGTCTTTATAGGCCTATGTTTTATGATTTGGGGATTCTCATTTGATCCCCATTATGCATGCCCCCGTTGGAAGATCAGCAAACAAGTTTATTGCCGGAATCGGGGGGGGGGGGGGGGGGGGGAGGGTTGACGGGCCGCCTTCGCGGCGCTGACTTCTGATTTCGGCTTAACAGTAACTTAATTGAGTTTTTTTCGGCACATTTTGCTATCTTCTTTTGCGACATGTGTTTGAAGCGATACAGATTTCTTTATGTAGTGTATATAAAGAACTTCAGCTTTCTCATGTCATATGCTTTAGCGAAGATTCAATTCCCCCATACCCTAGGAGCGCTCTGCTTCCCACAAGCACTTCCTTGAACAAATTCTGACTTGACGCAATTTTGCCCGAGAGCTTCGCGGAGCTTCAACAGATAAGACTGACTTTTATTTGACGGTTGAGCATAGACGGTTCCTCCGGCACTTAAGTTTTTTCCGGAAAATCTAATCTCTCTCCCGTACGCCTTAACCGTTTCTGACGTTGGGTGCTCGGCTCGAATTGTTGATGCTTCTTCAAGCCTGAACAGGGCCACTATCATAGCGCGTACGCAAACTTCTTATGGAGCTTGTCGCGTCGCGTTTATCGCAAGGAGACGCAGCTTACTGGCAATTCTCAATTACACGCTAGCCTTGGACCTTTGCACAATCACGAGCGCCTCAGTCATCATAATCTTGTCGGTAACAACCGAAGAGTAAATCTAAGCTCAACCCACAGCCGTCGCTCCAGCACCCGCAAAAAATTCGCATAGGCGCCCCATCCAATTCCATTTCCTGATTCCCATAACGACAAGCACCATGACGACAAGCGTAATCCCATACATACACATGTTGGTGTCGCTGGTTTTCGGCCGAAAAACCTTAATTCTCTAACAAAGTTTAGCATGATTCAGACATCGTTGCTCGGAGAAATGTAAATGTGTTAAGAAGGGACGCGAACTCTTAATTAACATTATGCGTAGTATTTGCATTACCAGCAAAAAAGTACTGACGGTTAGAACGCAAACCCCTCGGCACGACTCTCTTGTTCAGATAAATGGCGGGAGCACCGCACTTCTGGGGGCGCAGTTTCTATGAACGCGATAACGATAAAGAGCTCGTTTCGCTGAAATACCCGCGTCGGTGTCGGCGTCGTCGGTTGTGAGCGAAAAATCAGCGTTGTCCGTGACCGAAAAATCGCGATAGATGCAAATAAAGAAATAAGAATATCTTTGGTACGATTGTGATTCGAACGCAGGATTTTTACGTGACAATCAGTTGTTCCACCACAGAGCCAAGCCCGTGCTGGAAATCACTTCGAAAAAAAAAAACTGCACTAATGTTATGTAGTGCGACGAGCGTCATTAACACACGTAATAGTGCGTGGCTAAAGCGTACAACCACACCAGGCGTCAAGACACGTAAATTACGCAACGAGCGGTTGGTTTACAGGCCCATCAATTACAAATCACAAGGGCATAAGAATTTTTATCATCAACAGCATCAACAACGTGTGCAGCTGCACGTGTTCCCTACGGCCCCGCAGTGGGTACCTCGCCAACTTCCAAAATGAAGAATTATGTCGTAGTAGACTCTTCGCAACAGTACTTGCACTAGGCATTCCAGGATACTTTCAAGGGGCCGATTTACAGTCGCACAGACGTTCCTTTTCTTCCGGCGCGGTCTAGGTGTCCAACGACAAGCGACGCCAGGCTAGCGATTGAGAAGATGATGCGAACAGAGTCATATTACGCTATCGCGTTCTACTCTTGAAGGCGAAGCTTAAACGTCCTCCAACCTTTGTTATTCTTAAGATATGACTCCCTATAGTTGCTAAGTAACGTAAAACATATAAACCGCCTTCTGGAGAAAACACAGAAGAGGGTATGTTTCTTTGATTCGTCGCGTAAAGTTAAATGCGATTACTAGTTTGTTCGTAAAACGAAACTATACAGCTGAGTATGGGCCAAGGCGAATGAAAGCAACGACGGCTGTGCAAAAGCATCCTTGTCAACGAATATACCGTCACGTATCTTAGTGCAGGATATATTTCGATATACTTACTGCGGCGTTGACATTAAAGTGGCATTTGAATTAACTTGACAACGCCAGTGTGTATCAGAATAAAGCTGCTCATTGGGTTAACGTCACCCAGTGCAGCGCGAGCCAAAGCTCGAACGAAGACACGAATGCGAGTCGATGATGACATGATGCCATATGTTGACGTCCTCAAATGATTTTTTTAACAATCGTGTTGACGCCGCCGACGCCGACGGTAACTTTTCGCGTTTAATGAGGCATACACGCCTTAAAATACGCTTTATTACCTGTGAAGATGACCACACATGCCCAAAGAGCAAAAAAGAAAAAAAAATAAGAAACGTAGGAGTAATTTGATAACCAAGTAAAACGAAGAAAAAATTTCATCAAAAGCGGGCGACTGAATATTTCACACAGACGTCTTCAGTAATATAATATTAGAAGTAACTTTCGTGACTGAAAGAAGCCTGTCCTATAAAGGCGTGCAGCCGACCGAGCTACTAATATTAGCTTATGCGTGAATGGGTGGTCCTTTTGGACGTTCAGTGCACTAAGTAACAAAAAATAAAAAGGCTAAAAGCGGCAAGAAATGCTGCACTGCAGAAACTTCATAAGCAGCTTCTTTGAAGAGTTTCTTTCGTTTACATTTTCAATAAAACAGCGAACTTATACCTTGAGTAGAATGGCTTCGAGAGCAGCAAGAAGGGTAAAAGACAGTGAAAGAAGAAGAGAAAAAAAATATAAGCCATGTAAGTAACGCAAATATCCTAGAACTTCTTGTAAGTGCGCCCAAGCGTTCTAGGAGACTAATAAATACAAAGAAAATGTACGGCGCACAAACCTAGAAAAAGAACGGGTTTCAAAGCTTACTTGCGCAACAAACTCCACGTATTGCTTTATTTCGCGTGGCTTCAGCCCTTAGGCAATAAAGGAGCGTTCCGTCACTACACGAAGGCAACCCTTTTTTTTATTTTCTATATTTGACGCCCTGTTGCACTCAGTCATAAAAAAGGCCACTTGCGACATGGCCTCGCCGTAAGCGTGTTCTCTTAATTCTCCTCGAACGCCACGCGCATGCGCGGACTGTGCGGCACATTGACTGGACGTGCCTTTCTTAGCGTATTTTGCGCTCGAGGAAGTTGTATGTATAGCTTGTATTTTGAGATATTGAACGATTAAAAAAAACTAATTAACGATTACTTTTGATAGTGCCTGAGCTGCAAGCCGCCTGGGCTCCCCGGTTTCTTGCCTGCCGCTCTGACTTAACCCTTATTATAACATTTTCGCCGTTGTGAACTAAGCTTTTCTTTTTTTGGAATTTGGATTATAAAAGAAAATATTAAAAAATAAAGCAGCGTATTTATATCCAAATTTATTCAAAAAGATAGCGAACAGAAGCCACGGGGGTAATTAGACAGTCAAACGAGCTGGAGGGTTATCTCTTGATTTCTTTTTTTTTTTTGCTTTTTGTCCGCGAACGCAATTAACGCGCTGGCGGCAGCTGTGCTTTTTTTTTTAAAGGAAGTTAACGAAGGACCTCGCCGGTACCTATGAAATTTGCATAGTATGGCAAATTAGTACGACCCGTATAATCCAGGTGCCTGATAATCCTAACTAATAGTGAAGACAAGAATCACGTTCATTAAATGGAGATAACAGTCTCTCTGCTGCGTCCGAAAGGCCATTTATACACGGAAAACAGGCCCTTAGTCAGCTAGGAAATGTAGTTAACACAGAACCGGCTTTGTTCCACCGTTTTTAACTTATGCTTAATAATTGTTGGGGGTTTACATCCCAAAACCAAGATACGATTATGAAAGACGCCGTAGTGTACGGCTCCGAAAATTTCGACCACCTGGGGTTCTTTAACGGGCCCCTAACCCTAAGCACACGGGCATCTAGTATCTTACTTCCATAGGAATGCGGGCGCCGCGGCAGAGACTCTTTCTCGCGACCTTCGGGTCAGCAGTCGAGCACTATAACCACTAAACCAGCGTAGCGGGTGACCCATTTCTCCATCTTACAACGCTTTCCCTCAGCACGTGGGATTCCGCAGGACTGATTAGAGATCTTCATTCGAATGGTACCGACAAATATTGTGCGCGGACCAGGATTGCCAGATGCTACCGAGCTAACAAGCAAATCCTGAACACGAAAGAAGCCCAAAAGAAGCGGAAAATTAATTTTCCCATTCTTGAAAATATTCTTAATTATAAAAATTTTTTTACTCAGATATGAAGCGGAGTTGAAACAATCACTTTCATTATTTTGTACAGTGAAAACATGCGCAACTGTGAACGAAAGCACATGTTTACTTTTTAACATTGTCTTCAGGGTAGTCTTCATTCGGTTGAATGCGCGTTTGCCAGCGCATGATTAAAGTCGCTTGTTGAGTCGCCCAACGTATTTTTCACTTCAACACTGAGCTACTAAAAGCAGTTGACAAACACGCTGTTGGTGACAGTTATGTTCAATAAAATAACTATATTTGCTGCAAAAATGCAAAGATGCCCATGAAACGCGACAAGCGACTGGAAAATTCTACAAGCGACTCGGCGAAAAAAAGATGCCTAAATCCGCTTATTATGAGCGGAACTGGCAACTCTGGCGCGGACCACACTCTTCTCCACGAAATAAGCCGCATTTGAATCCACGACAACTAAGGCTGGCAGCTTTCCGGGCAGCTTTAATGACGTCACGCATCTACGCAGTGCAAGTAAGGCGAATCACGGCACGCCCACGTTCAAACCACTCGCTCGAAGTCTGTGTCAGATGTAGCGAGTATGTTGCGCGTTGACGTTATATTAAGTGTGGGCAATAAACAAACAAACAAAAAAGCTGGATGATGTCCATGGCGTCAGAGTGCAGCTCACGCACGCAGGTCGGCCGGCCTGGAAGATGAACGGTCTTCGGTAAGCGCCTGCGACGTGCCTTTGACGCAGGGCCCTCGTATGATGAATGAAGCTCTGTTATACAGAGGCACATACACCATATCATGAAGTTGAGGAGAGACCAGAGAATCCGTGCGTAATCACTGGCGAGGCATAAGCACGGGCGAGGCATTTCGTTCGTACATAAATGCCGTTTCGCCATTGGCCGGCCGCATGTGCAGCCTCCGGATTGGCTAGAATGTTTTCTATTACGAGGCAATTCCCGCGAAATATCACTTATTCTTTTATTGCGGATGGGGCCCAGAGGTTAAAAGCGTGGTCGCAATAGATGCTGCGTTTATAAGGAGGCAATATGTGCCCAGAAACCCAATTTTCAAGAATTTCCAGTGTGCTGCTTAGAGCAGTCTTTGAGCATTATGACAGGGAGCGTCATCTTTTCTTACCTGTCAAGGATTACAAGAAATTTTTAGAGTGAAGCCTGTTTATATGCATTTATTACAAGCCTGCTGGCTTGTTATTAAAATGAGCAGACACGTCTTGATATGTTTCGCTAAAATTCCGAGCTCTCACGCAAAGAAATGACACTTTATTTTCGCGAGTTAGGTTGTTGCGGACGTCGTTACATTGTAGAAAAGATACTTCAGATGAAATAGGTCCTAAATAACACGTGATTTCCGCTAAAGGTACTTCAGCTTACGCAACTTTGTGAGCTACCTGGAAGGCAACCTTGTATTAAGCAGTTGCGTAGGCGTCTATTCTCAATTGAAAACCATTTCACAATTATGATTTTCAGACACTCACAAGATTGTTGCTAACATATTTCGCCCTCGCGGAACACGTTGAAAAAGGATATGTCCGAGTCTACTAACACAAGGAATTGATAAAAATTATCTAACCAGGCGGGACGTCGTTAAAGCCAATGTTTCGACGAGGGTACTTGTTTTCGTCAGGGCTTGGATACGCATCTTTGTGGATGCCTTAGCTACAGCGGTATTCTTCGTTCGACAATGTCTCATCACTTCAAAGGCTACATAATCCTTTGAACTACTTCTCTGCTTCAATTTCAACGGCAGGAATAGTTACATTTATGACTATTGCTCGTGTCTGTGAGACGGGGTTCCATCGTTGCAGTAGTCCAATCCTTTAGAATTAAGGCGGTTATGTTTGGTAGGTTAAAATACTGCTTCGCCGACCGGCATGAATAGTCCAAAGAATATTCTGCCGCCCAAGTTTCAGCATTTTTCTTTGGTGAGAGGGGGAAGGCAATAATGAGAAAGGATCCCTTGCGACGGAAGTCCCATAAAACCATGCGCGCACAGCAAATCATTCCGGAGGGGATCGCCTCGTACCAGTGGCGTAGACAGAATTTTGTATCGGGGGGAGGGGGGGGGGGGCACCCCCTTGATCCGATATGGGATCCAGGCAGGTAAGTGTGGTCGAGTGTCATTTGGTGGGCTGTATTCCATGGGAGAAAAAAATTTCTGGGGAGGGGGCGACAAGCCCAATGTGTCGCCCCCCCCCCCCCCTGGCTACGCCACTGCATCGTACAAGCATGGCTAGGCGGATAATTGTAGAACTCTAGCTGTACTAACTACGCATATCAGAATACCAGCTCTAAATGTGTACGCCCAGCGGGACAATTACGCAACTATACTGGTTTAGGTCTAGCAGGGAGCCTCTGCGTGCCTCGTCTACCTACAAATGCGAACGCCTAGCAAGCAAAACTGTGCCGGCTTGTAACTTCGTGCGCCTATCAGGAAACTTTGAGCATAT
The DNA here is from genome assembly GCF_013339695.2 of Rhipicephalus sanguineus. Lineage (NCBI taxonomy): Eukaryota > Metazoa > Arthropoda > Arachnida > Ixodida > Ixodidae > Rhipicephalus > Rhipicephalus sanguineus. The sequence goes on along the minus strand of NC_051185.1, from coordinate 32,224,269 downwards.
CTGTGTAATAACAGTGTATTCCAACGCTCTTAAATCTAAGAGCGTTAGTGTGCACCGTAAGGACAACCGCATAGGGCCGGAAGCGCTATTGTGAAGGCCCAACAGGCCTACAACTCAGTCGACAGTAGCCAGAAGAACGTGAGAGCATCGGGCCGCAGCTATACCAAATATAAATTAAGACAGCTTTGCACTAGCGGTGCCAAGCCTGAAAATGCGCGAAGCTGGGCGGCCTGCCTTGTTTTCTCTTTATTTTCCCATTTTTTTTCTTCCTTTCTCTTTCTTTTTATCTTTTTTTCCGTCTTTTTCTTTCTCTTTTTTTGTCTTTGCTTATTTCTATTTCTGTATTTCCCGCTCTATTTCTTTCTCTTTCTCGCTCTTTCTTTGATTCTCTATCTCTCTCTCTCTCTTTCTTTCTCTTTCAGTCTTGCTATCTCTTTTTTCTGTCCGGTTCTCTCTATGTCATTCCCTCAGTCTATTTATTTATTTATTTTTCTCTCTTTCTTCCCTAACTTTCTCTGTAGTTCTCTCTTTCTTTCTTTTTATCTCTCTCTTTCGGTGCTCATTCTCTCGCCCATCACAATTATTGCATCGCACGCCGGACAAATCGCCGAACGTTTCCTGCGAGCGAACCAGAAGATGACGGAGAGCGCGAAGAGAGCGCGTGCCGGTTCATGATGATGATAGTTTTCCGTTCGCCACGGACGGACTAAAAGTCGACCTAAACAACTCCTCTGTTAAAAACGAAGGCACACGACATAAAACAGCACGTGCTCAAAGAGTGACCGCTCTCTCACGGGCTAGCCAGAATCCACCCGAAATAAAACGACGCGAGCGCTGGCAAAGCTTATAGGAGGACGTCGACGAGGCTGACGACGAATTCCATATTTTCCCGACTGTCAAATCCAGCCGCCGTTCTGTCTGTTCTTCGTTCGGTTCCTGATACACTGCTCTCGCTAGAGCTGCGCGTGTAGCCTCGTTGCCATGACCCAGACACGTCTTTTTATATTTCGCCATCTTTTTTTTTCTTGCCTGTATTTTTTGTTCTTTCGCTGGAATTCCGAGCGCGTGCTCGACATTTCCCAACTGCCAACTCGGTCAATACTCGTCCCAGCGTTTTCGCTGCCCTCGAGGCTTTTCGACGGATCCGACAAAATAGAAGCGACGGACGACGTCGCGAAAAAAACGACCAAAAAGAGGGCCACACGAACAACCCTGTGGGAGAGGCTGACACACGCAGGGAGGTCAGTATTTTAACCTAACCCAGAACAAGGCTATCGATCTATACCCTCACTTTCTTAACCCTACTAAACTCCCTCCCCTTCTAAACTGGCTCACTCTCTCTCCCTATGCCGAGTTCTCGTCTTTCGGTTAGTCTCCAGCGTCAGTGAAAGTGCGTTAGAAATTTTTTTCGAGAAGTACAAGTCCTTCATCGACCAAGAGCAAACTGACAAACACATGGTGCAGTCTTCGCACGTATGTCTGTCCATCTTGCCAAACTCTCCTCGGCCTGTTAGGCAGTTTCGTTCTTGAAGCTTTAGCTCTTACTTTCTTGCTTCTAAAGTCCTTCGCAAAAAAAAAAAAGATTTCTGTACACACTGCGCGAACGATATATATATATATATATATATATATATATATATATATATATATATATATATATATATATATATATATATATATATATATAACTTTTTTTTTACCCCCAAGACTCGCTGACTGAGGAACGCATCAGGTTCTTTACACGTATAAGCCCTGTTTATTTTTTTATTTATATTCTTATTTTTGGAGATAACATCGTACATACACACATACAGGACTGGGCGCACTCGCCGCTGAAGCAACTTTTACGTTACTGTAGACTCCAAACGCTTCGTTGGAATGCCCGGAGTTTTTACTGCTCACTTGTATATAAAACTCACACCTTTTGCTTCTCTCTCCACACTTTTTCTTCCTCTCTTATTCGTCCATCGTTTCTTTCACTGCTTCTCTACGATTTGCTTCTCTTTGAATCACACCTTGTTTCTACTGTGGGTTTCATCGTCGTGTTTGTTCCTTCCTTCCTTGCTTCACACATTTATTTGTTCCCACTCTCCCGTTCGGCCATCCTTTCTTCTCCGTTTTTGTTTCTTTATTCGTTTTTTTTCGTCCTTTTATTCATTTCTCCAAGCTTTCACTCCGTGACTTTCATTCGTGCATTCGTCCTCCGCTTCATTTTGTACGTCTTTCTTTTCTTTCTTTTTTTATAACTGTACGTAGCCTCAAACTCTAACGCTTTACAAGAAAGAAACGTTGGGTACATTTGAAACAACTCACCAAAAACCGCCTTCGAACTCTCGCGAGCGTCTTGACCCTACACAGGCTGCGAATGCGTTCTTTCAAGTACATGTAACTCTGCGCTACAGCCTTCTGCACTGCCTTCACTACCTCTATACCACCAGCAGTCTTAGACAGGGGTATGAACGTGTAGCCAAGTTGCGAAATGCCCGATGTGTGGCAAGGCCGCACGCAGTACAAACGGTTATACGACAGCTCTTGTAAGCCACCCGTCCTCGGAACGAACGCGCCGTGCGCAAGAGTATGTGTGTATTATATATATATATATATATATATATATATATATATATATATATATATATATATATATATATATATATATATATATATATATATATATATCACTGTAAAGTTGCGCAACAGGCTACGGCACTGGAAAGTTTCCTAGAATTCAGGCGTGTAGAAAAAAAAAGCTACGGTAAAAACTGACGTTTCGGGCAAGCTATATATATATATATATATATATATATATATATATATATATATATATATATATATATATATATATAGAGAGAGAGAGAGAGAGAGAGAGAGAGAGAGAGAGAGAGATAGAGAGAGAATAGTGTGGGCGGTTGTGTGGTCTGGCGCAATGGTCCGAGCTTTAGCGCCCGCTCGCGTGCTACACCAGCAACAAGTTAACTGGGTTTTCTCACAATGAGTGTTTCGTCACAGGCGCAATGCACTGCGTAGCAAGCGCGAACGTGCTGCGCCCTGTTTCAACGACCCAGATGCACTGGAAACAGTTTAGAGGCATACGTTGCAGATTGTGAAACCTTATTCCGGCAATTTCATACACAATACCGACAGTCGTAAAAAAATAACATCACGAAGAAAAAGTTCTCCTTTGCGCGTACGGGGAGCGTTTCAAAATTTATTTACACCCTTAAAGGGCAGAGAACGGAACGAAACCCAGCTAGAGAACCCAACTCCTTCAATTTTCTATTCTATCTATTCTATTTTCTATTCTATTTCTAATAAAGATCGAAGACAGTATGCACACAGTGCGCAGAAAATACAGCTGCAGTGTCGCGTATGCATTCGCCTAAGACGACTCGAAGGCGAAAGATTAGTAACGTGAAAACTTGGGCGAGTTGGTGCGCAACCACCGAGAAAAGGACGACGATAAGATAAGCGCCTTGTTGGCCTTATCGTCGTTGTCTCGGTAGTTGCGCTGTGGTTTATCATTGAATGTGAAACTCATGAACCGGGATCTTCATCTTTAACTTCTTTATCACCTCGCTTTCACGCATTCGCAACGACGAAGTGGGAGTCGCGCAATCGCCATGCTTTTATTTTTTCATCACGTGCATTCCACAGAGCCGAAGTGAGCAAAGTTAACGCACAGCTCACGCCACGAGCCCGGAACTATGATGCACGCGGGTGGCTCAGGATATGATTTGTTTAGTTTGATTTTTGGTGTTATTCGTGATCTCACCGACGGAACCTCTTTCCGTTTCATGAGGCATGTATGACTTTCGGCTTAAGCAAAATTTGCGTAAGCGGCGTAAGACTTCGAAGTTTGTTTGAGCAATGGTGATCGCTCTTTAAAATTCTCACATTTTCCATTAAACGTTACATTAATGTTGGAGCGCAAATGACCACAAAGAAATTCCCTAAGTCTGGAATTTGGCACGCGCCATCATATGTTCCCCTTCTTACCGAAAGTGCTGAATAAACACTGATCTTATTGATCAAGCTAGAAAATGATCAAAAGTTTTACTGACAACAAATAGGCTGCATTGTTGAAGGTTTCTCTTACACCGGCTCCCTCACTATAGTTAGACGCTTCTTTTACCAGCAGATGGTTCCTCGCATTTCCCTTCTGACGATGAGAACACTTCGCAGACTCCTGACAAAAGAAGGCAGAATCGCTTCGTGCATGCTTTCTGTGAAACATCTGCAACGCGCCATCTAAGAAACTAAGCTTTCCAGAAGCCTTAAAAACACAATAAAACCGTGAACTCTTTTTCTTCGTTTGTAAACCATTTCGAGCATTTTCTGTAAAGAACTGTCTGTAATACCAATGCCTCAACAAAGGCGTTGCAAAATACGCTGCGTTCCTCGAGACTGCATAGCAAGCACATGCTTTCTCTTGGAAGTCCATTTTTGAAACGCAATGTCCATGAGGCTCCTGTAGAGAACCTTTACACTGCTGTGTGCTAACTCAGCAAACATTGCTCGACAGCGCGCTTGCGAAATAAACGTTTTAGATTTTTTTTGGCTTGGCTCCTTTCGGTCATGACAGCGTACAGAATAATGAGACGAGCAGGCACTTTATGACCCAACAGCCATTGGCTTGTAGGGGCGGCATTTAGAAATCTGCGCTTGCAACTGCAAGCGTTTCGAAATTTCATCCTTGCCCTAAGGGAGGAAACTTATAATTCATGATTAAACATTTTGAGAACGCTGTGGAAGAACAGATACGCTTCACCCCACGCCTGAATACGCTGGTAAAGAAACTGCAATAATGTAAGCGTTTGGTATGTAGAAGCAACATGAAGGAGCTGATGTCTGAGCAGTGTGGCATGTGTTCACATTGGTAGTTGAACCCCTACGTCAATTTTCCTTCATAATTTACCATAAATTTATTTCCTAGATGAGAGTACTGGTGTTCTTACGCAAAAAGTCGTTATGAGACTTATTTTCATCACCCTCAAATGGCTTTCTCGTTAATGTATAAGAACATATTAGTTAGTGTATTCTGAACAAACAGGTCTTACCAAGGAGCTACATGCCGACAGATATGAGGTATAAATTTTTAACTGCAATTCAAATCAAAGGAGGACCGTATAATTGCACTTGAGAATACTGGTACGCTAGACAAGAACATAATATCCCCTCTCACAGCGTTTTCAATCTTGGCTGAGGCACGTAAAAGTGAGGAGAGCTGTGTGGTGGGATAGTTGGTGTTCATTCTTCGCCAAAAGTGCTCGTGGTCTTGTGTCCTGTATTATATTCGTCCTGTGTCTGTGTTAACTAAGCGCACTTTTGAAGATGCATGTAGAAGCGTATACAATAATAAGGTAAAGAAACTAAAATACCCAACAAATATTTAAAGGTGCAGGTGAAATTATTAGCAATTATCAGCAAGTAAACAAGAGACATCAATCATATTGGCTACCACGAAAAAAGTCATACGGACTCCTATGAATTCACCTAAGATGACTCGAAGGCAAAAGCCATCCTTCTTTTTACTTTTCATTCGGTTGTATTGATCCCGTCACTCCCCACCTCCCACCCCTATGCCAAAATCTTTCTCCACCTAACGTAGTTTTGCACTGCCTCCGGGATCGGAGGCTTTACAAGCTTTCAGCAGTTCGCGTGGTTTTTCAGTGCCTCCGGGATCGGCTCCTCTTTGACCAAGCGACGATGTCATGTGATGATGTCGTCACGGGACGTCACGTTATGTGACGTCATAATCACGTCACAAATTTTGGCAACCTGTGACATCGTGATGACGTCATCATATTATTTCTTTTTTGCATCATTTCGTGTTGACGCCGACGCCGCCAATGGCGTTCGCTTCGTGTTTGATAAGGCATCCAAGGCTTTTATCTTAATCTCGAACCATGAATAGTTGTAAAGTAATTGGAAAAAAGCCGTTAGTACCAAGTAAAAATATTTTTCGCTTTGGCTTCTTAGAGTAGTTCACAGGGTTTTTTTTTCATGTTATGGCGTAAGTGCTATACCCTGTAAGAATATTACGAACAAATTGAACGAAACAATAATACTTATCGTACGTAATTGACAAAATGATGTTCAGAAGCTAATGCGTAGATGCCAACTACAAACAAGCGCCCCTCCCATTACTGCTAAAGCACCTCCTCCTTTGAGAGCTCTGCATTAAATATTTACTCGTCTTCTCTGAAGCTATAGTTCGTACATAATTAAGCAGTTCAACGTAGAAGACCAAGAAGAAAAAAAGCGTACACGGCTAATTTTTTTTCTTCCAGTGATGAAAGTACGCGTGCCTTTACATCACCCATAAAGCCTTAGCCGCACGCAGGGAACACGCTTATACCAATCGGCAAGATTCTAGCCGTCATCCGGGCGTGGTCGGTCACTCCCGGATCGCGGAAACGTCGATATTAATTTGCGCACTGACCTCGGGAGCTTTTTTTTTTCTGTTCCGTAAGCCGGGCTTCTCCGCAGCACCTGCTCTCGCATACACACCCTGTGTAGCCCCCATGCCACCTTCTTTCATAGCGGACAACTCGAGGTCACGTAGATTGTTTCATTTTGCGACTTTTTTTCTTTTCTCCCATTTCGTCTCGGTTTCTGCCATTTGTTTTTCTGCGATAAAGATTATACGTCACATATTTTTCTTCCTCTTTCGTACTTTTTCCGTCGTACATAGGAAAAGAACAAGCTACATCGACGTTCGAATACTTGATGGTAATCACACGTAACCCGAATCGTGCCTCGGCCTCGTTTTGCGGGTGTGCTCGCAATGATTGAAGGTGGGAGCTTACGGAGAGCAATCTGTGAACATCGGCACGAGGGCAGCCCCAAGATGAGACCGTTGTTGGAGTCATTACTTGTTAATAATAGTTAGTAGGGTACTGCGTGACAGAACCACGGTTTGATTGGGAGACACGCCATAGTGGGGAACGCTGGACAAATTTTCACCATCTCTGCTTCTTTAACGTTCACAAGAATCGAAGTAGACGGGTGTTCTTGCATTTCACTCCCATCCAAACGCGGCCGGCGTTGTCGGGAATGATATCGGTGTCCTTGAGCTTAGTAGCACGACACCTTACCTGCTAATAATGATATCAGAGGTTTTAAGTGCCAAGACCACGATAAGAATATGAGGGACACCGTAGTAGAGGGTTCCGGAAATTTCGACAACGTGGGATTCTTTAACGCGCACTGATATCGCACAGTATACGGGGCTCTAGCATTTCACCTCCATCGAAATGCGACGGCCGCGGCCGGGATCGAACCCGCGACTATCGGGTCAGCAGCCTAGCACTGTAGCGTGCACTTTTACCGCACAAGAATTTCTACAGCTCCTTGGTACCACTGCGGCGGCTCGACACCTTGATTGACAAGCTATACCACGACGGTTGAGTCATTGCTTGTTACCGTGCGGTACTTCAAAAAGGAACGAAAATTGTGCGAACTTACCGAAAGGCGCAGGCACCCGGTGAAGTCGCATACGCCACATCGGCGACAACAGGCGCGGTGGAAAATTCGGTACACTACACTGCGACGTTCAGACTTCGACTACTTCGATCATTCCATCGGCGCGTGTGGCTGAGGCGCATGCGCTAGAAACCACGACGCCGCCACTCATTTTTTATAGATAGCCTGTATCTCGACTTGTCGGCATGCGCACATTTACCTTCGTGCAGGATCCGTCTTAATGGAATTGCGCTGGCATTTCTGTGGTCGCGGCGTCCGAACGCTTTGAGTTATATTTTGCACTGTTTATTCTAAAGGGGTGGCTCACCTTCGATTGACGTAACGTCGTCAGAATATGCGCTAGCGCTCGAGTGCGTAACATCTTAAGTATACAATGGCAGAATAAAGCATAAAACTAGACGCTGTAGTAGTAAATCGCGGATAAGGTGTCGAGCAGCTAAGCTCGAGGATGAGGGTTTGATTTCCGGACGCAGCAGCTGTATTTGCTTCAGCTTTAAATTCATGAACATCCGTGTACCAGCACTTAAATGAACACAAAAGAACATCAGGTGGACAAAATTAATCCGGGGTCCATCGCGACGGCGTGGCTGATAATCGTTAATTGATTCAGAACCTGTGATGCTTTCTTTCTGCGGTAACAACCAGTTTTGAGAACTAGCACTTCTTTTCAGTTTCACCTCGCAATCATTCTGAATAACTCAACTGCTGATAATCAAACGATGGTCGTGATTATTAAGATAGTGTACGATATTGTAGCTCTGTTATATTTACCTCTGATGAAATTTTTTTGGAGAAAAAAATAAGACCGGGCGGAATTTTAGGTGTCGACAAAGTGCATGAATCCTGAATCTTGCCTTCAGGAATACCGTGCTATGTTGGAATAAGTAAAAAAAAAAACGTTCATCATTTTAGTGAGTGTGTAGTAAAGCTATGATCAAAATAGCTCAAAATTGCTTGCCAATCTTTTCACGCCAAAATCTTTTACTTCTCCTTTACGCGCAATACACTGAGTTTGATACTTGTCAAAGAACACTTTGATTTTCACGAATGTAGTGCGGTCAGTGACCGTGAGTACCACAGATCAGCTTTGCTAATCAGCTGTGCCGCGAAGAGAATGCTTTTTTTTTTCATATACGACAATTATAATTGGGTAGATTCATGCCGCATCTTATTGAACTTTATTTGTTCGTGTTAGTTATATAATCTACACACTGTTTTTCGCCTCGAGTTCGTGTGATGCCCTGTTAATTCGCCAAATTTTGTCACTGTGGTCGTTGGGCGGCAAATTGGTTCACATCTGCTACCCTTTCAGTGCTGTTATCAAACCATACTTTGTGCGAGAAACGTACGAGACTTATAGGTGCATGAAATTAAATTACTCATACGTAAGTGTTTATGTAGTGCGCGGCTCACCACTTATTCGCAAGGTAGGCGAACGGCGCGATAAATCGTTTCGGTAGCTTCTGCTACGTCACCTGTAATCATGATAATTGTTGAGTTTTACATCCCAAAACAACGATAGGATTATGAGAGACGCCGTAGTGAAGGGCTCCGAAAATTTCTACCACCTGCGATTCCTTAACGTGCACCTAAATCTAAGTACACAGGCCTCTAGCATTTCGCCTCCATCAAAATGCGGCCGCCGCGTCTAGGATTCAATCCTGCGACATTAGGGTCAGCAGTACAGCACAACCAGACAACCGCGGCGGTTTCAGCCGCCTTTTCCGTAGTCATTACTACTTTATCTCATACGTAGAAAAGCATAAATTCTCGGCAACATTAGAGATGGACCCTCTAAACTTTCTCGAGCCGTCTTTAGGTTCAGGAAACTTCACGAAACAGGCAGACGACACCACCCAATAATGATGATATGCACCGTTTAAAATGGCGACAGCTACGATTACTTACGACAATGTTCATTCTTCCGGATTGCTTGCCTATAAGGGTCACACCTCTTCGCCAATCATAACCTCAAGTAAACCATTACAGGCGCAGCCAGTCCGCAGTAATTTCGCCGGAGCAATCTAATCCCCGCACGCGTCATAGGGCCTTTTTGTTTTTCTGTTTTTCTTTTTTTGACGGTACTCTCGGGCGCAATGCGGTTTACCCGTCGATAATCGTCCTGACCGCTCGTCGTATAGCGCGAAAGTTTTTTCCGCGATTAATTCCCCAGGGTAATTAAGGGCCGTGTAGTGGGGGCACTGTGAGTTAGATGCATCATTAAGACTCAGAGTGAGAGCGAGTACCCGCCTTTAATTACGGCAACGTAAGTGGGCTGTTCACCAGGTGTGTAACAAAGGTGCAAACGAGGTGTGTCCCCACGCCGCCGCCAGCGAGCCGCAACAAACACCCCTCTCTCTCTATCTCTCCCCCCCCCTCCCCCCATCTCTGGGCTTTCCCTTCCTTGTAATCCGTGAACCGTTAATTAAAAGGGCGTGTTGTTGGGACAAGAAGACGGTTACTGTCGTCGAAAGTGCGGAGGTCAACCGGCTTAATAATCTCTTCCAAGCACCACTCTTTGACTAAATATCGGTGATCATTTTACTACGTTGACAGGGGTGTAGCCAGAAATTTTTCTCGGGGAGAGAGGGGGGGCGACAGTTTCATTTATGAGTGATTGTGCGTGTGTTTGTGTATGTGCATATACGCACGCAAAATTTCAGATTTTCGGGGAGGGAGGTGAGGATCTGACCCCCCCCCCCCTTCCTTACTGCTCTAATGCTCTAAGCACTTGTTTACCCATTCTTCCATTTATGATATATCGTTAAAGATGCTTGTTCACGCCTTTAAGGAGACATCGGTGATTCGTCTTCTCAGGTAGAAGCAATAAATGTAAGATTAATGAGAAGTAATTATTATAAAGACTGTTTTTGAAGAGCAATGAAGAGAGTGTAAGAAAACGAGCACACCGAAAGCTTTCAACAAAGAAAGGAGGGAAAAAACAAGGACGGAAGGATTGCACAAAAGAACGCATGACCCATAAAGTGTAAACGCTTCCGTAAACAAAGCGAAATGCTGGAATGAGTCCAAGAACAGGCACATTGACTTGCAACTTAAAATAACGCATTACCCACGCAACCACTACATTACTGTTAATCGTTGGAAGCAAGTACTAAAAGATATTGACCGCATAACAAACAATAACGAATTTAATCACAAATTCAAGCTTAATGTTGCTGTCTGAGTGATTTTGTATATGCGTCTCAGATTCTATATGTGCTTATACGATTTGTTTAGCACCCTGTGTTACATGCACAAATTCGTCCATTTACCTGGCTACCGTGTCAGGATCTAAATATTTAGCATCTTTAGCTTATTTGGGTATGCTTTCTCCTTAGTGAAATTTTTCTTGACAGTAGATTTTGTGCATTTTTTTATTTCTTTGTTCTTTTTTGTACTGTTTAGAAATAGTTTATTTACACTATGTACAAAAGATCACATAATGAACCTACGTGTGTACAGAAGTACATATCGTATACGTTTGGACAACCGTGTGCTACGAAATGCACCACCATCTCGTAGTAAACATAGCAGTAAATAGGAATACATGACCAATATGTTGGGACACATTGTACAAATTGCACAACCCGCTAGTGTGGTCTAGTGGTTATCGCAAGATTGACCTTGGTTATGGTGCTCGACTGCTGACCCGAAGGTCTTATGATCGAATCCCTGACTCGGCGGCCGCATTTTTGATGGAGGCGGAAACTCTTGAGGCTCGTGTACTTAGAATTAGGTGCACTTTAAAGAGCCCCATGTCGTCAAAATTTCCGGAGCCCTCCACTACGGCGTCCCTCATAACCATATCGTGGTTTTCGGACGTTAAACTCCAACAATTATTATTACAAATTGCACAAAGCGAAGTCATGCGTGCTTGTAGGTATACATATATTAAGCACACGTATATTGTGGTAGATATGACATCTACATGAAATACATGTGATGGCTACACACACAGAGCAGAAGGGTTGAACATTGACGGTTCGTAATGAGTTGATGTGTGTGTAATACATTGCGTGGGGCATAGTTTTTGCAGTAGTTTCTGCTGTCGCTCCACAAGCTTGGTTTAACCGCTTTCATTCACGCCCATTTTTCTTTTCGTATCTGTCAGAGTGATTTTATAGATATATCCTTGTTACTGCGTGAATATAATACTATCATGTCGTTTGCACTTTATCAATGTCAAGCAAACTTTGACGCAACCTCTATTCAACTAGGCAGACATACCGACCCAATTATGTAACTCAGCGACATCGCCACCTTGTTATAGATTTACTAACCAAAGCGTAAAGAAAATGATACTCTCCAGGTAGCAAGACGAAGAAAGATATTGGATGGCAACAGAAGGCTAGTGTCCAATATCCAACACAGGATTGAATATTGGTTCCATTTCTGCAGTATTACCACTTTACGCAACACCATTGGCAAGCTTGCTCACGATATTGCTATACACAGCTGGTGAATTATACGTCTAGAAAGGCACCGACGAAATAGCATCGCACGAAAAAGTTGTCGCTACAGTGACCACATGCATCGAAGCGTGTCGCAAGCAGCTTGCGTCGGCGAGTGCAGCGCTGATGCAACAGTCATTGGCGCAAGCGCGCACTTGAAGCATAGGCGTCAAACTGCTAGACCGGCTAATAGTTACAGCGTACTTGGCTTACGAAAACGATCGGCCCAGAATAGGTCGTTGGGCGTTATATAAGGCAAAAGGATAAGCTTTTCAAATAGCGCAATATTGTTTCTTCTCTCTTTCTTCGGCTTGGAAGGTTTGAACGCGAAGACTGCCAATGCACTTTTTTTTTCTCAATAACGACACTGAGATCGACCAAGACATTACGGCACTGCTACGGCATTTCGGGTAAGGGCGAAATAAAGTGACCGGAGGCGCGATCCTGGTCATCAACGCAGCTAGAAGAGCAAAAGCGAGCTCTAAGCACTCCAGCACACTCTTGCAACTTCGATGAGCAACGATGGTGGGTAAATTGCGATGATGATAAGCGAAAGCATGGGCACGCTGCCATTACAAAGGGTATCACTCCTACCTCTCTCCTATCTTCAATACCAGCGATGTCAGCTCGAAATGTCGTTAACATACCTGTCTCAAATTCTCGTGAAGTTATTTCCCAACGCTACCTTCTCACCTTCCTCGCATAAAGATTTAAAAAGAAGTAAAGGAAAATGTCGTAATAGAACGTGTGTACTGTGAACGTTCCAAGCGATCATTAGCGCTGTCATTTTCCATCAAGAATCAGCTCTCCTGCGCACGTGAAAGTGTTTTAGTACACATACATTATTTACATAGTTAGCACGCGTGCATAATTTACACCTGCGATTTCTTTTTTCTTACTATGTGCATATAAGGATACGCTGGTGTCAATGTTGGGTACCGGCTACTACTTTTCTCCTGCATAACAGCTTCCGTCGCAACGTAGTGAACAAGCACGAAACTATTCAAAGGCACACAGGAGAGCACTCGTGCAATTAGACCCAGTTCTCCTATATTAAGTTTCCACACCCGTGATTTGTCGCCCATGTGCATGCTAGTAAGTTTCTTTGGCAGTCGCCAGCTTGCAGCTGGCATAATATAGACATAATAAAAAAAACACTTAAGCTCCAAGCAATCGCAGCTTCAGGGTTGTCAACTGAAGCTTCAGGCACGTCGACAGACACCATCTGGTGTGCCGACGAGGAAGTTGCATCGGAAACCGGTCGAATCCCCGGGAAAACTTCCGACACGCTTCCTTCCCACTTAACTTTCTGTCCCTCTACACAGACGAGCAAAGTACGCCACGCAACTGGCGTAAGGTACATGCTTTTTGCGAGTTCTCGGACCCAAATGGAGGTAGCATAGGAGAAAGGGAAAGCACCCGTCCATCTTGGTGTCTTCGGAACACGGTTCTTCTATCTTTCTCATCAAGCGCGTCCCGCGGCGTTGGTACTACACCGCCACTAGAGCAGTACAACCACTTAAATACGTCTACCTTTTCTAGCTGCGTACTGTACGGACTCGTCGGTAAGCGACAAAACCTTCACTTCCCGCGACGCTCGGCCCGTCCTATCAGTAGCGAAACTGGACAAAGGAAGCAGACGGTAGCATCGATTTCGAATCAACTGCTTCCCCGTACTTTCACTTTCCACTCCCCCCATTCTCCTCCTCACCCCTCGCAAACAACATCAATCTCCACTGGGCCTAGCTGCCGCGCACCAATAGATTATCGCTCCCATTCCCTGCCTTCTATATAAAGTGTCCTCGCCGAGATGGCACTAAAAAGCGAGCTCAGATACGGCTCCGTGCCAGAAGCTTTCGACGAGCCTTCTTTCGCCGGTAGGCTGTGGACGTGACGTCAGGCCGGCAACAATAGAAAAAGAGGGAGCGCGCGGCGGTGTTGTAAGGACGTTAAAAGCTACCCCCTGCCTCGTACCTTCTTCTTTATTTCTTTCTTTTATTTTGCATGGTTTGCTGTGTTCGTCCTTTGTTCTACGTATCTCTCCGAAGAGACAGAGACGGCGTGTCGAAGGAGTGAGAATCACGTGTAGATGGCACCGGTGTCACACAATACCCGTGTAGCCGGTTTCAGGTTAAGACGGGTCGAAGACGAATCCGTGTCAGCCCGGCAAGAGTGTGGAGAGGGCAAGACTCGATGTGTAAGACACGCTCGCGGTAGATTCTCCGGTGTCGTTGTTCTTTTTCCAAAAGGGGCATACTCTCTCTTAACTCTCTTACGACAAAAGTGGTTCGGCATCGGTCTTGTTCCTGTACGACAGTTTCTAAGGCCCCTGGCGTAACAGTCGAAAGAAGATGCCATGGCGGAGAGCAGCTGCTTCGCTTGTGTCTTCTCCACTTGCTATGAATCCGAAGGCTTTTTTAGTTGTGTTATATCATTTCGAGGAAACATTGACGGGTTTCTTCGATAAAGAAGAACCAGCTGTCTCTCTACCATCATCTCCTCTACTATTGTGTTTTTTCTTTGTGGCGGAGATGTTTTGTCTCATTTTTTGTTAATCTTCTCGAAGTTCTACACTCTAAGAAAAATGAAAGAGTCATTTGGCTCTTTTTGCGAGCGCTGACTTGCCACTTATGTGATTCTCTTTAAAGAGACACGGGAGCTCTCGTTTAAGATCACTATACACTCTAGTCTAAAAGTTGTGGGACCCAAATGAGAGTCAACGTGCCTCTCTAGGTCATATGTGTCAGCAGGCCAGGACTCACCGAAGAAAGTACAACGCGTACAGTTTTCTTTTTCTTAGAGTGTAGAACAATTCCTGTTAATGCTGTTCCCCAATCTGGGTACCAGAATGGGTTTTCGCTTACGTCGTACTTTAATCCTCTTGACACACATCAATCACTTCTCCCATCGATCGGACGTTGTTTCTCTTTGAATTGGTATATCATTCCAGGAGGCCACACAAAAGGCTTCGCGAAAGACTAAGTTTTTTTGTTATTTCATGTCTATAAGCATTCCCTCTAGCGTGACTGTGAACGTTAGCGAGCCGGTCGAGTTCCATTACCAGTAAAGCGATATGTTGGGGTTGTAGTAATACGAGAGAGTGCAGATAAAATACGAAATGGTAATGGAGGTTATGGAAAGCCAGGATACCGTTTTCTATATAACTGGAATATAAAGCACATTAATGTCTTAAGTACGAAAGTAGGGGAACTGTTCGATGGGCTTGTTTCACTTGTAAGACACAACTGATGAAACCGAGCTTACAAGAACCGAAATCTGGGCGAGTTTTGAAGATTCCATATTTGAGTAGATATTTCAAAAAACAAAGACACAAGCAAAAACAGAGACATGATACGAGTGCTAACTTAACTAATGTTTAATTAAGTTAGCGCTCGTCTCGTCTCTCTGTTTTTTGTTTGTGTCTGTTTTTTGCGTTTCCTGCTCAAATATGTATTGAAACCAATATACATTTATGCGAAGGAAAGCATAGGGAACATTATTTTGAATGTCTTAACTGCTGTTTAGTGATTATGAACTAAATTCGGAAGAATTAAAGTGGACGAAAGAGCACCCTTTCAGGTTGTGGGTTAGCATCCGACCGACTAGAAGGATGCTTTTCGTTCACTTTAATTATTTTCAATTGACGCCGTAATCATCACACTGCACTAAAGAAACATCCAATAATGTGCCCTTGCTTTCCAGGACTTGTTGTCTCTTGGTTTCATTAGTTATAAATGCCTTAAACAATTTAAGCCGCGGCTTGGTCGTCGTATCCTCTCAGGAGCTTTTTCGCGTTGCTATTTTATTGGAATGACATCACCGCCCTCGGCATCGAACCTGCGCCCTCCAGCTAAGCAGGGCGGCGCCATGGCTACTAAACTGTCGTAGCGGGGCCTCTGCGACAGGCAGGAGACTGGCTTACGGGCGGTAGGACGATTTTAGAAGCAATGATCCTAAGCGAAGCTTCTCTAAGTCACAAATATCAGTGGCGGCGACCTGCGCGAAAAACCCTGCGCCGACGAGCGTTGCGAATATGCGGCCCTCAAAGGTGTGGCGGTCACCTGAGTATGTGTATGCGCCGTTTACTCAAATTGAACCGCCCTGCCTTTCCTATGTTCTTTCTCTCTCTCGCACACAAAATAATTGTTGCTCTCTCGATCGTGGGCTTGACGGCTATCAGCCATTTCTACTATGGCGACCTCATCTTTTATCCATGTCACTTGTCATTTCAGGTTGCCACGTTTCACTGTTGCCTGGATATTAACGATTGATCGTCGTTGTAGCCTGTAACAACTGAAATGTTGCGCTGCTAAGCGCGTGGGAAGAAAGAAAGAAAGAAAGAAAGAAAGAAAGAAAGAAAGAAAGAAAGAAAGAAAGAAAGAAAGAAAGAAAGAAAGAAAGAAAGAAAGAAAGAAAGAAAGAAAGAAAGAAAGAAAGAAAGAAAGAAAAAAAGAAGTGCGTTAGGCTCGCACACGCTTAGCTTCGTTTGCTCCATTTTCCTGATAAGACAGGGGCTCCTGAGTTTTATTTTAGTTGCTTTTTATGCTGTCAGCATACATATACGTTGGCCCACCATTTCATGAAATCTTTCACTTTCCTCTTGTGCAGGGTTGACATTTCACAAGGTGACGTTTTCGTTCGAAGTGTGGCAGTCATATAAAATATCGATGTGCCAACATTGCCCCGTTCCCAAGTTTATCACAATTATAGCCGTCGGTACCACCGATATCGCAAGGTTGTGCCTTAAAAGACCATTAGCGTCAAAGATAAGATCCGCAAAGAGCAATTAGGAAGCGCAGCAAGGACGAGGGACAAGCAACAAATTAGCATATTTTTCGAAGAGTGGACAAACTGGTAAACAAACGAACGGTCTGCGCATTTTAGCCATAAGGAACTATCGACCTGAGAAATCGTTGTTTTCGTTATTGATTGAAGACATGTCGACACAGTGCCCGCTGATTATTAACTTGCAAATAATGGCACTGTCGTATTGAGATGGTCACGCACGCCTAAAGATAGACCTGAAAGTTCCGTTATCGAGGTGCTCTAGTTCAGGGGTACAAGCTGCGGGTAAGCCAGTAAGGTGTTTCTTAAGTACAACTGAACTTGCATCGCGTTGAGTCTTGACGCTAATACGTTTACCGTAGAACCAATGTTCCATGTATAATGTGAGTCTTTGCACAGCAGAACTACCGTTTTGTGCATTCTAGACCACCTCGAAACGCTGTGCCATCTAGAGGCTCAGCGATTAGTTACTATATGTGGTACACTCATGTATTTAAAAAAATGAAGGCTACGGCGGCGGCGCGAATGCATAAGAGAAAGTAATCGCAGAACAACATGCCAGTAAGATTCACAATTTAACATCGTCATCTCAAGCGCCACCATCGCCATCACAACTCTTCTCCTTCAATGTCCTGGTCGAGGCGGGTGCCACGGGGCTTTTTACAGATCGTCTCGACCACGCCGACGCCTTCTCAGTCCGAGAGATTGTGTGTCCACTCGTTCTGAAGAGGAAATGATGTCGCCGTTCATCGTCATTGTCCGAGCACGTCGAGCACCCGGCCGTTTGTCCGTGGTGCAGCGGCCACCAGCGGGCATTCCTTGCAGCCGCTTCCTTTTCGCTCATCAACCGAGAGCACTTTGTGGACACGAAGACGGTGGCTTGAGTGCCCAGTGTCGGCGTCAGGACACCTCTCTTCCTCCTCTTCCAGCTTGCCTCCGGCTAGCTCACTTTCCTTTCCAGCATGCTTCGCGTTCACTGGACCTCTCTGTATATACCCTTGCCACTCGGTCTCCGAGAGCGCTTATATACGCGGACCTCTGTCGCCGAGTAAATAAAACTCCGCCGAGCGCCGCGAAATGTGCGTTTCTTCCACTCGCCACAGACGCGAGACGGCGCAGCTGCTCCCGTTGTCGCTGATGTCGATGCCGAGAGTGCCTTACGAGCCACGCGGAGGCCCCGGACCAATGAGGTGACCAGAAAGAGCTCTCGTGTTCGTGTCAGTTGCACTGCCCGCTCGATTATGAGCCCCGTATCAGGAAGAAGAAGTATGTCGTTCAACTTAAAACGTTCTTTTTGCCGCCGCCGTGTGTCGCTACTGTCTTTCCATTCTTTTGTCCCTCACATTAAAGGTTTCTCTTTGGTTTAATGTATTGATTCCCTGGAGCACTTTTTTCTTACTTTCGTCGGTAACACGGTTCTTATTTGCTCGTACACAGTAGACATCGTAAGCCCGCTGCCGCCGAATCTCTCTTAAGATGTAGACGTTGAATGCCCTGCCGCTCACAATGTGCTCACCAGTTCTCTGCGGTTGACATCTAAACCTTCCACCTCGCACATCCCCACCAGCCTCTTCGCAAACACAATTTCGTTTTTACGCTTTTATTAGACTCCTCCTTCCCGTCCCTCTCTATCTCTGTGTCTCGCTTTCTCTCTCACAGGACCACTCTACACTCTCCCGTCGAGGAAACGCTTTGAGAGCCGTTTTCCATCTCGCGAACGAGCTTATAATGGTGATGACGGCGGCCGTCCCTTTGTTTTACTGATTTTTACAGCGGCCGCCGTCGCCGTCACGGTCATCAGCGCTTTCGGGCGAACGAGCTAGCGGTTCCCTTCTTTTACAGCTTCCGGGGCCGTTTTTCGTTTTACTTCCGCCACTTGTATTTCACCCTCGCTGCTGAAGTCTTGAAAAAAAAAGCTTCCACGAGAGCGCACCGAATCACTTCCTGGGTCCCTTGTGGTTCCGAGAGCCAGAAAGCGGAAATCTCCACTTGAGCGAAACGCCGATTTGGTATAGCGTGCGCTGCGCCCCGTTTAATTTCATTTCGTCCTTTTTTTTTACTTTGCCTTGATTTCGCGGCGAAGTCGTCTGATTTGGCGGCAAAGTCGTGTGTCAGCACCCTCGTCCGACAGTGCCGGGCGTCACATGCGGCGCTGGAGGTTTCGCAAAGTTCTTCGAGATGTTCCGTAAAGCAAAGTAAAAAAGCTTTCTGCGGCACGAGTACCGAATGACACTCTTCGCCGTCTCCCAGACCACTTTGTCGAGCTCCAGTGCAAGTTGTCTGAAAACCTTGATAAAAATTAAAAAAAATATATATATATAAGGTTTGGGATAGGTTAGGCTAAGGATTCTCTATGATAGATTGGACATCAGGATATGCATTAAGATCAAATTGCTGTAATAAAATTAGTAGAAATTAGTATAGCCAGCACTCAGTATAAACGCTTCGTCAAATTCGTACAAAATTGGTGTCTGCGGTTCAAGTCAGAGGTTATGTTTTAAGGCCAAAGCCTTAGATGCCTCATCAAACGGGAAAAGAGGCTGCCGGCAGGGGCGTCAATGCGAACGATGCATAAAGTTGCGCGATTATAGAATATGATTTGATGACGTCATTGTGACGTCACAGACCGCTAAAAGTTGCGACGCCATTATGATATCAATATGACGTAACATAATATTACGTGACGTGATGACGTCATCACACGAAATCAATACATGGTCAAAGGTGTGTCGATCCCGGAGGCAGGCCAATACCAGGTGAGGTGCAGAGAACTGGCAATGTTTCCAATCTTGGAGGCAGTGCAAAACCACGTTAGGTGCAGAGAGCTTTCGGGGGTGCGAGGCAAGGGTCGACATATCGACTGAGAACAAAGAGGAGATGGCTCACAGATAATCGGAAGTCTACCAGAACAGTCAGAGCGAGCTCCTCTCTCAGACCTTTAAGTTTTGCGTTAGGATCGCTTTACGTTTATATGAATAATTGCGATAGAAATGACGTATGATATGCTACATGACAGTGCATCTGTGAATTCGTTCAACTCCGCGAAACGGTATGTATGATCTGTGCGTATTTGTAAGCGATAATAAGTCGAGCAGGAAATTAAAGGGTTTTAAACAACGGCGCCAAGGTTACGAGAAGCTATCGCTCGTAAGAAAGAACGCCAAAGGCGTTCAAGAAACGCAAGATGGCTCTGCCATGTCATTTGGACACGCTATTTCTAAAGCTCCCTATTGACCCTCTAGTAATGGTTTCACGTAGCTTATTTTTATGAAAATCAATAACGGCAGATGTACAATAACAAATCGGCGTTATTTTGGTAGCCCTTGTTTGCTCGTTGGACTATTACTGGCCAAAAACAAGATCACTTAGACGACGGCGCACCGTCAACAGGCTTAGACTGTGAGTAAAGGACAGTGGTGAACAACGACGATATTTTGTTTTTCACGCTTCCCTCAGGAAATTATCGAAAGCGTCCGCAGTTGTAGTTGAAGAGCTTACTAAAAAATAAAACACCGTGTTACTTTCCTATCTATGAAGTTCTTATAAGTTTAGATAGGTTAATTGATTTAACTTACAAATGTACGATTAGTTCTATTGATAATCTGACTTCTTTCGGATGTGAGTCATGAAGTCGCTCGCGCGAAATTCCAGGCCAATGCCTAAATTGCCACAAGCGGCATATGAGCAACGTGCTCGACAGGCCAGCTGTATGCTCAGCTGTGCTAATGCTCACAAGCAGTAGGAAAAGTCAAAATTTATTATAGCCATCTGTTACGCAAGGCGTTTGCCTACAGTTAAATTTCGGCGCTTTGTAAACGCAGTCGTTGATAATGCGTGAGTAGAGGCACCCGAATAATTATTGCGAACCAAAGTACTTTTGAGTTCCACTAAAACTCCCTATTTCCGAAGGCTCTAAGTTCTTATTCAATTCCTCACACCCCTCGTTCAGGCTTTGCATGCATTTCCTGACACACATGAATCTATACTTCAGCTTTCGTCGATAGTGCGTCATGCCCCGCGCAATGTTTGTGACGGGAAACACTTTTCAGTTCCGCTAAAACTCCCTATTTGCGGCAGGGCGCCCGGTTTTTATACCATTGCTGACGCCCTCCTCATAGGCTGTTCTTGTATTTGGTCACATGGAAAGCTCTTTAGCTCTATACCTAAGCTGTCTAGATAATGGACCAGGTTTGCGACGGAAAGAAACGTCGCCGTTCTACTAAAACTCCCTATTTGAGGGTGAAGGCGCGCGCTTACTTAACCGACGTCTCACGCGGTCCCTATATACCCAGCTGTATGTCCGAATAGAGAGGTTCCTGTCACGTCCATTTTTTTTTCCTTTCCACTTTTGCCCATCTCATCTGGCGTCAAAGGAAAACAAAAGGAGTTTGTGCAGGCTGCCACTCAATTTATCTTGGGAAAGCCGCCCGAGGGTGTTTTTACCGCGGAGCGAGAAAACAAGTTGCTCGCTGTCCTTTTCCATTTCGTTCGGCATTTGTACAGCGTGGTGGTCGCGCGTGTGTGTGTCCGGAGGCTGCTTTATATATAACAATGGCGCGACGTACGCCTTGCTCATTTTTTTTTCTCTCTGTCAGTAAGTTTGCTTTTGCTACACGACCGGACCACGTTTCGGCTCGCTTGTCGAGTCGTAACGATCGCCATGTCCAATTGCGCGCCGCGGATCGATGCTGGCATCCTTCTTCAAAGGTGACACGTACTGTCAACCACAAAAGTTTTACGGACAACACGAGCGTGTGCTGAACTAGAGTTTCTGCATATGCCATCTTTAGATAGTAGTAGTAAACAACTTTATCATTTTTAACAACTTTATTATCTTTAGATAGCAGAGTTGCGCGTAGGTCTGGCTAGCAACCACAGCTATGCGCCTAAGCCGAACTCCGTTTTCGCAGGCGACATGCCTGCCACGTCGCCGTTCTTCATGTTTGGCGGGTCGAAGACCGGTGATTACCTTGACTGTCGATGACTAGTGTCAATCGAGTTCACTGCAGCGGCGGCGTCAAGAAATACGAAAATTGGCCCGAGCGCCAGCTTCTCCGCCACGCATGGTTGCTAGCGACGTTTGGAAGGCAAAACTCAAAGCTCCTGCCTAAAGGTAGCATATACAGTAATTCTGTGTTGAAGTAGTGTCCTTGTGAATACTATGCTACGTAAGGCATATGGGCGCCGCCGTCATGGGCTGTTAAACGAATGTTTTCTTATTTTTTATCCCGTGACGCGAACTGATAAAGCCAGGAAACGCCGAATGCACCAACCCAACAGTTTGCATGTGTATACACTCATCGTAGCGCTGTTCGCTTAGTTGTTCAAGACAAAACACGGCAAGGTTAACAGCCCAGCATGGCGGCACCAAAACCCCTCTGTAAAATAGTCTATATGCTACCGCAGGTAGCGTATGCAGGGAGCATATACACTAACTATGTAGGGAGCATATACAGTAACTCTGTGTTGAACTAGAGTTACTGTATATGCTACCTTTAGGTAGCAGAGTTGCGCATAGGTCTGGAAAGCAACCACAGCTATGCGGTGAAGTCACACTCCGTTTTTGTAGGCGACATGCCTACCGTGTCGCCGGTTGACATGTCTGGTGTGTCGAATACCGGCGATAAACATTGAATATCTATGACAAGTGTTAATTCAATTCGGTGAGAGGCGGCGTCGAAAAATACAAAAATTGGCCCGAGCGTCAGCTTCTCCGCAATGCATGGTTGCTAGCGGCGTTTGGAAAACAGATGCGCAACTCTGCTACCTAAAGGTAGCATATACAGTAAGTCTAGTTAAACATAGAGTTGCTGTATACGCTACCTTTATTTAGCAGAGTTGCGCATCTGTCTTCCAAACGCCGCTAGCAACCATGCATTGCGGAGAAGCTGACGCTCGGGCCAATTTTTGTATTTCTCGACGCCGCCGCTCCAGCTCACTCAATTAACACTAGTCATCGACAGCCAATGTTTATCGCCGGCCTTCGACACGCCAGACATGTTTATCGGCGACGCGGTAGGCATGTCGCCTGCAAAAATGGAGTGCGACTTCACCGCATAGCTGTGGTTGCTAGCCGGACCTATGCGCTACTCTGCTACGTAAAGGTAGCATATACAGTGACTCTATGTTGAACTGCCTGTCCGCGCCACCTAGCGGTGCGCAATCTACCGTTCACCGCAGCGCTAAG
Organism: Rhipicephalus sanguineus; assembly: GCF_013339695.2. Lineage (NCBI taxonomy): Eukaryota > Metazoa > Arthropoda > Arachnida > Ixodida > Ixodidae > Rhipicephalus > Rhipicephalus sanguineus. The sequence continues at coordinate 32,201,364 of NC_051185.1, read as the reverse complement.
CCGTAAATTGGTATTCTTGTTATTCACTGGCATATGAATGTTGTACTGCAGTGCAACTCATTTTAATTCGCTGGTTTCGCGCAAATCGCTCATCTGTGGTATGACCATCCCACGTACTTCTGCTCGATAGCACACTCGCAGCTATCACTGCGTGCCTCGAACGGTGTGCTTTTGGGTATATATCACTTTGTGCGAAAAATCGCGACTGACAACAGTTAGTCTAATAGACTGATCTCGAGACAGGAGCACGTAGTCACGGCTGCCGAGCGCATCGCGTAAAAAAGCGAAAGTTAGGAAACATTCGGCCCAGTGAGAAAATAGACATCAATTAAGCAAAGAATGCGTCTTATGCATTCTTTGCTTTATGCGTCTTGCATTATGCAGTTCTCGATAACCTCTGACGTAGGCGAAATCTCGCGAAGAAGCTCTTGGTCAAGCGCTTTGCGTGGTCCGTAAACTTTTGTGGATGACAGTATAGTACTCAAGGATTGAAACGCTACAGGGGGAGCGCGTGGCCGCTGGTACAAACAGCGCCCCCTGTAGGCGCCATTGGAAACAAAAGTGCTGCATTGTGGTATCGCGTGAGGGTGACTGATTTCTCGAAGCTAGACTACTGCTTCCGTTCGCCAATGAGCCCCTCTATGGTTCACCGCGGCGAAAGTGGTGCGCTGCAAGCCTGGCTTAATGTACAGAGGTAGAACGCTGGAACGGTACGCTCCGGCGCCGAGTGCACCGATAACAAGTCCTTTGTATAGTAATAATTCTTGGGGTTTAACGTCCCAAAGCAGGATATGACTATGAGGGACGCCGTACTGGAGGCCTCCGGAAATTTCGGTTTGCTGGGGTTCTTTAACGTTCACCCAAATCTAAGTACACGGGCCTCAAGCATTTTCGCCTCCATTGAAAATGCGACCGCCGCAACCGGGATTCGATCCCGCCACCTGCGGGTCAGCAGTCGAGCACCATATCCACTAGACTACCGTAGCGGGTGACAAGTCGTTTGCGATAGCCCACACTTACGCATTCCTCCTTAGAGGACATGCATGCGTTATTTTGGGCTACTTCAATCCACGAGTAATCAACAAACGTCGTCAGTGCACTCCGGAGCGCGCCGTCCAAGTGTTCTAGATAAGTGTGTTGACCTGTGTACACACGCCCGGTGGTCTAGTGGTTATGGTTTTCGACTGCTGACCCGAAAGTCACGGGATCGAATCCCAGCCGCGGCGGCCGCATTTTAATGGAGCCGAAATGATCGAGACCCCTGTACCTAGATTTAAGTGCTCGTTAATTAACACCATATGGTCAAAATTCGCAGAGCCCTCCACTACGGCGTTCCTCATAATCATGTCGTGGTTTTGCGGCGTAAAACCAGAGAAATTATTATAATTACTGCCTTGATGTAATTCGAGGCGTGCACCACTGAGTCACTTCAGTCAGCATGGGACAGTGCACCAGGATTGAAGCGCCCTGCTGGCGCTATACGGTGTAACACTGACCGGCTTGCTCGTGAACCGAAGTAGAAGTAGTAATAAAGCTTCAAGAACTATATCACCTACAAGCTTCCTAGGTTTAGACAAAACAGATGCGATTCAGAGTACTGGAAGTACTACGGTAGAGTTGTACGCTGTCCTATACGAACAAATTATTAAACGGCATGGCAAAAACAGCAAGCCTTCAAGAAATCCCAGTGATTATTGAACACTTTCCATTGCAGCCAGCCGTAAGTTGTACTAGGCATTTTCCTGGACCTTAAACGCTGTTCAAACTTTTGAGCAAAACATTTGAAGGCTCAACACTGGCTAATATTAGGCTTAAAAAACTGAAATAAGCAATTGCGAACAACTTCATCCCAATCGCATTACTTTTAGTCTAACGTCACGAACAACGCCTAAATATTGGGTTTCATCCGTAAATTACGAAAACTAACATCGCAACGAAATAGAAAGGTGTGTTGGCTTACACAGGCCAGAAAAAATTATTCACGCTACGATTTACCAAAAGAGCAATGCGTTACCTAAGGAAGTTTTAAAAAAATTGCTGGAGTGGAAGCTCTCCCAACGCCTTACTGGCAAACGTGAAGTCAAAGCTTGCCCACCCTTCATTTGGGAAACATGCTCTTTCCAGGTGTTGTTAACTCAGAGATCAAGTTGTTTTGCTCTGGTAATTTAAACGCTAGGTCAATTCTCAACTAACCGATCATTGTTCCCGAAGAAAGTAACATATAGAGATCAGTATATACGACGTGGTGTCGAATAAAATTTGCCAGCACTTTCAGGTTCCTTGTAGAACCCAGAAACCCAAAGGCACACATTGTTCAGTGTCTGCCAGGAAAGGAAATATTTGCCACATTAAACTCGTATGGTGCCAGAGGAAAACGCTCCCTTTCCTTCGCTGAACGCTGACGTTTTATCCTGCCCCGAGTAAAGTGGTGACCGCAGGCTGCCATCTTACTAGGGGCAGGATAAAACGTCAGCGCCTTACCCAAGCCGATAAGGTAAGCCATACGCACTCAATAATGCCGCCATGTATGAGTGGGTATGGCTTCACTCGTGAGGTAAAATTTCCACTAACGCAGTTCTCTTTAAATCTCCTTGGCGTTGCCGAAAAGCCTGAATAAATGCCTTGTTAAATATCAAAAGCGAAGGTTTTTTGTCCCAATTGAGGTTAATTCCTAGGTACGTACTAACCATTGCTCATAGGCAGCAAACGAGGACCTGCTAAGTCAATGCACTTGGGAGATCTGCTGCGGCTACACTGCCAGCCGGAAGCACTGTCTTGGCAGGTCTGCGTTCCCAGCTGCCTGTATTTTGTGCGGAGTGGATGAAACATTAGGACATCTCCTGCGTGTCACTGGTTCCGCACTACAACAACAGCTGGTCACTATTCCTCACCGGGGTCACCTAGCGGCAACCCAGAGGCAGCTCCTCTTATCCGCCCACCGCCATCGCCAGATATTAGGGCGAAAACCTTAGATGCCCCAGGAAACGCGAAAATCAACCTTAGGCGTAAACACGAGTGATGCAAAAAATCATCCTCACGTGGTGACGTCTCCATATGACGTTATCATGACGTCACAGATTGCCAAAATTTGTGCGTCATCATGACGCCATTATGAAGTCACACAATAAGATGTCACATCATGACGTCATCACATGGTGTATTCGCTTGGTCAAAGGTTGGCCAATCACGGAGGCAGTGCAAAACCAGGTGAGGTGCAGAAAGCTTGCAATGCTTCGGATCCTGGAGGCAGTGAAAAACCACGTTAGGTGCAGAAAGTTTTCAGATGGGGGCGGGGAAGGATCAATACAACGACTGAGAAGAAAAATAAGGCGACGGCTTTCGCCTTCGAGTCGTCTTAGGGGAATGAATAAGGCACCCCGTGAGTTTTTACCTTCCTGATCACCTCACCTCCTGATTGACGGTTACTAGCGCTGCTAAGAACAAAAGCACAAGAACAGGCACACGGGACACAGACAGCGCCTAGATGTTCAATGTGCCTGTGTGGTATGCTCGTCTATACCAGCTGTAACCACTTTCAATCAGGAGGTGAGATGATGAGGGAGATGGAGCACTGTCTCTGCTCCCGGGCGTGGAGGGGACGGGCCACCGCTCCAGCCGGTCGTTCAGTTTGATGTCACCCTGGAAGAGCTGGACTTCTTAGAATATCCGGCTATGGCGGTGGACGGGAAAGAGGAGCGGGAAAGAGGAAAGAAGGAGGAAGCGTGTGTGCCTGTTACTAGCGTGAAGACTCCGTAATTCAACTAAAACTGCAAAGTCCTTTCGCAGAATTGTCATCCCTTGCATCGTTCGTGCCGCTTCTTCCAAGAACATTGTTGCCTTACAGACAAAGCACGCTTTACAGGACAGCGCGCTTTTTCACAGCGTATCTGTATATGGGCTAGGGCATATCAGTCGTCCGGCGGCAAAGACGTGTGTGCCTCAGAAACTGGACAATCTCCCCTACTCATCACTCATCCACTTGTAGTGAAGAGTGTATTGTGGGTACAGTGGGCACAAGGTATAGTGGTAGGCTCGGTCCGAGCCATTCCATGGAATGCTATATGATAATCACAAGATTACAACCACTTCAGCCAACTCACTCAGTCGATATAGCTAGAAGCCCCACGGCTTGCAGAACTGTAATAGACTAAAGAATAATAAAATATGCAATATTTATGAATCGGCCTATGTGTGGCAACATGTTTCTCCTCCACTGCAGCGTAAACCAGGTGTTGACAGATTGGAAAGTAGCAGCCTAGCATTAAAGAAGGGCGACCGTATTCAATGCGTTCTCTTCTCTGCTGCGCAGATAGCTGCGTGAAGCTTGTCTTCCAGCCTGCCTTGTTTTGGCAGGCTTATGCATCGGCTATCATGGGCAGCGATGTAATGTAAATACAACAAGTGTACATATTCACGCCTTATTCGTGCTTTCTGTATGAAAGCGTAACGTGTATGTGTATCCGCAGCTGTTCGTGACAAAATATTTGCATATGCGTGTGAATGTGCCAAACATCAATTGTACATGTTGCTTCCGCGTCTTTCCAGATGTCGACTTATGTCTATATGACTAAATTCTGTTTCCTGATTCTCGGAAACGTACGTCTATCTAGAAAATGTTATGTTCAACTGTGCAGATATTAATCATCTGTGCTGGAACAAATTCTTTTCTATGGTGAGCTGGGCTTACAAACGCTTCCGTTCCTTGTTTATTTTTTTAGAGCATCCGAATGTTTCTTTCCCCAAAAGTAATCGAGGAAACGAAACTGATACGCGAGAGAAAGACAAACAATAGAATGAAGGATGAACAACATACAAACTGAGCGATCCGCTCCCGTGAGCGCCAGTGTTTCTCAGAGGGAGGTTCATAAAACATTTGTCCTCGGCACGACCGACCCGATCTCCCCTTTTTCCCGTTTTTCTTTTCCCTCCCTGGCAGGCAAGGCTTCCGCGCTCAGGGAGGCTGCTCCCGAAACGAATAACTCGGTTACCTCGGTTGCTCAACCGCGCCTGCAGCAATCTACCAGGCGTATCCCTTCCTTCCCCATTTCCCGTTTCCTTTCCTTCTGTTTCTAGGTCGTCAACAGGCCATCGTTGTTTCTGGCAAGTAGAGCTCCCCACCGCCATCTTGTAAGCCTTGTTTCGTTCAGCGCGATGGGCCGAGAGCGAGATGGGGAATGGAAGCGACGACGGCTGCTCTGGGTACTAACGCTCAATACGGGTCACACGCTCTGCTACGTAGGGAAGAAAACGGGAAAGATGAAAAAGGATTCGGGGAACGAAGCACGAAGGGTCACAGGTGCCCTGCGCGCCAGCTGCACAGAACAAGAAACCGAAGCCCTAGGGAAAGGGGGATGCGAGCGCGGTCTTATTGAGGGAAATTCCTTTCCCCAATCCCTCTTTCATACCGACGCCGGGCGGAGAACACGTGGTGGTAAAGTTCCTTTTTTTTCCTTGTTCGTCGTTCATGCTTTACTTATATGCTTGCGCTGACGCGCGCGACGCATGTTGACTGGCAAGAAGTGACGCAGGGCCCGCGTTCAGCGCCAGAGACGAATTGGGGAAAAGGCAACGGGGGAAACGGGGAACGCCAGAGACACAAAGACAGAAAAGAGCGTGTCCCTGTAAGCAAGTGTAAGATGGGGGGAAGGGTGACTCCTGTGGCTCGCGGCAGAGAAAAGAACGGCATTGTACCGACTTCTGGACTCGTGCTCGGTGACCTCGCCGGGAAATAGAGCGAAAATTGGCGAGCGCGAATCCCAGAGGCTCGCGTACGCGGGAGTTCCCGAAAAAGGGATGTACATGAAAAAAGAAGAGGTAAAAGTAACTCGGGAAGCAGGAGTGGTGCCTTCGGGAAAATAGGGAACGAAAACGGAAAGATGAGGACGGGGAGACCGTACCGCGCCCGAGCGGCCGTGTTCAATTCTTCCCGCGGCTGATCTCTGGCAGGAACGAACGGCGCTACAGAATAATCAATGCAGCGAGGAGCAAAGAAAATAGATTAATCTTACGTTCGACGGAACGGAAGCCACATTGGGTGAGCAGAATAAATGATGTTATCTCCGACGATAATTGTCCTCTGCTTACTTGCTTGCCCCGTACCCTGCATTGATGTGACATATTCACGAATGTCTTAACGTTTTAATCAAAGTTGCGTAACACGAAGACAGCTTAAGCGAAGGGAAATAAATGCGATGTAATAATGGTGCGTTTCAACACCTTCATAAACAGGGACAGAATTTAGAATGTCCTTCGCAAATGCTATTTCATTTCGGTCAGCAGGCTTCGCTAATGATATGTCTAGCATTTGAGGCTTCCTGAACTTTTTCCCTACGAGAAATTCCAGCGTAACACATTTGCGTGAACGCGGGCTCAGGTTTTCGTCGCACTGCAGTGAAATTTGATGTTTCTCGAGTGAATAATTTCGTAGTCATGAGCTACGCGAAACGTTAGTCAGGTATTATTAAACAGTGGCGCGTAGACCTTAAATTTAATTATTTATGTTTACCTTCAACAGTTTTTCTATCTCGTGGTATGACCGAGTCTACCTGTGGGTACGTTTGATTGCAATTACTTCCTTTTTGTGGTGCCTGTACTCCACGTTTTCTTTTCATTCTTCTAGAAATAGTTCTTCTTTGACTTACAGACGTGCTTATTGTTAAGGAGTAGACACTGCCATTTACAGTGGTTCGAATTTCTTAACGACCACCTCTAACGTGTTGTTAACTCGATGGTATTAATTTTTTTTTCATTATGGTTGGAATTTAACGCGTCAAAACGAGAATTTAATTATGAGGGACTCCGCAGTGGAGAGCTTATGAAATTTTCCCCACTTGGTGTTCTTGAACGTGCACCTAAATCTAAGTACACGGGCCTCAAGCATTCTCGCCTCCATCGAAAATGCGACCGCCGCGGTAGGGATTTGATGCGGCGAGCTTCGGGTGAGCAGTCGAGCACGATATCAACTACACCACCACGGCGGGTGTATTCACTATCGAAGGAAATGCTCTCATACTATCCCCACATTAGGTCACGAAGAAAAATTTTTGGGAATACCTGTGAGAATGCTCAAGCAGGAAGGGGTCAAACGAGCCTGAGATTGATCAAAGGCTATATGTTCTGGCTGGAAATTCAGGTGAACGCGGCTGCAGCGTTGAGTTAAGCGCCAAAACAGTAGCGGAGATGGCTAAAAAATTTTCTCGCAAATGATGGCTACAGGTGCAGCGGCAAGGCTTTTCCCCGAAAACGCGGCAGCAAAATCAATTCCGGGAGACTGAAAGACTTCCTCGGCGGTGGCATTGAGTCTCAACTCTTCGGCGCACGATGCGGTGGCATAGACAAATGGATGGATTCGAGCTGCCAGACAGGAAAAGCAATGGACTAAAATGATGAAACAGTAAAGAGTCAGTTCACAAGTAAGCGAAGTAGCAGGCGGAATGCCCTTGGGGCCAATTCCGTGGAAATGTTTATACCTGCCCCCTTTCGGGTATAAGAAGGCGCAGAATATGGCGCACCAGGATCTAGAAAAGAAATGATGGTGTGTGAGCGAGGGTATACGGACGGACACTCTTTAAATATGCAAAATATAGTTGTACACTCTCAGAAGAAAATAGTATGTCTGACTCCTTTTGGGGAGTGTTCACTTGCCACGAATATGACTCTCTTTATAGAGGCACGTTAACTATCTTGTGGATCACAGGACTCTCCGAAGAGAGTATAATGAACTCCAAATAGAGTTGACGTGCCTCCTTAAAGAGACCCATATACTTGCAAGACTCCCCAAAAGGTATCAAAAGACTCCTTTTTCCTTATAGTGTAGTAGGTACCTAATGCACTGTTACCTACAGGAGCCACGACAGCCGAGACGGGATGGTATTTAGCTGCTGAGCAGTTTACATTATTCCAGCGACGTTGAATTTCGAACTAGACCATATGCATCGATTGGTGTACAGATGGGTTATTGCTGCTCCGTTCTTGCTGGAACAGTCAGGGCTTCAGGTTAAAATACTATCGAAATGCAACTTGCTCGATTGTACACTTGCGTAGAGCGCTGGCATAGGCGAAAGAACAGAAAGAACGACAACGACGACTGCTGCTTCGACTTATTCAATCTCTTAAAACCATATTGGTGCACTACGTCCATACATATATTGCGTGATTTGATTAAAGATCGTTTCTTACGTTCTATTTTCAAACGTTAGGTTAGCCTAACGTGCGCTCAAATCACCATAACTATATAGGCAGCGGGGTCTCCTCTTCAGGAGATTTTTTCCCCTCTCCTCTATAAAGCAGCATGTAGGGTTAGGGGGAAAGCGAATGTAGCCCACTGACTTGTAATACAAAGATGATGTTGGACTGTTTAGTGTTTACCTAAAAGAAATGTTCTAGTGCAATAAGGACGCAACGACACGGGATACAGAAGAGCGTAGAGACGCGCCCCTGTCTGTAATGCGCGCGGTACATGGAGTTTTGCCGCCGTAGCCCTGGTGAAGTCTCGCTTGCAAAGAATCAAGAACCTTTTGCTCTAAATGCGAATTTTCGTCCCAACGGCCCAGAATGGAGACAGAAACTGGCAAGCTCCAGTGATTTGAACTTGTCTCTATTCTGGTTGAATATGGAGCTTTGCCACGAGGACGTCATGTAGCTATGGCAAAGGTTAGTTCGCTAGGAATAAAAGACATTCGCTCTAAGTAAAGAAAAAAATCTCCCTTTCTTTCGTTTCTAGACGCCGTGTTGGCAGAAAGCGTTCGTTGTCAAAGCACAGCCATCAGACGTCGTCGCCTGCTGTGCGGTATAATAATAGCTCCTTCTATGCAATCTACGTCGCCGGCTGCCAAGTCCTTTTGACCCTAACTTGGCACGGAAAGAAGAGGACACACCTTCGCGAAGGAAACCAGGCCGGCAATCTAAAGGCTTCATTTTTGTATGAAGAAAAACAAGTTGAAGACGACTAGAAGCTCGAGGAGAAGTGAAACTACTGCGTACACAAAGGGATCTCCGTATGATACCTGGCACCGCTTCACTCTGAAAGTGGCGAGCCCGCAGAGTCACAAAACCTGAAAGAACAAAAGAAAAAAAAAAAACAAGAAGCAAGGAGAGAGTGTCGTCGCAGACCAGAACGACGTACTTGGAAGGCGACCGCCGCACCGCCCTTTCTTTTTAACCTCTCTGGCGCGAGGCTTAAGGACGCGCCCGCTGAAATCACCGAGGCGTACACCACGAACCCGTATCAAACAAACAAGAAAGGAGAAACAAAGGAAAGGAAGAAGTGGGGATGATGGGGAAACAGTGAGCTCAGTGGGAGGCTTGCAAGCGCCAGCGAGTTTCGGAGAAGTTTGTTTGCATAAGCGGGGCACTTGAGAATTCGGAAGAAGAAACAGAGAAAGACCGGATCGGGAAGGTTAAGCAGCAGACGACAGACAGAAAGAGAAAGAGAGAGAGAGAAATAAAGGAAAAGCAGACGAAACTTGGTTATCTGTGTTTGCTTCGCCAGTGGGCGCCGCTTTCCTCGGGGTCCGTTGTTTGTTATTCAAAGTCAGGTCAGTGAAGGGAACGCGTTGCGCTGGGGCGCCTCAGCCATGAATTATGCGCATTGATCACCTGCGAGGTTGTGAGAATGTGAGTAAAAAAAAATCTTCACAGGGAAAAGCAGCGTCACCGCGACCACTTCCGACGCTGCTCACCTCTTCTTCCCGGTAAGCAGTCTGAACGCTATGCCACATCCTGCAACACACACACTGCTGCAAGCTGAAGTCTGAACTACCTAAGGCGGGGTTTCATTTCGTCTTTCCTATGTCCGGTCTTATCTATAGATTTTTCTTCAGTTTCGTGCTCTCTGTGTGGAAAAGTGACGCTTTTGCTTCGTGACTACCACCGCCGAATACAGTACGGGTGGTGGCTAAGCGGAAGGAGAGAAGAGACGAAAAGTTGATTGCTTTCGAGGGAAGCCACGCTCTCTTCTTTAGCCTTCCACCTCACGTCTTGTCCGAAAAGCAAGGACTGAGGGAGTTCTCGCATGAGAAATTGGGGTTAGGTATTGCGAAGAAGTCCACTTTTTTTCTTTGAATAACAAGAGAGGTGGCGTTTGTGGCGACTGCTCGTGACTTTCATAAAGCGCTGCCTGTCGTACCAAAATAGTGGTCGCGCAGTTGAAGTTGTACGTGGTGCTGAAACAAGATTTACCGAGATAGAAATAAGAGTAGTGCAATAAGAACAGCATCGGCAACAATGTGCTCCATACTTTAACCCGACTCCCTCACACCTCAAACAAGGAGAAAATAAAATGGCAAACCGACCTACTAACCAAGGAATAGGCTCAGTGCAACGTGTAGTTTTTGACTGCCCATACTTCGAAATTAGAAATTTCGCATATCCTATCACGTCCATGTATAACACCTTCATTTATTGCAGCGGTGTATGTTCTCCAAATGTCTAAAATGCGTAAATTGTAGCGTTCTCACGTTCATAGAAGCACGCTTCTCCCCTTCTTGAAACACTTGATTCATTCGCACGAGCTTAAAAACGCGTATTTAGCTATGAAATGGCGCGACGGACGAGTTGTACTGCACATAGGCGCGCGAACGGAGGGTGGGGCAGTTACTTTTCTCCCCCCCCCCCCCCCCCAATTATCTAAAGAGGGGCGCCGATTCTGTCCCATTCCTTTACTGAGTCGGATCTTTCAAATCATTTTTTAATGCGCAGGGTAATGGGTACACATGTTTTATTGACGGCAGCATCGACCGAGGACCCCTGCCGCATCCAACGAACTGTTTACTTCCCACCTGACTTCGCAAAGCCACGGACCAATGACAGGCCTTTGGGTCACGCATGGCCGTCGTTGTTGCCTATAGTAACAGAAGTGTTGTCCTGCTAAGCACATCGGTAAAGGTCCAATCCCCGGCGTGGAGGGAAAAAAATGTTAGCAGAGAGCATTGCGCATTGCAGTTGAAAGAAAAAATGTTACGTCAGACACGCCCACCCCAAGCTTCTTTTACCCCTATTTTCCCGATATGGGAATAGCTCCTAATTTTTTCATTTCTTGATGCCCTTTACTATGTGTAGTCTAGCAGACTGGATGCGCACCTGGTTTATCTCTGTGCCGTTTCTTTCTTTCCCTCCTTCCTCGTCTCGTCTACCGTGTTACCTGCACAACGAGCACAAGTAACGATCGCGTTGCGTCAGATGCACTCCCCCCCCCCCCCCCCCCCCACCTCTTGGTGCAATCCGCCTTCTTATACTTAAATTCCTTGTCACGAAGACGCCACCTGGAACACGACACGACGGCTTGTCCGCGTAAAAAGAAATCCGAGGCGTTTCGTAATACACCCCTTCTCCGCTTTCAAGCGTAATGGCACCGGCTGACGCGCAAATAAAGCTGCTCCAGATTTTCTCTCCTTTTATTCCCCCGCGTCCTGTGCAACAGGCAAACACACGTTTTTTTTATTATTTCTTTATCTAAGCCTTCGACAGCGTTGCCTCGGTAAAATCACCGGCAAGCTGGCTCGGCGCGCCATGAAGCTTGGGGCAAAACAAATCAACGAGCCTCCGTCGTCGCCCCTGGCAACGCGTCAGTCAGGTTCCCCTTTATAGCCTCCGGGTTCCGAGATTCTTTCTTTTGCATCGTCCGCTACCTTGGCATTTCTGTGATCACGTTTATTTTCTTTTGAAAGATGGCTAGATTTTTCTTTTTTTTTATTAGCATTGAAGATGTATACGGCTAGGTTCTGGCGCATCAGATCCGCATAAAAAAAAAAGACGTTTTCAACAAACATTTGTTCGACCAACACATTGTTGGGCGAGGGTGCGCCACTTGCTACAGGTACCCCTCGCCACCACCGATGCCTATTTCACAATTGTCGTGATACTCGACGGCGGCACTTCCCTCCAATCATTGTGCCCCTTGGTCTCGTGACGTAGAGATTATGCTAGCGCTGTTACCAGCAGTTGCCGTTTCAACTCGCTATTGGGAGGACGCGTGTCGTTCGGCTCGGAGGAAGAAGAGAGGAAATTGAAGGAGTGTCAACGCGCACACAGAGCGAACGGGCGCCAAAACGACGTGAAGCCGCTGCCAATGGGTTACTTCTTCACAGTAGTGGAAAGGCTCTGAACTTAATAACTGCGTTTACAGGATCGGTCAGGTAATGAATATGAAAGACAGGTACTCACATTATAAACGCTCGTGAGAACTAAAACTTGGATGCAAACCGGTATGCACAACGATGCTTTGTTTGTAATAAAAAATGAAAGCATCATGGTTTATTGAGTGCCCCGCATTCGATTTGACCAACCGTAAGGCTTAAATTCAGTCATATTCGATTTATTCGGTGGTGGGCTGGGTACAATCTGTGATTGGCTGAAAACGCCAAGATTGCACAATTGAACTACTTACGTCGCCTGCGTAATATTTTTCAGCTATATACGAAAAGTACAGCACGAAAAAAAAGCTACACCCGAAGAAGAAGAAAACACAGGAGGAGCGTTGACCGCCAACAGAAACTTTAACAAAGACCTTTTGGTGCTGTCCCTTAATTATGCAACCATATGAAATAGCCTAGCTTTTCATCCTATTTGAATTTCGCGCTGAAATGTCTTTGCGTGGACTTCACCGTGACATCAGAGATTCCTGAATTGTGTGCTTAGAAGATGTTATTGACAATTTAACGTACTGTATAGTCTGTGTTCAGAAAAAAGCATGGCTGATTCATCTGTCATAGGAATCGGTATAACACGAAAGTGAAACCTGTCTTCACAGACGTCGTTGAGAGTTTGCTGCGCATTCTTTCGCGCCAAGGGCGAAGGAGTGAATGTTGCAGCAACAAATTGTAATGTCACGCGAAGAACGGCAAGCAGCTCGAAACTTTCAACGCGCTGCTCAAGCAGAACGGACACACGGAACGAACATACACAGGATGAAGCGAACTAACTGTCACATTTGTAACTTATTTCTGCGCGAGCACCGCGCTCTTTTCGCAAAAGTGGCCGCTGCAGTGAGCCAAGTGACCTTCTTGCTCTCAACGCGAGACGTACAATCCACCGCGATCACGAGATAAGCGAACGCACGAGCGACCACGCCCTGTAGACGCGGGCGCTCGCCGCAACGGCGACGACCTTTTTAAAGCGCGCTCTTCAAGCCCTTCGCGCCAACTCGCTGGTGATAACGAAAACACGATGTAACACCGATCTCTGAATACTGCCACCGGCAAATGGTGTACATAAATAGCTCGCCGTTAGCATTGCGAAGAACGTGCCGTCCGTGGCCGAATCGTTTCGCGCTGCGCGCTGCGGAGCGAGGGGTTGTTAGTTCGATTGCCGGGGACGGAACTTTTCCTACTGGTTTTTTTCTTTGCCCACTGTTAGTCTTTATATTTTACAACGTCATATCCGTGACGGAAATACGTCAGTGGTGCCGTGGTGGACCCCGGCATAAAACACTTTCGTGTTAAAAAATTTTTTTCAGATCCTTCATGTCGTGGGAATTGGTTTCATGCGAAGCAGTCAACCAGTACTTCTATGCCGTATTTTATGGCTTTGAGCCAAGAGTTACCAGGTGGATCGACGTGGTTTTGTAAGTGTAGTAGCTGTGTGCACATCATGGGCTTACCAGGTACGTCGACAACACTGGCGTTTAAAGGGTAACCTATGGTGCGACGTAACATCAGCCCTCACGCTAAAGTAAATACGTCAGTATTATCGAAACTATAGCTGCACTTTATGGTGCATTTATGTGAATATCATACGTAGCTTTCGTTAATTTATTCTTCCGGGTTCTAGCAATGCTTCAACATAGCTTGCTAAATCATAGGAATACAAATGTAATGTTTATTAGACTGCTATAAAAGCGGAGCCAACACTGGAATCACAGACGTTAATCTGATATGACGCTTGTATTGTAGGAGTACATACTTAGTGTTTATTGCTTTCTTGTAAAATGATATAGCCAGCACCACAACCACAATTGACGTTGCACCGACGTTAGGCCCACATAGGCTGTTTGTCCAAACCGTTTATAGCCCTGACGTAGTTCTGTGGTAGAATACCTGATTGCCACGCAGGATGCTTGGGTTCGATTCCTGCTGGGATCTTAATTTTTATTCCTTCCATTCTTCTGGTCAACGCTGCCGATGTCCGTTTTTCTTAACGCTCTCGCATTTAAATTACCAACGTCTGTTCTCGCCGTTCCTGGGTAGTTATAAACTGTCAATCACCTGTGGCGCATACCCGTACGCCGCGTCCCGTGGTAAATGGGTATGTGCCACACGTGTCTGGAGGAAAAGGTTTGGCGACGTACGCGACAGGATTTTCACGTTATTTACGTCATGACCCGACAGACATACTCGTCAAATCATCTTATCCTCCCATGCCAATTTTGGTGTACACCAAGTTCAGGAGGCGATCATGAGAGCACCCAGGCGGACGCGGCCAGACAGATACGTAGATAGAAACACTCAAAGTGCCGAAGGTTCGCTAAGAAATGCTTCGCATTTAAAAAGGTAGGTATACGGTTTACAGTACTGTTTATTGAACTGTCAATCACCAACTAGAGATACACGCTATAGGTGCAAACAATGACATCTATATCTTGAGAGAGTGAGAGAGAGAAGGAATACAGGAAAGGCAAGGAGGTTACCTAGACTACGTTCAGTTGCTGCCCTACACATGGGGAGGGGATTAAGAGAGTAAAACAGAAATACAAAACCACAAATGCACACATTTCACAACACACACACACAGTGCAGCGCATGGTTACTCATTTCTGTTGCTTTCAAGAACAGCAGGAGCGCTCGTGTGGCTTTCTGAGCTGATGTGCTATCCTCCAAGAAAAATTATTTACGGTACCTTTAGCTAACGAGAAGGAGGCAAGAGGCGAAAGCGTGTACTCTAATGAATCACTCACTAAATTACCCATTTACTCTGAAGAAGTCGCGGCGGTGGTACGGGGCTTGGCTGCTGACTCGAAGGTCTCGGGTTCGATACCGGTCACGGCGGTGGCATTTTGGATGGTGGCGGAAATGCTAGAGACCCGTGTACTTAGATTTATGTGCGCTTCAAAAAAACCCAGGTGGTCGAAATTTCCGAAGCTCTCCACTACGGCGTGACTCATAATAATATATGGGGTTTAATGTCCCAAAACCACGACTGATTATAAGAAACGCCGTAGTGAAGGGCTTCGGAAATTTCGACCACCTGGGGTTCTTTAACGTGCACCTGAATATAAGTACACGGGCCTCAAACATTTTCGCTTCCATGGAAAATGCAGCCGCCGTGGTCGGGATTCGATCCCGTGACCTTCGGGTCGGCAGTCGAGTGCCATAACCACTAGACCACCGTGGCGGGGCACTACGGCGTGACTGATAATCATATTGAGACTTCCACGCGTAAAGCACCGGAAATTATTATTGTTCGCCCTGAAGTTTTCAACACGTCACGTAATGTTGCACTGCCTCCGTGAAGGGCCCACCTTTGACGAATTGGCGATACCACGTGATGACGTCGAATTATGACGTCATGCCCTGAAATCACAGGTCCATCCTTTCACCTGCACTTTGTGAACCAGTTCACGATGGCGCTGCACTCCGGCATTTGTTTCGCGAGTTCAAAATGGCGGTGTCGGCACCACGGTATTCGTTTCAAAAACGTGCAGGCGTCGTGCAAGGCTAGTTCACGAATTCCCTGCACCTACACGTGAGGTATTGCCGAGTCCGTGCAGCACAAGATGGCTGGAACCGCCGCAGGCGACAAGGCCGGCAGCATTCGTGTCCATTTTAAACGGCGACCAACATCTAAGCCCGTGAACGTTTTCCCGTAGTTGCAAATGCCGGGCAACGTAAGCGGCGCCGACATTTAGGAATCACAACCTCCACAACAAGTGAGAGAACCGACCGCAGCATACGTCTTGCACAACATCTGCACTTTCGTATTCGTTTCGGCATCTCGTTGCTGCTCCACTTGCTGAAACGTCCCCTGCACGACGACGGCACCCAGACGGCACCACCATGAACCAGTTCAGGTAGTGCGGGCTGAATCCAATGGATCTGATGATCGAATCACACGTTTTGGCCATCCGTGACGTCATTTGTGATCGCGTGATACTGCTTGTAATGTTCGTCTTGACACCACGGCCTCAGCAGGTCTCGAGAAGAAACAAGCAATGTTTCTTGACTCATGAGACATTTACAGCTTTCGCCTTAAAAAAGGCCGATTTTTGTAGTCACACACTAAACCACGCGCGCCAAGCCGCTACTAACTCCGAAATGGCCTAATAAGATAAAGCGTCATTCTGGATACAAAAGATGACTGTGTTCGGTATTGACGCGGTCGCGTGTTTTTAGCAAGGGACAAACACCTCCCTAGTTACACTGGTTTTAATACTAGTTTGCTTGCTTTCATTAGTCGGAGAACACCCGTACAGATTTGCTGTGTGCTATGTTTTACTTAGTCACCGTAATTACCCCATCTTATTTACTTCATAATTTATTTTACATAGCCGTAGTTAATGTTTCGTCTATTTAGCTACCTTTTTGAGTGCATGTTACTACTGTCTGATGGTCATTAGTATGGGGAGGGATTATTGTTGGGCCAAGGAAAGTGGGGCTATCTTCTACAGCTCCCGAGGGAGCAAAACTCGGCGCCACAAGGAATGGGGTAAGGTAAAAAATCGCAGCATTTCCACGGAGTGAATGATGATGAGTGGGCGAAGCTGCGGAGGTTCATCGGTAAACCGTGAATCTTCCGTGAATTCTGCCCAGTACATCATCACCGACGTGAGATAGGGCGCGTTTATACTAAAGGTTCGATGAGTTATGACGACTTGCAGCTCACTTTAATTTTACATGTACGCTGTGAATTTTCATTGTTTAGAAAACCATTGCTTTAGAAAACATCTGGCGTCTTTCGTTAAGCAGCTGGCGTCTTTTCCTCTTGCTTTAGAAACATCTGGCATTCTTCCGTTTTGCTTTTACAAAACATCTGGCGTCTTTCGTTGGTTTATTTCATCAATCAACAGCGTTTTGAACAAAATTGTTATTGATTAATTACGCACAGGAGAAATCTCACCAGGCACTACCTTGGAGGTAAAGAATGGCTGTTAGTGGGAATGAGAGACAGAAGAAGTCGGCTTTTAGCTACCGCTGCGAATTTTTTATTGTTCAACAACGCACAGGAAAAATCTCCCACCGGCACCACCTTGGAGGTCAAAGCGTAAGACTGGTTACGGACTACGACTACGACTACGAGGGACGAACGGGTGCCGCCGTAAGGAGCTTCGCCCCTAAAAATACGATGGACTATGCAGAGGAGATAAGAGAATCTGAACCAACGCGCGGAGAGGGTGTGCTCACGTCTGCCAGCTCCACTGACCAAGCAGTGACGATGATGCGCGTCGCATCATGACAGCTACCCCTTCCAATCTTAGATGACCATTGTCTTGCGCTGTTATTAAAGGGCCCACAAAACCACCAACGGACGCTCGCGTGCTCCTCTCCGAGCTTTTCCTCTATCGACAACAGCCGTCATGACGTCACCTGTATGATTAGGTGACGTCGCGAGCAACAGACACAGTCAGTGGCCGAAGAAGAGCCTGTTTTCTGCTAGCAGATGCGCACGCTTGTTGCGTTTCCACCTCGGACGCTGAGGAAGGGCACTCGGAGAGGTGGATAGACGAGCTGGCGAACGCAGCCTAGCGAAGGAAAGAGCGAAACGACAAAACGCATGCAAGTCCGCCAGCGTTCGCTGTAGACTCGTGCACAACTGCAACGCCACAACTAAATTTCGACCTCTGGGTTGTTTAGAAGCCCTTTAAGGCGAAAGAAAGTATTAAATGCCTCATCAAACACGAGAACAGACCTTCGTAGGCGGCAACACGAACGATGCAAAAAGTGACGTGATCAGAGATCACGCCTTGATGATGTCATCGATCGTTAAAATTTCAAGACACTGTTACGTAATCTTGACGTCAGTATGGTGCCGTATGACATGACTTCACATGATGACGTCAACGCACTAAATCATCTTATGGTCAAAGGTGGGCCGATCCCTGAGGCGATTCCGGCGGTGATCCCGGAGGCCGATGCCGGAGGTGCAAAAGACTTCCAATGCCTCCGATCCCAGGGGCATTGCAAGACGACGTTGTGCGCAGCAGAAAGCTTTCGAGGGGCGGGGGGGGGGGGGGGGGGGAAGAACCAGTACTATCGACTAAGAAGAACGATAAAACGGCTTTCGCCTTCGAGCCGTCTCAGGCTTAATGCAAAAGAAATCACGTGATTTCTTCTCAGCCACTCTGTTTACGCCATCTCGCTTTCTGCCCTTTCGTTCACTGCAACGAAAGAAACAACAGAAAAATCTGCTTTACATGAAGTTCCACAAACTTAAACTTTAACAGCGCGTTCATTGCAGCTGGTTGACACATCTTTTTTTTTTCTAAAGATCAAAACAGTGCTGCCCAAACGACATGCCCTTTGTCCTGTGCTTCCTTTACCCGCCCTGTGAGGCTCGTGTTTCATGATTTTCCTAAGTTCGATCTATGCTTTTTTTGCGTGCTGAGCAAAACATCTATCCATGCCTCAGGACCGAGTTGCTAACGAAAAATCCTGCTTTGTCCTTCAACATGTGAAGCCTGTTTCGTTTCTAGTGAAACGCGCATTCTCTGGCCTTTCCTCACTTATTTCTCAGGCCGCCCACTGTTTTAATCTATTTTGTCAGCGCACGGGCAACGCATTGTTACTTGACCTTTGGGTACGTGTCTCAAAGCTAGCTTCTTTTTTTTCTTCTAGTTGAAGGTTGGCGTCTCCTCAAGGTCCGCTCAAAGCTCCGCTAAAAGGACCTCGCCGATCTTTTCACCGCCAGCAGAGCAGTGCAGCTCGCGTGCATTATTGATCCATTGCACTCACTGTATATTTTTGTAAGCGTTGCGGTTCTACTCGCCCATGTACTCACTTTTAGAGAGTATGTGTCGTAAGCGCTGACTTCCACTGGTTGCGTAACTCTGAACAATTTTTTCTCTGTTGCGACAGCACTCACTCTTAAATTTCAAGCGGCGTTTGCTGGGCAGGTCAATCCTTGAGTTATGCGACGACGTTTTCTTCCAGGTCAACACTTTATCCCCACCTTCAGCTTCAACATATGATAAGGAAACGTTTAAGATTAAAAAAAAGGCACAGTTCAGCCGCAAATGCACAGCAGTGAATGCGATAGCAACAAATTGAAATGGTATACAATGCAAGTCTACCAGCTCATTTCTTTTGCAAAGAATGCGGCGTGGCGCAACAGAACGATGGCGTAAGAGAACGCGGCCGCTGCAGTGGGCGAATCGACTTTCGTTCTCTCTGTATATTTAGTGCAAACTGACCCGCAGGTCGCGGTATCGAATACCGGCCGCGGCGGCCGCATTTTCGATGGAAGCGAAAGTGCTTGAAGCCCGTGTGCTTAGATTTAGGTGCACGTTGAAGAACCCCAGGCGGTCGAAGTTTCCGGAGCACCTACGGCGCCTCTCATAATCATATCGTGGTTTTGGGGCACCCAGTGCCCCAAAACCACGATATGATTATCGATATGATTATTATTAAATTATTTTTTTAAAGAGAACAATTTGTAGAAGCGTTAATGTCGGTCTACGATGGTGGCACTTTTCTAACATTAATAATATCTGCGGTTTCGCGTACCAAAACCACGATATGACTACGAGGCACGCCGTTGTGGAGGGCACCGGAAACTTTGAACATCCGAGGTTGGTGCTCATAATCTTTCAATGAACTGAATTGATTATTCTTCATTAAATACCCTGACGGTGAATTGGCCCGTATTTTAAGCAAAGTTATGCTCCGATACCATAGGTATCCAATATTACTCTCACCGTGAACAAGAACCATCGATGTCTATATACGAGAAGACTTTTCATGAACATTCGGAAAGCCGGAAGTGCTCGACCGGATGTGCTTGGAAGAGAAACAACAGTGTAACTCGTTGCACGTGCCACTAAAATATTTTTCGACGGTATGTCGCTGCCGGACCATACGGCATTGCGTCAAAACCTTGATGTCATACAACTTTAAATTATCGAACGTAACATACAACCCCTGTATTTGCACACAACTACAACTATTTCCATTGTTTCGTTTCTTCTTCCTGCGCCATCCTCCTCTCCCACCCTGTATCAGGCGTTCTGGTGTTCTGGTCCCCGTTCCACGACCCCCGGGTCCACGAGAGCGCCCCGGCGGGTGTTCACGTGACCACCGTGCGAGCGCTAGACGAATCAGCGCCCGGCAAGCCCGTCGCCTACAGCCTGCTGGACGTCAAGGACTCAAGCTTCTTCCACCTGAATCACGTGACGGGAAACCTGACCACGGCGCGGCCCATCACCCGAAAGGTCGGCGATAAGTACGAGGTGAGTGGGCGGGGGGGGGGGGGTCATGGTCGTACTAAAGGTCTAACAGAGTAGCGCTCCTGACTCGAGTGATCGACTGAGTTAGGGCATTATTAAGGACGACATTTCGGTCCAATTGGGTATGGAATAGGAAGGAAACATTTAATAATTTCGATTTATTAGTGTGGGTTCAGTGCTGAAGGCCACCAGCGACAGTGGCCCAGCTTGGCGAAAAGCTGTGTCGCCAGCACTGACCTAATTATTATTACTACTATTGCTACAAACTATTACCACTAATACTTCAACTACAACCACCACCACTAGTAATACTACTATTACCACAAACATTTACCGCTACTTCAACTACTACTACAACCGGTACAAACTACTACTGTTACTAGTTCTACTACTACAGCTACAACAACTGCTACTAATACTACTAGTTTTACTACCTCTGCTGCTACAACTACCACCACTACTGCTACTTCTACTGCTACAAGTACTAGAACTATTACTACCACTGCTGCCGCTGCCGCGTCCACTGCAGCATTCGTTGACTAACTGCATCGAGCCAATCCAAACATAGGTGATTACCATTGCCGGTCTCGAAGCTTTTAGCACTACTGAAAGAAAATCAGATGTGGACGTTAATCGAACTAGAGCTGTGTAACATATGGTGCTGTCATACATAAATGCGTCGCATCCGGTGTCTCTTAATTCTATGCTGTATAGTGGCAACGATATATACTTGAGTTCACAATGGAAATGCGTGAAGTCAACTTAAGAAGGGGGATATCAAGGGCTCGTTTTTCTTTCCTAGACAAAACATTAATTAGAACTAACAAACAAGAAAGCTAAGAAAAATATACGGGATATTATTTGTAGTAATTATGGTGTAAATGTGAAGAAAGTAATGTGAACAAGATAACTTGCCGCCGGCAGGGACCGAACATGCAACCTTCGAATAACGCGTCCGATGCTCTACCACTGAGCTACGGCGGTGGTCATCCTCCCGTCCGCTTTACGGAGTATATATGTGCATCTTAAACCTAGGAGTCACGCTGGTGTGACGAAATACGTGACGCCCCTACACTTTCCTTGGCTTTCTTCTTTGCTAGTTCTAATTAGCGACGTCGACTTAACACTCATTTTCTTTATCACGCTGTTCAGGTGATCGTGGCAGCCGTGAGTCAGGGCGTCACCGAGGTGAAGACGATGCAGATCGAGGTGACCGTGCCCAACCAGTACCCGCCCCGGTTCGAGCACCCAGTGTACCGCTCCGAGGTGCACCAAACCCGTACCCGGCCCGGGTACAGGGTAGTGCAGGTTCGCGCCCACGACCCGGACCCGGTGCCATACAACGCCGAGGTCTACTATCGCCTGGAGGCAGGACCGGAGTCCACGAGGGCGCTTAGGTAACTCAGCCTTAATTGATGGCCCGCAAATGAAATGATGTGTCCCAGGCATTTATGCAGCTCTTTCCAGCTTAAGCACGTGGTCCGGGATTAGAGGAATGAGAAGTACAAAAAACAGGGAGAGAAACGCGCGACCGCCGTTGTTAGCACGTCATACTCATCTGCATAAGCAACTTCAGTAAAATTTTCGATGATTTCAAATAAAGTAATTTCTGAAAACACAGAGTTATAACCTCGAGATTACACCGGACCTAGCTTGAGACATTGTTTCGACCAAAAAAAAAAAAACGTTCCCTTCTACCAATTTCAGTGTGTGCTTGAAAGCCCCCATTAGGTTAATCTAGATTTATTTATTGTTTCATGCGTCTTGTGAACTTGTTTGTATACTTTCCTGCACTGACAGTAACGATTGGGAACACTCGTTAAGGTGGGATAAAATTGAAGTGATAAAGTACGGTAAATGACATAATTCTGCTTCTTAATTTGTCACTGAGTATTACGATAAGATGAAAGAAAAGGAAATCAATTCTCTAAATAAAGAGAAATATGAATGAGTGCGGAAAGGATTTTGGTGGTAAATAAGTTAAGGAATGAGTTAGATTAATACAAATACAAATAAAAATAGAAGAAAATAAAAATCTGCCAGTTAGAGGAGAAAACACGGAAATCATCGGCATTTATCGATATACAGTGCCCACGGATTAGAGCACGACATCACAATTTTCCGTATAACGTATAGTATGCGCGATTTCCCGCGATCACCGCGTCATGTTGCCACTAAACTCGCCGTTTAAGGTAACGTTGGCGCTGATATAAATTCTCGATTCTCAATTACGCCGATATGGAACGAACCTGAAGACAATATAAAAAAAATGTACGCGCATTGCTTAGCCGAAACAAGTTGCATTCCGAACCATGAGGACTGCACTTTGGAAAAAAAAAACGGTGGGCTTGAGAAAATAATCTGAATTCTGGGCTGGATAGTTAAAAACGCGCGTTCGTCTACGGGAAATGCGAGCGAAGTACCGTTATCTCTATCCATAACTCGGCAAAAAAAAAAGTCGGAGTTCCCTCAGACTCACTCCAGAAATATATATTTTGCGCTTAGGGCTCACTCGGACTCAGATTCACCAAAATTTCCATCAACAGGACTCACTCGGACTCAGGTTCACTAAAATTTTTTCTCAACCGGCCTCACTCGGTCTCAAACTCACCAAAATAATACTCACCCGGTCTCACTCAGACTCAGACTCAGACTCACGCCCCGAACTGAGTCCGAGTGACTCGACTCATGAGTGAGTTTTGCCGACCTATGTCTGTAGCACGTCCTCGTCTTTCGCCAGGTACCTCGCACTGGACGGAATCACGGGCGAAGTGATGCTGAACCGAAGCCTCGCCGACGTGCCGGACTCCACGATCGCGTTCACAGTCATCGCCGAAGACGGCGGCTCCCCCAAGCAACAAGACCGGGCCCGCGTCGAAATTCTAGTTAAGACCATCTCGGGTGAGTGCCGTTCAGCTACATGCACTCTGGTGAAATTTACTTCCTTCATATAGGAGTTATGACCGACAGTCTGTAAATAGGTCAAACTTACACACGACTTTATTTTAAGGCTCTTGATATGATATGGCGCAAAAGACAAGACGTTACTGCGTGATCACTTGCCTGTTTTCTAGTGATTCATGATATCTAGAGTGTAATTTAACGTGCGACCACATACAGGTGGTCAGGCACTACCAACCGCCGGTCTCCACTGCTTAAATGCTAATGGCCTCTAGCCATCTTATAATATCTGGTACCACAGAAAAAATCTAGTCATGAAGGCAGTGACCAAATATCACATTTCCGTAACTTTTCGATGATTTTCGGACACATTTCTTGAAACACCCTGTGGTCTTCCACACTGCAGAATGAGTGCCTGAGGTACAACAATTTTTTTCCCGGGCAATTCCGCAGTGCAATTTTTCACCTAATTAGAATGCCAGAATAACATTCCTCACTGCATTTTAGATCACTATAAAAGGCATTGTGCACCCTGATATTCTGCCCTAATATTGTGGCACAACATGTAAATTATATGCTTTGGGATTATATTGTCATGGCTTGTAACAATATTATTCTGATATGTTTTTAAGCAGTGACGGCTGTTTTCCTTGTTCTTCAGTAATGCACTTCGTTAAATTCGTTAAATTCCGGCATGTCGTGCGTTTCGCATAAGAAATAACGTGCGCAGTCATGGCCCCTGTGTGTGAGAGAGATGGAGAGTGAGAAGGGATAGAGAAACCACTTTACTGTCAGGAAAAGAGGACACGAAGTCAATACAAGCCCACGCTTAATAACGTACCGGTGCGGACTCGCGCTACAACGCTTTTCCGGATAACGTAGCGCCTCGGTTACGTATACGAACAGTCGGGCGTGATTACGTAAATTAGCGTTGACAGCAAAGACATTCTTCTTGGTATCCTCAACGAGATAACAAATCTTCAGTCGCATTCATCAATCTGCAGGACACACAATAAAAGTATTTTACCAACCAAAATTGAACACCGTGCTCGCGATAGCATCCTCAAATTTTATCACAACACATTTTCGCACACCCACGTAAAATGAAGTCGACGTGCAATCACCACTATCGATCCAGCCATTCTTCCCTGGAGTATGAGTCAATAGCAATAGGTAGATATGTAGCTCGCAAATGAGTCGTCGTCGTCCTCATTTTGACAACGGATGGAAACGAGACGCCCACTATCGATGAAAGAGCCCGAGCGTTAGCTTTCGAAGCGCACATAGCATGACAAAATATCTTTGCTTGTTTGCGCGCTCGCTTCTGTACTTTATATATGTTTGTTTGTTTCGATCGTAGCACCGCCTCAGCGAAGCAAAGCGTTGCATTTCGGCGCCACTCCGACGGTTGGCCGTGTGTTTACTTTCTTTCAGACGCTCCACAGTGAAAGTGGCCGGGCGCGGCGCTGTATACGCGCGCGGGCTCCGATCATTGAATGCGGGCCGGCGTCGGCGTCGGCTGTGTGTGCACAGCACTCGAGGCTTCCATTTGAGCGCTTGCAAAAATCCCGGATGTAGCTTCTTTCTTTCTTTCCTCCGTAGCGCACGTGCGTGCTCAAAGGCGGGAATTATTGAATTTTTCATCACAGCGCACTCACAGCTTCATTCGTGCGAGGTGTGAGAGGAGTGGTACGAAAAGCAAAAAGGAAATCAGCACCGATATTTAGGTATGTTTGGCAATCTTCAATGTTGTTCCTGACATCTCTTTCCGTGCGTTGCCTTCTGTGTAATTCGTTCGTTTTGAATTTCATCGCAATTATAGGAAGCTTCCAAGCCGACGTTCGCCGTCGCTAGCGCATTCGCTATAATGTCCTGTACTTCAACACGTGCATGTCTATACTCTAAATTTGAATATAAATGTCGCAGAAACCTCGATAAGGTGCAAATATTTGTATTCAACTGTTTGTGGTCTAAATGAACAAAGCAAAATATATTCAATTTTTCAAAAAAGAAGCTTCTTAGCCGAATCGAAATCATTTGACTCGAGTCGAAATGGATTGACAACCAGATCGCCTTCGCACGAGATGGATCATATTCTACAGGCCACAGGGAAAAACGTAGGCTAACTTGTGGCTTGCACTAAATAGACCATGGTGGCTATCATATAGTCATAGTCAATATCGCCAGAAGTTGTCGGCGACTTTATGTAACCTTACAGTAACACTTAGGCCATAATCTGTGCAACGGTCGGCACGCAGTCACACTGTCAGCAGGTGATATGGTACCTCGAAAGGAGAAAACAACGCAGTATGTTGGTATGTTGGTAATTTAACCAACATACGCAGTATGTTGGTTAAATTTCGGTTAACGCGAGGGCTGGCAAGAAATCGCAAGAGCGAAAAAATCTTTGCAAATCTTCGATTAGGAGACAGTATAATTGTAGTCGTACTTATATTTTTAACTCGACAAGTGCTCGTCTAATTACCATAATGTCAATGAGACATCTGCAGCCATGTTTAAATGACATCTAACTGCGCTATTTTCGACTACTTGCTAAATGCGTGCCCATTTTTCCGATTCGTAAACAGACATATTGTTGAATCTGCTTCAATTTCTTATAGGCGTTATTTATTCGGTTAGACCGGAGCAGCCGGCAGCAGCAGCCGTGGGGAACAAAACCCCGGATACAGGTTTCTGAAAAAGGCTTAGCTTAAATAACTTTAAAAGCACTGATACTAAGCCAAATGATTATGAATTTAACGAACACGCACGGAAAATTAGTCGTATCAATCGAACTGCAGATGCGGTCAGCGCGCAAAAAGAACGCAAATGAGATGGAACAAAAACGCAACTTACCGGGGTGATTAATTCCTCCTGTGCATTACTTGGCTTTATTGTGCGTTTGCTTGTTGAGGCTATTTAAAAACCAGGCCACTCTCTTCTTATTGTCTCTCGTTTCATATGCAAACGAGTGTAGACTGACAATGCTAAGGCATGTTGTTATGTCTCAAAAAACGCATCAGCCTCGCTCATGGCTTCCAGAAGGGTCACAGTACTCTGCCCTGCTTTCTATATTTGTCAACACGTACGAACATTTGCTAGTCTTTTGCCGATTTACTTTTCTTTTTTCATGGAAAGTGCGTTGGGCATTCGTTGAGAGAATTCAGTTTATGCAGCAGAGATATTAACCACCATTGTTTCTTTTTAAAGTACGTTTCAAAACGGGATGGGTGTGCTTGCTTATGCGCTTCGCGCAGTGTTCTGATACACTTCTTTCTACCACACCACGCAGTGCATGCTACCCGAGACTTGTGTCCCGCTTATTACAGCCTGTACTATGAGATAAGAAGTACAAGCCCATGTCTATTATATATATATATATATATATATATATATATATATATATATATATATATATATATATATATATATATATATATATATATATATATATATATATATATATATATATATATATTGTGATGACGAAAAGCGGCACCGAGGCTGGCGCGCGGGCGGCTACGGCGAAGGAGAACCAGGCGCACCACTTCCTGCCCCGGTATCTGACACCATACCATCCCGGATAGACGCCGAGACCACACCCCATTCACAGCGGGCCCCGACGCGGCCTCTAAGCTGGTCAGCACTAGAGCGCACGGAGCCGTCGGCTTCCTGTCTGACGTCAGTTTACTCGCAACAAGTTGGAAACAATGGACGAACCGCAACTCCATATTCGACCCTCACTTGGAAGTCACAGCCCCGGAAATCGCGGCAGTCATTGGCCGAGTGTGCGAGCGTTTCACTCGCAGAAGCCAATGCAAACGAATTCACAATCGTCGAACATCTGGCCGTTTCGTCAAGATCTCCTGACGACAACATGGCCGGGCCTATCGATGCAGACGGTGTCGGCATCGACAATTCGGGCTACATGGCGTGCGAGCCTGCTGATGACGCGACGCACTTCGTTCTGACTGCGGGCGTACCGCCTGAACGCCGCGCAGATCAAGACGAAGCTATTCTCGTCGCTACAGGACTCACCACTGATCCTTCGGACAGTCACCGCAGAGCAAAAGAGTACGATGACCGAGAGAAAGATGCTGCTCTGTCAAATAACGACGATCCCGTCCCGCTGCCTGTCCGAGTTCGCATGTGTTCTGCGTTGTGCAAGTCTTCGCCGGCTCTGCACGCAAACGCAGATAAAGACCAGAGCGTCAAGCTGAGGCGGCACAACGATTGTCTGCTTGGCGTGCGACGACCGCTGCATCATGGCCAGGGTCGCCCACCAGACCCACTTACGGCAGATCGACGAGCCAAGCCGCGTCGTTGCAGGCAACTTCGACTACCGCGAAAGAGCCAGTTTCGTCAACAAGAGACAAACGAGCCAGCTTCCCGTGCAATGTCGCAGTATGGCCGAGACCAACATTCAAAGTTAGCATCGCCAAAGTTTCAGGCTAAGCCCCAGCGTGGTCGAGACCGGCTACAGCGATTCGACCAGTGTCGCCCACCAGAGGCACTTCGGGCAGGTCTCCCAAACAAGTTGCAGCGTGGTCGAACCCGACCACCGCGATGTAGCCAACACCGCCCACCGGAGACATTGTCGGATGGTCCGCGAGTCGCAGTCATGGCCCAGTGTGATGACGGAAAGCGGCACCGAGGCTGGCGCGCGGGCGGCTACGGCGAAGGAGAAAAAGATGAAGTTTAGAATAGAACAGCCGGCCTATTGAACAGGCGTTGTGTCTATGTGTCTTGTTTCTCGTCATCACAATATATATATATATATATATATATATATATATATATATATATATATATATATATATATCTATATATATATATATATATATATATACACATTGGTGCGCATGTAACGCTTGCTGACAGCAATCATTGTATTTCCACTTCTATTATGCCCCTTTCGGGGCTAACATAATCAATAAAGAGACAAGGCGATCAAGTCAAGCCACTGGTTATTATAACGAGGAAGTTACATCGAACGTCCTAGTAAAAGAGAAAACGGCAATATTTACGAAAGTTACTATGTTTAGCGCGCACGTGGCAAGCAGCAGGGCACCGGAACGCATTTCCGGATTCCTGATAATATCAAGCGACTGTAGGAACATAAGCAGCACAAGCGAAAAGCGTACTGAGTGTCATACCTATACCGACGCACCATATCGAAATAGCTTGTCCCATACAACCAGCCATTTATCGACTTCAGTTAGCGGCCATTCCGAAAAGTGCCGGCGGAGACGGCTCAATGCAATAAGCAGTGTGCGTTACACGCGAAGTGCGCAGACGTAAAAAAAAAAAAGGTAAGTAGCACGTCAATCGATTTCTACGAGGTTGTTCGCGATATTCTCCCAGCGTGATTAACTAAATGGCCCCATTAATGCGTTGTCCATCGAGCGAGGAACCCGCGATTAGGACATGGCGTAGAATGAACGCCGTTCTTCCGGTGCGCGGGATAGAGCGAGCAGAGCACTTCCGGCGCTCCTTTACGCGCGGCGTATGTTCCAGTAAGTAAAGCCCACGGCAATCGTTATTTTCGGGAACGGCCCGCCGCCGCCGGCCGCTCACGAAGTGTCATTCATTGGCCGGTCGTGTGCGGCCGCCCAAGGCACTAATGACAATGACGGTGCGCAAAAGAGTCAGAGAAAAGAGGAGGAGGACGATGTAAGCGCCGTTATAGCGGCGAAAAAAAAAAGACAGAAAATTGCGCGCAATAATACGGCGTCAGGGTCACGCTCCGTAACGCAATACGGTCGTTGTGGGGTCAGTGCTTAGTGGCTCCAGGTTATTCAATATGCGTTAGGCAATTTTACTTAGTCCTTTGGCTCGCTGTACTTTATTGTTTTTTCTTTCTTTTCTTTTTTAACGTAGCTTTCGGCTGCGTCTCCCCAAACGCCTCCCACGAGATGGCCGACCGAGTGTAAGTGGGTTAAGTGTTGTCTTGCAGCGCTGCTATTTGGCGATACGGAGTCAACGGTCACTGGATCTTCACTTATGAAAGAGGTCTAATTTGGGTCGAGCTCGTTTAATTCGATACGATGACGCAGCGCCACATAACGATACAACGAGAACAAAAGTCCCACGTTCCCTTATGCATTTTCCTAAAACGACTAGAAGGCGAAAGCCACATTCACTTTCTTCTCAGCCGATTTTCCGCACCCAAGGTAGTTTTGCATTGCCTCCGGGATCAGAGGAATTTCAAGCTTTTCGCACCTCACATAAGGTTTTGCAGTGCCTCCGTGATCGGCACACCTTTGACGAAGCGACTATGTCATATGATGACGTCATCATGCGACGACACTTGAGGCAACGGCATAGCGACGTCACAATGAAGTCGCAAATTTTGGCGACCTGTGACATCATGTGGACGTCATAGGGTGACGACATCGCAATATGATTTGTTGCATCACTAGTATTGACGCCGGTCACCTTTTCGCGTTTGATGAAGCATCTAAGGCTTTCGTCTTCATAACACAAGTAAAATTTGTTGCTTTGAGGAGCTGGTTCACGCTAAACGCATTAGTTACAGCGCGGACACTCGCACTTTAGAACCGAGAACCGCGCAGGGAAAGTATTGTCAGGGTTGTCGCCTTTCTGCGTACGCTTACAAGTTTGCATGCGCATGTGTTTGCGCCTCATTGGATTTACACTACAACAACAACAACAAAAAATAAAGCAGAAGAATATGCCTATCATAAATTTCTTCGGTTCCCGCTTGGAGTTGCGCGTACATGTTTGTTAGCCAGGTGAATCTGAGAAGAGTATCCTCTTACGAGCAAGTGGCGCGTACTGGATGACATGCTTATTGAGCGAGGCACGTGTAATGAAATGAACGAAAAACAAAAGAATATGTTAGCTACGTACGGTTATTTGTAATGATGTGGCACTTCAAATGTATTTTCTTGCTGTAGCCTTTTTGGATGTAGTTCACAGACATCTTGAGAACGTTCTTTTAACGTGACAGAGCAGAAGAGTTTGTTTCACAGAAATTCCATATGTCGGCGTCGTTGGTTATGAGCGAAAAATCAGTGTTCTCTGTGAGCAACAATCCGAGATAGATGCTAATTAACAGATAAAACCTTCAGGTTGAGTGGGAATACCCCGCCACGGTGGTCTAGTGGTTATGGCTCTCGACTGCTGACCCGAAGGTCGCGGGATCGAATCCCGGCCGCGGCGGCCGCATTTTCGATGGAGGCGAAAATGTTGGAGGCCCGTGTACCTAGATTAAGGTGCACGTTAAAGAACCCCAGGTGGTCGAAATTTCCGGAGCACTCCACTTCGGCGTCTCCATAATCAGATCGTGGTTTTGGGACATTAAATCCCAGATATTATTATTATTAGGTTGAGTGGGAATCGAACCCAGGACTTCTGCGTGGCAAGCAGGCGTTCTACCACAGAGCAACGCTTGTTCTTGAAACTGCTTAAAAAAGCATATAAAAGTCATGTATAGTGCGAAGATATGTCCTCAACGCATGTAAAATTGCGTGGCAGAAATTTAGAATCGCACCGGCTGTCAAAAGATGCGAATTGCGCAACGAGTAGTTGGCTGAAAGGCCCACCACTTACAAAGCGCTGAGACGTAGTTAATCATCCTTATCAGCAACAGTATCGACAAAGTGCGCACTTGCACAGGGGCGCGCGTTGGCTTACGGACGCGTAGTGCGTACTTCGCCAATTCGCAAAAGGAAGAATAATGGAGCAGTGAACACTTCGTAACTGTACTTCCCGTAGGCATTTCTAAGACGGCCAATCTTACGCGCACAGACGTTCCTTTCCCTTGTGGCATGATTGATGTGTTCACGGACATAGGTGTGCGAAGGGGGGGGGGGGGAGTGCCACCCCCCCTAGTCACCTAAGAGGGGGTGGGGCGAAAAGTCTGCCCCATACATTGACCTAATAGGGAGGGGGAGGGGCTGCGATGAACCATCGCCCCCCCCCGCCCCCCCCCCCCCCCCCCGGAACGGGAACCCTGCTCACGGCTATGTTCACGGAGAATCGGAGCCAGGCTAGGGATCGAGAAACAAAGTTAATAAAAATTTGTTGTTAGGCGAGTTGGTGAGTACGTAACATGTTGATTTTTGCGCTAAGAAAGACGAACACATCAGAGAAGGCAGGACAGGCACTGGACAGGCGCCTTAATGACCGGTTGAGGGAGCATGCGGGGAAAAATCTAAAGAAGGTAGACGGTGCCTATCTTTCGTACCACTGCCGAAAATGCACGTGTGAGCCGATATTTCGTGAGGCCAAGGTTCTAGGTAGAAGCCGGAACAAATCAGCCCGTGAACTCTGGGAAGCGTACCACATAAAGAAAAAAAAAAACTGATTGTCTTAGCGACACGTCCATCTGCCGTTATAAGGGCGTGATTAGGTCTTTTGATGTCACATGTGCTTAGCCTGATAAGCGTTGTCTTGTTATGCGATCGGCACGTCTGCGTATCACTGTGCTATATATTTCATTGCAACCTTTGCAATAAACCAGTTGTTAGTAGCGCCTGTCCTGTCTTCTCTTAGCGCCTAGCGCCTAGTCTTTCTTAGCGCAAAAATCAAGGTGTTAGAGATCGAGAAGATGATGCGAACGGGACCCGATTATGCTATCACTTTCTTCTGCTCAGGGCAACGTTCAACCGTCCCCCAAGTTAGTGTTATTAGAATAAACATTTATGAAACTTAGTCGAGTACTCTAAATTAGCATAACAGCGAAGTGCGTGGATTGCCTCGCACGAGAACTTCTTGAAGAGCAGTACTGTTCTTTGTCAACACAATCCATCGCGTCGCGTCTACTATAAAACATCCGACTATTACGACCTACTTTATAGCTCGCATACATCGCTCCCGTAAAGTGCCAGAGAACCCCGGTCTCGATGCAAAACTATCCGCGCAAAGCACTTCGCTACGGAAGAGATCTTGCGTGCGAGTAAAGATATCGAAAGCGACGTTCGTTCGATCTTATTCGCTCGACGAAATCACGATGCCTTAGAAGCATCGACGTTACGCACAGAAAAGGAGATAGAGAGAACGCAGAGAGGCGTATAAACGGGCTGTCAGTGTTTACGCCTTCGGCTCGCTGCGCGCTGCATTTCTTTTTCTTTTTTTTTCCGACGTCACTGCGCACACTGTTCTCCGAAACTTTCTTTATTACCGTACATATTTCATTCCAATTCATGCGCACGCCTTGTTTTCTTTTCTTTCTTTTTCTTTCGTTCCGCGTTATCGGCATCCTCCCGTCAACACCAGCCGGCTGGGCACAACAGCGCCGAGACCGTGCATTGAATGGGAAGTGTCGATAAGGATCAGACAACGCAAGCGAGCGCTCGGAGCAAAAAAATACAAAAAAACACACGAACGCGTAAAGCACGTACGGAAGACGCTAGCTAGTACGGTTCTCAGTCAAAGTGCGCAAGAACGCGCACTTCCGTTGAACCAAATGCGTTCCGGCGCTGCTCTCTCGAACGGAAGCAAAGAAAACTACGCGTCTTTCCTTCCTTCATCTTTTTGTTTGTTTATAGTAGCTTCATTCGTTTTTGTTTATTCTAATCTTTTATCCTCGATTCGCGTCGACGCGTCATCTTCCGCCGTACTCGCTCGCGCTGATAAGCAGCAAAACCTTTCGCGCAAGCCGAGACTGCTGAAGACATCGACGAAACACTCAGCGCCCGTGCTTTTATCTGAATATATCTCTTACAGGCCACTGTTTTCCGGGTTATGGTGTTTTGTACCCTTTGCGTAGATTTGCCGTAACCAACCCATGCTTCGTTTTTTTTTTTTTCGATTGTCGCTTTTTCACCTCCCTGTGCGTCGGGCTTTTCCTCATTGCGCTAGATGCGTGGTGCTTCTGAGCTGTCAAAGTGTTCTGTAAGGAAATGCGACTTCCGGATTGTCACATTTTTCTCCAGCAAGTCTAACTATCCTGACTCAACTTTCACGATCATGTACAGCAGCAGATGAACGTTACTCATCTAGCCAAGACACTTCTATCAGATTCGGTATGAGATCACAGACCAGTTTTTCTAGACAATCAATCAATCAATCAATCAATCAATCAATCAATCAATCAATCAATCAATCAATCAATCAATCAATCAATCAATCAATCAATCAATCATCGTAACGCACAGAAATATAGCCATCGGCACCCCATGTTCCTGAGCGTTGTGTTTGTCATGTACAACTACAGGATTATGCATATCAGCACCCAATTTTTCCGCAAACTTTAATTTCCTATCACAATTACAATGCTATCTAATTGCAAAAGTAGCATGCCTTCTGCACGTATGTAGATATCGAAATTTAGATTATATATACTACGTGCAAGTATTGCTTGGTTGTTATTCGAATAAACCACTAGGAGCCACATTCTGGATTTGCCTCGTGTTAGTAAAGAAGCATATGAGTTCGAAATGTGCCTAAGACATGTTTTACACAATGTGCACTTTAACATGGCCGTTGCATTAGAATATATTCTACGTGCGCGTGCGCATGTGTATGCACGCGTGCGTGTGCGGTTTGCCTTAAGAGTTAAGCCTTATTTTAAAGTACTCGCAAGTTCCATACTACAGCGCAATGTAGTCATAGAAATTTGGACAGGAACAGAGGGTTTTCAAGCACGATTTCATGCGGCCACATAATATTGCGAATGCAGCGTGCATTGGGCAACAACGTTCTCTTGTAGCGATAATAAAGCTATTAGCATTCCTTGGATTTAACTTACGTTTATAAGCGACACTCATTTAAAGAACGCGTAGCAGCATTTTCCAAAACAGCAAAGATACTGCGAAATTGCGAAAGGATAACACAGGGCTAACGTGTCACGCATAACAATATTTCTAACCAACCAACCATTCGTTTTTATGCGCCGAGACTCCACGCTCTGTGATAGAGCTTTCAGAAACACGGCACTCTAGACACTGCTTTGCAACGGATCCATAACCAACGCAAAAAGAAAGTCAGGCAGGCACTCCTACTCCGCTATACAAGCTCCTCATACTTGTTTCATCCTACTCCACTGCAAAGTGCTGTATTTTCTTTTACATACGCATTTTTTACCCCTACGCCGCTCCTTTCTTTCCACTGGCTACTGCGTAATCCGTCTTGACCCTAAAGCGCAGAGTGTGTGCGCTCTGAAGGGGCATGATGATGGATCGACGCGCGAACATGGTCTTCTATATTCCACGTTTCGTCATCACTGCTGCGTTCGCTCCAGTGCTACTTGCTCGCTTTGTTGGGTTCTCCGTGGATACACGTTACAACAACACTCCCTCTTGTTTGCGATTATACTTACTCGTCACTTCTTTCTTTAGGGTTTACTGTTACTCAACCGCTCGTTGACGTCCTTAAGTCTGGGAGCTTTATGACACGTTGCGTAAACAGGTCCCGCGCACACCACTCTGTCGTTCCGATTTCTCGGTGGCGCCGCAGGAAAATAAACGACAATTTCGCCTAAGGGCCAGCTGAGAAGTGGGCTCAGCGATGACTTGTTATCGTACGGGGCAGCGCGGAGCGGCAGCACTAGCGATCAATACTATACATTAGACAAGAAAGGCGGGAGGCTAGCTCTCGTTAGAGCACTGTTACTACGAACGGGTAGTTAAAGTAGTCCGGCAAGAATATTGCTTATAAATTGCTGCTTAAGCCCTGTTTGCGAACGTTGGGTGAAGGGAGGTCGTTTGGTGTTAATCTTACTTCAGAAACCACAGCGCACTGAACGAGCACGAGAACACAAGCGCTTGACCTGTCTTCATTTTGTGTCGCGTTCGTTTAGCGTGCTATAGTTTCTGAAGTACGTTGTGTGAAGGGTAAAGAAGTATCTGGCTGTGCATGACACACTAACAAAACATGGCATGCGAGTTGTAGTGGTACGTTCAGTGTCTGATTACGATTTAAATCAGTCCTTGATAGCAGTCATCATCCTGTATCAGGGGTTCTCCCGGAATGTGCTTAGTCATGTGGTTGCTGAGCGTTGTGATAACTGCGTAGGTATTGCTGACTTAGTGCACATGTTTCAGTTGGAGGGGTGACAGTTGGTATTCGAGCTCGTCGCACTGCGGCGGCACACTTTCGTACCCACATCCAGTAAGCAAGTCAGCAACGTATAACAGATAATATACACTTATCGCAAGTATGTTGACGATATAGTAAAAACATGATATAAAGCATGAGTCAAAGCATGATATAGTAAAAACAACTTACGTAGTGTAAGTTGTGCTGAGCACTATACCGCCGCATTGTTGATTGGGGATTACATTTTGATGGATCCATACTTCAACGTTGGCGTGCACACTATATTTAGGCCTTGTTAAAGAACTGCAAGTGATCTCACCGCGGTGTGTCTAATAACCAGATCGTAGTCGTGGTCCATATGACCCTCCAAATTTAAAATCAACTTAAAATATATGTCTCTCTATTAGAAATAAATCTACAACATCTTGCCGTATGTCGCACACTGACTGCACTTTGCTGCCCTCCTATAGTCGATTAGAACGTAAGAATAAGTTCAAGCTCCAACAACAGTCATCCCTGTCACGCCCTAAGAGATTTTGCGCTGACGTTCCATCCAATAACATTTTCTTAATTACATGGCGTCACGCACTTTTCGCATGTTTCAGATAGTTGTTGTACCCAACTCATACAGGTACATGTTCGTGTGGCTAGTTTTAAGTCGAAAACTTGAACGTCTTGGCAAATTTCATCAGAGATTATAACGAACGCCACTGCTTAGCCAAAGGTCGTATTTTAGGTTGGAACGACGAAATTCAGCTTCCGATATGCGTGGTGTTTAGATCAGAACACATAAAATACTCACGCTTCGAAAGAAAACCAGCTTGCGCGACGCTCTTACATAGGCGATTGACAAGTGCGCTGCGGTTTTGCGGGCCGAGCTTGAAAGTATTACACGCGAAAATTGACCATCGGCGTCCCTCGGCATCGGCGTTAGCGCGAGTGGTGCAGTAAAGCATCACGTGATGACGTCGCCATATGACGTCATAAGTCTAAAACATTTGCGGAGTTATCATGCTTCACAAACAAGACGTCGTATGATGACGTCATCACATGACATCATCGCTTGGTCAAAGGTGTGCCGATCACGAAGGCAGTGCAAGCTTGCAACGCCCTAGATCCTGGACGACAGTTGCGATGTGGGCTTGTTGGTAAATCATTTGAATCATAGAGTTTCCTAAAATCACCTAGAGGGAACTCTGGCGCTGCGATCGTTCAGCCACCATGGGAATGATGGACAGTACACGGATTTGCCTAGTCTTCGTGCTTGTGGGCTTCGAACGCACTTGTGGCTTTGTTTATTGCTATGCTTTGGTTTTCTTTCGGATAAAAGAATGGATCGTTGTGAACTTCGTGACCAGATTTGAATCGGTGAGCCTAAAGAAGTTAAAGTGGTGAAGTGAAACTGCTGATTTTTGCTGAACTTCGTTTTGCGACAAAGCGGATGCAGGCGACGCGGAGCCAAACGGAGCCGAAAAAACGAAGTTTAGACAAATCCGTGTACTACCCATGATTCCCATGCTGGCTGAAGCGCGATGCATTGCAGCTCCCATAGTCACTAGCGCCAGAGTTCCCTCTAGTAAGTATTGTAGGAAACTCTATGATTTGAATAGCTTTGATGTAGCGCGAAAGAACACACGGACAGCAGAAGGCACATGAGGACAGTACAGTGCTATTATCGTTGTGTGGTGCTCTTATGTGCCTTCTCGTGTCTGTGTGTCGTTTCGCGCTGCATCAAAGCTGTTTAAATCAATCCTGGAGTCAAAATGCAAAACCACGTTAGGTGCAGAAAGCTTTCGGAGGGGTGAGGCGATGATCAATACATTGACTGAAAAGAAAAAAAATCACAGCATATCCACGGAGTGAATGATGATGAGTGGGCGAAGCTGCGGAGGTTCATCGGTAAACCGTGAATCTTCCGTGAATTCTGCCCAGTACATCATCACCGACGTGAGATCGGGCGCGTTTATACTAAAGGTTCGATGACTTATGACGACTTGCAGCTCACTTTAATTTTACATGTACGCTGTGAATTTTCATTGTTTAGAAAACCATTGCTTTAGAAAAATCTGGCGTCTTTCGTTAAGCAGCTGGCGTGTTTTCGTTTTGCTTTAGAAACATCTGGCGTTCTTTCGTTCTGCTTTTACAAAACATCTGGCGTCTTTCGTTGGTTTATTTCATCAATCAACGGAGTTTTGAACAAAATTTTTATTGTTTTTCACGCACAGGAGAAATCTCACCAGGCACTACCTTGGAGGTAAACAATGGCTGCTAATGGGAGTGAGAGACAGAAGAAGTCGGCTTTTAGCTAACACTTACACTTCTACTTCTACTAACGTTTCCTACTGGAACATGCCAATGGCTGCTAATGGGGAATGAGAGACAGAAGAATTCGGCTTTTAGTTAACGCGCACGCTGCGAATTTTTTATTGTTCAACAACGCACAGGAAAACTCTCCCACCGGCACCACCTTGGAGGTCAAAGCGTAAGACTTGTTACGGACTACTACGATGACGACGATTACGAGGGACGAACGGGTGCCGCCTTAAGGAGCTTCGCCCCTAAAAAACAAGAAGATGGCTTGCACCTTCGAGTGGTCTTAGGCGCATGCATAAGAAACGCTTATGAGTTCTTAGATTGCAGCCGAGCATAGTCTATCACCTTTCTCAAGTTCATTTTACCTCCCATCTCTCGCAGACCCACAGAACGCGCGCGCCGTCGTGGTGAACGAGACGAGTGTGCGCATCTGCTGGCAGCGACCCCTGTACGGCAACGTGTCCGGCTACGTGGTCAAGTACAGGGCGACATCTGAGAACGTCACCTCGTACGTGAACGTGACCACGGGTGCGCCCGACAAGTGCGTCCCTGTGCTGAAGTTGCGACCCTGGACCGATTACGAGTACCGCGTGTACGCCTGGAATGGCCGAGAAGAGGGCATCGGCAGTCCCGTCGACCGATTCGCCACACGAATTGACTGTGAGTACTAGTGATACGGAGCAAGCCAAAGAGCTGTGTACAGGTCACGCACCTCTTCGTACTGTACTTAGGCAAGGTGAATGTGCGTATATGGAAAACGCAAAAAACATGCAGAAAGTAGATAAAGCTTTCCCAGTTGAAACTCTTTTAAGTGCGAAGCACTTTAGGGGCACGGCTTGCCGTCCTTCCATGGCTCTCATGCCGCGTGATCATGCTCACTGTAAACACTCAATATAGGCCATAACAAGACCAGCAATGTTCAAAATCGGGTTAGAATGTACGAACAAGGTCTAAAATAATATAATTAATAGAATTAACTAAGAAATTTTAGCAGTAATTAACTTAAAATCGCTAAAACGTTTTGAAAACGTGCGGCTGACTACGTCGCCGCACAAGAGAGGGCGCCACCACCTCGCAGAGCGCTCGATTTATTCTTTCTACGGCGCTCTACGGCGCTACATCTGAAGGAGGAAACAACCTGACGGAACTCGCTGCGAACGACGCGTATCTCGACTGCCGTAACAAGCAGGAAGTCGATAAAGCCCAGCATAAAGTAGCGCACATGTCGCGCACCGAGTTCGCGAATCTCCCTAACAAGATTCTACTCGTGCCGGAGATACCTTACATGCTTACCTCAAACATTAGCCTCACCGAAGCTTTGGTAAACGTAGCAGTGGGAACTCAACGAACGGGAATCGCTGGGTGCCCGAGCTACGCACTTCCTCAGGTTTCACAGTAGTGGAGCTGCCATACGTTCATTGATGTAAAACAATTTTAACATTGCCGCTAACAGGCAACACGAGGTCATATAAGATAGATCCCAAAGCTATATGGACTGAGCCATGCTAGAGCAAAACAAACAGCAGATGATGGAGAGGTGTACAACATCGGAAAGCAATATATGAAACTAAAGAAAAGAATACGCCGCGGAAAACGCCCGAATAATTTCATTCGGTGTTGCACAGGGGGCATGAGTGTACACTCACTTAGGTGCATGTTCGGCTCATTTTATTCACATCTCTTGTTTTGCCCATCCCATGTAGAAAACCACCAACTCACGCTCACAAACAATGCTGTGTTTGAGTGAGTGCCAATCTTCGTCTAGTCTTGGATGCGCTACGCCAACGACAACTAATCCAAACCCGAATCGAATTTCCCACTTTTTGATCATTCACAAGTCCCGACCTGGTACTCAACGATGACCATGGTGACATTTATTTTGGCATGCTTATATAACATCTTAAAGTTGTTTTACAGTGAACAGCCTTAAGCTAGTGAGGTTGCGTTTCTTTTTTTTTTGCAGTGGCAACGATGAAATGGAAATAGCATGCATAACATGTGACAATCATAGAAATGCAGGTGAGAAGATGTTCAAGGTCTCTCACGTAATCAGAATCAATATGGAGCCTTGCATTAGAACACCTGCGTTACGCAGCCAAGCATGTAATATGCAGACGCAGCAAATATTATTTATTCGCGCCTTATTTTGACTTCTACAATAGTCTATTTCTACTTTTGCACCTCCCCTATCCAATAAGATGCAGGGGAAATGCACTTTTCTAATTTTACTGATTATATTTACTCAAAACGCTTCCTTGCGCCGAGGAATACGCGTCTCTATTTCAAGTGTCGAATCCTTGAACAGGGGGTGTCCATGGAGCCGACGTTTTGGCAAGTGGTCTTGCCTTCTTGAAGGTAGCAACCTTGCTACCTTGAAGACGATAAGACCACTTGCGGTAACGTTTGTTCCAGCGACACCCGCTGCTCAAGGGTTTTTAACAGCGAAGGTGGTTAAACTCGAAGTTCTTCACTGAAGCCTTTAAGAAAACTATCATAATCATGAACGGCCATGGCATCTCTTGTCGTCTAGCAACGCATTGGAAGAAGGAAAGGAGGAGGAGAGGAGGAGTGGAGGCGAGGAGGAGGAGGAGAAATAAATGAAACAAAATTTCTTGGCAAAGCGGGATTCGAAGCCGCGTGCCCACAGTCCGAAGGCAAACGTCGAAACCACTCGGCTATCAAGGCTAGCAGAACAAGCTTTTATGGGAACCATATGATTGCGTTGCTATGGGCTAGAGAACGAGAAAAAGATACAGAGAATGAAAGAAAGAAAGAATGAAAGAGAGAGAGAGAAGCAGTGAGGGAGAGAGAAAAACAGAGAAAGATAGACAACGAAAAAAAGAGAAAGAAATAGACAGAGGGACAAAGAAAGAGATAGAAAACAACAGAAAGAGAGAGAGAAAGAGGGCATAGCATAGCCATGTATAGTATATTATAGCAAAGACGTGGGAAAGGGATGTGAGGGCGAGCAGGAGCTAAAGGTGGAAGAGAGAGGGTAAAGCATAGCAAAGGCGTGTATACCACAGTAGAGCAAGGGGGTGGGGAAAGGGAGGTGAGCGTGAGGAGAAGTGATGTGAGGTTGAGGAATGGAGGAGGGGAAGGCCATCAGTTCTGCTGTTTTCCATGCACTGAAGCCTCCATCTTCTCCTGTACCTCTACCTGGCTCGAAGTATGGTTAGTTGTGGAAAACATTCCTCAATCAAGCCTGCTTCGCATAAATCTCCGAGTTATCTCTCTCCAACCGCAGACTGCCTGATGAACGTCTGCAAGCATGGCTCCTGCGAAGCTACAGACGCGCGGCCCGGTTACCGGTGCCTGTGCGACCCGGGCTTCTACGGGGAGGCCTGCGAACACTTCGACCCGTGCTCCGAGAACCCGTGCAAGACTTTCGGCACATGCGTCAACACGGGACACGGCGAGTACCGCTGCGACTGCTTCACGGGTTTCTCCGGCCGAAACTGCTCCGACTTCAATCCGTGTCTGCTCAAGCCTTCCGCTTGCCTCCACGGTGGCGTGTGCCAGTCGAACGCTTCGCACATGTTCACCTGCCACTGCGTAAACGGCTACTACGGCAAGACATGCCACCAGTTCGACCCGTGCTTCTCGTCTCCCTGCTTGCACGGTGCCCGCTGCCTGAACGAGTCGGATGTGAAGTTCAGCTGCCAGTGCATGCCGGGATACGCCGGTGAGTGTATCGTCCCATGTGCAGTATTAAAGTTTCAAAGAAATTCAAAGGGCTGATACGGGCATTGTTTAGGCAAAATCTGAAACATGTGCGTTCTTGACGCTATTTAATAGACTTACGCAGTGCGAACAGTCTCAGCGTACAAAATACTCTTCAGTGTGTCTACAATGAATCCATGGATTAATTGTGGATTCATAATGTTAGCACCAACTTGTCCAGCTAAAAGCGTTAGTGGGCATACGGCACTACGTAGAAAGGCGTACTCTGCCATAGGGGCGGATATGTAGAATATCATAGTAGAAAAACTACATCCTGTTTCTCTTCTAACAACAGAAAAATTCAAATGATAAGGTTGAATGGAGCATGAGGAGTCCAAAAAACAATAAGAGGAAAGCTGGGACAGTGGCGACATTGCCACGAAAATTGATCAGTAAATGCATGACAAATAAGCGTCATGCCCTCATGCCATCTTTCTCTCTTTTATTACGAAATGATCTCACTTCAGGGTCAAAGAACAGACGCGTGTTACGGACATCTTAGTCGAAATCAAGAAGAAATGGGCATGGGCAGGACATGCAGTGAGAAGCAAAAATAACCGCTGGTCATTAAGAATACGAAACTGGATTCCTAGAAAAGCCAAGCGCGTGATGGGGAGACAGAAAGTTAGGCAGGCATATGAGATGAAGAACTCTGCGGGCATCACGCGGCCGCAGCAAGTACAGGACCGGGTTATTTGGAGAAACATGGAAGAGGCCTTTTGCCCTGCAGTAAGCGTAATCAAGCTGCTGCTACTAATTATCTCACTTGAGGTTATTCGAATTCAAACAAAAAATGAGGAAGAGAAAGAAAAGAGAATTTCTGCC
Source organism: Rhipicephalus sanguineus (assembly GCF_013339695.2). Lineage (NCBI taxonomy): Eukaryota > Metazoa > Arthropoda > Arachnida > Ixodida > Ixodidae > Rhipicephalus > Rhipicephalus sanguineus. Next base: position 32,159,225 of record NC_051185.1, on the reverse strand, counting down.
AATATTACAAGGACAGCGTGCCGCAGAACAAGCATGGCTTTGACATTTCATCCAAACACGGACCGGTCAATAGACGTCAAGCACATAGAGCGTTGAACCGATGTCTCCATATGTTTTTAATATGAGCTAAGAAAGTATAAATACATCAATAATAGGAAAAAATGGTCGAAATACACGAGGGTGGCGATGCGGGCTTGTTGGTTGGTCATACTTGAATGAGTTGAGCGCATACGAGGACACGGACAGAAGGAAGAGACGTACACACACTGGCGCCAGTGTGTGTACGTCTCTTCCTTCTGTCCGTGTCCTCGTATGCGCTCAACTCATTCAAGTATGACGAAATACACGGTCGCATTTTCAAAAGAAGCGCGTTGGAGTACACGCTCACGCAACACAACCATTATGCTCTGAAATAGCAACTTCGGCTTTCCTAGTAAAGCATACGCAAAAATCTACGGCTTATCTTAGGGCTGCTATTTCAATCTACCTAGATCTGCCAACAATAAAACAAAATTTGTTTGGTACACATTTACATTTTGTAAAGAAATACGTGTATAGAACACCTATACAATTCATACATTATTTATTGAGATGGCGTAAGGACATTTTGGCGTATAATTAAGTACCGGCTACTAGCCAGCTCATGAGGGGATCAAACATACAACATACAGGGTTTACAAGTGCGTAACTAACAACTATCTCAAAGTAACACAAGGAACAACAGGGCGAATAAAACAAGTTCCTGTCAAACAAATTCTCAAAGTCACTTAAGAATATAAACGATGCGTTGCACATAAAATGGAGAATTTATGTAACACTATTACATTGTAATACAATGTCAGAAATCCAAATAATACTGCTCCTAATAATATACCTAGTCACTGGGAAGCACATACATCATGCGGATGAATCGTCCTCATATGAAAAGCGTAACAGACAATACATCATAATAACGTGCTTACTGTGGCAAGTGCAGAACTTCAGCTGGATTAATGGAGCCTACTCTCGTGAATGGAAAGCTGAAAAGAAATATGCGCAATGTTTTTCATGACTTTCCTCCAATCCGTCATCGCAGCCACGTAATCATGTTGGCCAAATTTCAAAAGCGCTCTGTCATTGTGCAGAAGTACATGAGTTGTTTCCGCGCGCGTGCGCACTTGGGTAATGATGGACAGCTGCTTTCAACAATCGAGTTCCCACAATTTCATCCCGGCGCCGTAACTCGCTGTACTAACAATTTAAAAAAAATAGTTGTTGGGCTTTTATATCCCAAAATCACGATATGATTATGAAAGACGCCTTTGTGGAGGGACCTGAAATATTCGACAACCTGCACATCTACTATTCTCCCTGAGTCATTGAAAAAAATGACGTTGTGTCCACCAAACGGCAACGCATATACAAAAGAAACCGGTACTGCAGTCGTTTGGAATAGTATTGGTTTGGTTTGGTTTATACAAGGCAAAATTGTTACAAAATTGTCTTGGGGGACACGACCAAAGGCTGAGTGATTGCCTGACTTGGTCGTGCCACTCTGGCAGCAAAGCTAAAACACTGTACAGGAATGCTACTTTAGAAAATGGTGTGGGCTTCGTTTTCTTAAAGGAATACTGAACAAAAATTGAATAAGAAAACTGAAGAAAACATCGGAATTCTACTCAGAAGACGCGACTCTTCCGATAAACAGAGTTTATTTCACACATTTTTGAACAGATGGCTGCATTTTCGGAGGATTGTAAGCGCGCGGCGGTTGTACGCCAGAGCGAGCCGTGACGTCACACGCACCGTGGCGCATGCAGGGTACCCGTTTTCCTGTCCTCCTCTTCCGTTTCTTCACCCCTCCTTTACATCTCACTGTCACTTTTCCACAAAGGCGCTGAGGCCTTTGCGGAAGGCTTCAGCGCAGGGAACAAAACTCTGCGTGTCCCACCATTCACGGGCTTTACCCCAGCCGGGAGCATTGTTCGCTGCCGGTGCTGTTCGTAGTGGTTCTAGGAACCGTAATGTGACCTGAGAGGGTTGAGAGACGAGGGCGACGGCTGACGTTCTTGGCATGCCCGTTTCCGGTGCACGAAACATCCCCAAACGTCACCTCCCCTAGCTTGCGAAAAAAGGCAATAAAATAATTATTTTGCTCTAGTCTCTGTCTGAAAGGAAGGTTCTGTCTATCGATTTCAGCACCCAATCCTTCAAACTTGCTGAAAATCTTGGCGGCAATAATTTCGTTCAGTATCCCTTTGAGCTTCACGCCGCACTTGCATTGGTTTTTTAATGGCACATAAGCCACTAAGGCTATCGTGCAGCAGACACAAAGTATAGATTGTGTACAAAGTTGGGTAACGTGAATGAGCCCTTGCGGCCTTGCCTTTGCAAGGGTCCGGACAGTCCCATTTGATGCCGCAGTTAGATGAACGTAATCGGCCGTCTCAAGGAACTCTCTGGGTTTCTGGGCTGTTATTTCATTTCTCTCGTTAATCACGGTACCATGTTGCCGTAGCGATGATGATGTTGCAGCACCAACTCACCCAGCCTTCGCCTCAGAATCTATAGTTGACAGGGCTCTTTTTTATGCGCTAAAGAGTGATGTTGTCACACGAGTACGCCAGCTGTGTCTACATATACATGCAGCTCTTGCGCGTGCGCGCACGCACACAGGCACACACACACACACACACACACACAGAGAAAGACGCACGAGAAGGACGTCCCAGAAGGATAGGATAACCCGCCGCGGTGGTCTTGTGGTTATGGTGCTGGACTGCTGACCAGTAGCCTAGCCAGAAATTTTTTCGGGGGAGAGGGGGGGGCGAGTTCAACCACACCTTATGTATGTTCGTGCGTGAATACGTGCAAAACTAAAAATTTCGAGCGGGATTTGAACCTCAACAACAAGTGTTATAGGGTGGATTAGGACATACTGTGAACCAGTTGACGTTCAAGGCATTCGATAACACGGTTAAGAACTAGCTTTATTGAACAAAATAACTCTGAAATCCTACGTAATGTTTACTGACTTCTGTAAAAGTTCAACTGCGCGAACGCAAAATCGAAAACACGAGCAAGCATCCTTAACTTGCCTAATTGCACGCTAATAATTGTTGTATTGCCAATTAGTGTCGCATTCCCGATCACTCGAATCAAGGAGGTGAGCTCGCCTCTATCGCTCCAAATGAGGCATTCAGCCTCATTTCAGCGTTCGTTGCGGCGTCAGCGCTGTATTCCGCCATGCTGCACGAAACTGCGGCAGCAACATCAAACGCACTTGCGGATGTCGCGCATCATCTGGACTCCACTCTACACGCCTGTGTAGCTCCCTTTTAGCGCGACGTCCAGCTAATGCTCTGTGTCGTGCAGCTCCCAGTGGATATACCCACGTGCCCCTGCTGTGTGCGTGTGCGGAGGTTACCAAAAGCCCACAACGAACGCCGACGCGTGGCTCGCGCTAATTCCATCTGATGTGTTCCTCTTTCAGTGGTCTCGGAATAGGAATATCGAATAGGACTGGTGATATTTCACGCTGCGTTCGTACAGCGGAGGACACGCTTCTAGCGCTGCGCCTTTAATCTTTTGTCGTCGCGCTGTCGTAGCGGATAACTTAGGTGGCGTTAGCAGAGAGCTCCGTCGGTGCCAGTCGTTAAAAGCTTGTCCACGCTTTGCCGCGTTCGCTTGCTATCCGTGCACGGTCCTCCGCATGCGTAGAGCCGGCGTGCAACAGATCCAAGGAAGCCGGCTACATGATAGTTGGGTAATCGCTGTATAAAAAAAATGTTCAAATGCGTTTGAAGTCGTCAGATCGAATTTGATGGAATGATAACATCTGAATGAGTAACGAAGCCGAAACTCTAAGCAAACTACAAACGAAACCGCACTATCAATCGGTTTAAATCAGGGAGTGGTACGGAGCAGAAGGAATAGAAATTACATGGAAAGCTTTCAAAGAAACTATATGTACGCTAGAACACATCCTATGGGACCGGTTCACTGGGGCCCGGTAATAGGCTGGACCGCTTTCAAAGACTCATCGAGTCACTAAGTTAACACCATCAAGTGCTGGCTGTCCAGTACACCCTCAATAGGGCCATGAGGTTCGACCTCCCGGTGCCGTCGTGGGAGTAGCCAGGCTGGCGCGTTCGCGTCATGTACATGATAAACAATAAAGCTTTGGGGAAAAAAACTCGAGGAAAAAAGTGTAATGACGCAAAGAAGACAGGGACGAAACGAAGACACGAACAGACATACACGGGTGCCAACTTCCAACTGTTTATTAAGAAGAAGAAGAAGAAGAACTTGAGAAAGAAGGTTAAGAGCTCGAGCAGCCATCATTCCAAGAACCTAAGCACCGGTGGAGCCCCACTGCTAACTTAAGCTGGGGTAACGTTCGTAAATGTGTTTGCAAAAATTGCCACTTGCACTAATTCTGTGGTTTGCTTGATTCTTCACGCGAAACTTCATCATTATTAGTTACAGGCTATAAAGTACTGATATCGAACTTTGCGTGAAGTAAAAAGGAACACCTAGTGCAAACTGTGCAAGAATATTTTGCCGCGGCCCTTCAAGAACTCTGGCAAATTCCGGAGCTTTTAAATGATAAACTTACAAGGAATATGTCCCACTATAAAGACACCCTGCAGCGCCTATATCAGTTCGCTTCCAAACGATGTTTGTTTAGTAAAATACATGTTGTAGTTTTGCGCAGCTTCTCTAAAGGTGCTTGTGTCCTGAATGCGATTCAACCAAACATTGCCTAACCTACAGTGCAAGGTGTGGGTGCATGCAGCGCCGCGCAAGAAAAGGTTAAGAAAGTTAGACGACAGGAAGAAGGTGCACTCGCAACTAAACCTAATTTTGCGTCGATTATTTTGCGGCAAATATAAAGCCACGAAAACACCACGTGTTACCGATACCAAGGCCACATAGCGGGAAAAACAGCCAGATAACGCACCGGCGTACCGCACTGATCGCCGAGATAGTCTATCTCACATGAGAATAGGTCAAGAGACAGCTGGCAAATGCAGCTAACTAGCTTGCATTGATACCCTTGTGCAGACTAACCTACAGCCTGACTCATCCAAATATGACCTAACGTAACCTATACTAACACACTAACCGACTTAACCCAACCTAACCTAATAGGATTACGACGGCTACTCTCGCAGATGTGTTTAATTCAGGCTTTTTTTTTTTCACAGTGCTTTTGACTATTCAAACCTGATTTATAGCACACAACTAGTGAAGTTTGCACTCACTCCTACACGGAATTTTCAAACGGCAGAAACGCGTTCATAATGTCAAATTCCTTCAAACAACTTTCGATATAGAAAGTTTCTAAGTACTGTTAACGTGGTTTTCACCATGTTTCTCTAAATATTTATGTGCAGACTAACCATATTAACTTAAGAAAATCTAATACTATAGGCCAATGAAACGTTCGCGCTATAAATTTCGAATTTACCGCTTCATGTTCATGAAAAGAAAAGGTGGCTAATAGCAATATTGCGCCAAACTAGTTGCTTGTAATACATTACATAAAGAGGAGAACGTATTCAGGTAGAGTGATCTTTCTTTATTATTATAATTTGTATGACAATGCAACAGTCCATATTAAGCATGGAACAATGTATATGACTGAGGAGCGCAAGGTTAGATCTCTCAGTGCACAAAGAGGCCACACGGGCTAACGCACGTACATGAACGTGCGCTCTTCATACAAAGAAAAGCATGTGAATGTATCGGCCTGCTAGATAAACGTGTCACCTTTCACTTTTTACTGAAGGAAACCTTTGTGAGCAGAACATCAACGAGTGCCTCTCAAGCCCATGCAAAAACCGTGGCGAGTGCGAAGACGGAATCAACAGCTTCACCTGCCACTGCCCTCCTGGTTACGGTGGGCCCTTGTGCGAAATGAGAGGTGAGTTATTGAAATGTTTCGTTTACGGAACAACACATTATTACCGCGCGGTTAACACTTGCGCAGGAATGCGTAATTTCGCCTAACTCGGTCCGATGTGCATTGACCTAAGACGACTCGAAACCGAAAGCCAAACTCTTCTCTTTTTCTTCTCATTCGACTGTACTGATAACGCTACCCCTTGAAAGCTTTCTGCACCTAACGTCGTTTTGCGCTGCTTCCGTGATCGGAGGCATTGCAAGCCTTCCGACGAGATCAGTGCCTCCGAGATAGGCCCACCTTTGACGAAGCGATGAGGTCATGTGATGACGCAATCATGTGACGTCACCTTATGTGACACCACAGTGACGTCATAGTGACGCCATTATAAGGAGGAAGGAAATGAGAAGGGGAAGGTGAGGAGAAGGCAAAGGAGAGGTGGAAGGCCACCAGCTCCGCTATTTCCTCTTGTGATGACATCACATGATGACGTCATCACATGACATCGTAGCCGATCACGGAGGCCTTGCAAAATCAGGTGACGTGCAGAAATATACTAGAGTAAAACTTGTCGGGCTTGTTCGTGCATACTTCATGAAATTAAAAGTATTAAAAGACGCAAAACACAAAGAAAGGCAGGCGAAAGGAAAGAGCGTCACTTGCAACTAACTTTGTTTGTGAAATAACATCGCAATTTATAAACGCAGCCACACATGCGCAACAACATACCACCTGTCACACCGCAACAATCGGCCACCCTCAATGCATGTGCTAGTTCAAAAAACTATAAAAAAGTTTCAAACTCAGCTGAACGCAACACAACTGAAGTATCACTGATACATATATCATTTTTTAATTTTATGTAGTATGCTCTAGCATTTCTCGTCCCAGCACCTCCTTGCTTTTACCAAGAATGATGATATTGGCAAATCTTGCCTCGCATTTACACGTGTTGCAATGCACAAGCAAATGTGCCGAAAGAATATTCTTGATCGAAAGATCATTTTTCCTCGCTCGATCTTTCCCGCATCGGCCGCTCTGACCGATGTAAACCCTTCCACAAGAGAGCGCAATTTCGTAGACCACTCCCAACGCACAGGTTACGTAGGCCTCGCATGCTTTTTACCAAACAGGGCTGGCATGGGTTCTAGCAAAACTTTGGTTTGGGCGAGCTGGTTCATCGTCGGACTTGTTTGGGGCAGCGCTAACGAACACACGGACAAACACACAGTTCCTCAAGAAAGCGAAAGATAAAACTGAGCGCGAAATCATGGAAGCCTTTTTCATACATAAGGCAGGTGACAACTGCGTTAGCAGGCCTTCAATCGTTTTGTCTGACGCTGAGATTGATTATCTCAAAGGTTTTATTTAAGGGTGGTTCTCACTTGCACTTCCCTTTTGTTGTCATGTGATCTTTCATCGTTTTATGCTTTTACACGCGAAGCGTCCGCCAGTTGTTATTTTACTATGTTGTTGTTTTTTTTCTCTTGCACGCATGCTGCATGTGAAATTCCTCTGCTATAGCTAAACAGATTGTTAAGATTGTTGTTTATCGCTGCTTGTTAGTTCTGGGCAACGTGGCTGTCACAACGAGCGATTATGGCACATATAAATGCACTGGCAATGGCAATAAAGTTCAGTTGTAAGTCAGCGCCCGTGGCGTCTACTATGTGTCTTTGTCCGTGTGTTCTTTAGCGCTGCCCCAAACAAGTCTGGCATGGGTACTCGTGAAATCTATTCGCAACTTCCAGGTACCGTGGCGCCGCCGAGCGGTGGCCGCCGGAAGCTCTGTTGAGATTATTGAAATGTTGGACCCGCTTGAGTCAGCGAATGTTGCCACTTGTTTTGTCTCGTTTGGGGTCGTTTTGCGACGGTGTGCACGGTCTCGATACGTGACACTTTCGGTTCCTCAATGTGAACGGAAAATAAAAGAAAAAGGCAACTGATTTTACTGCGGGCCTCGGTGCTCACAGCGTACAGCGGGAGGCAAAGCAAAAGCCTCCCCTTCAGATTAGCGCCTCGAAAAGCCGTGAGTGGTTAAGCGGGTTAAACTTCGCAAGCAAATACCCAAGGCCCATGAATGTATGCAGCATCCCATTTTGTGTCCGAGTACATACCTATACTACCTCATATCACCTTTCTCGCGCTTCGTTCCTCCGCTCGACATAGTCGCTATGCAGACAGTACCAGAACTGATAAGGAATGCGTTCCGCCTCTAGAATATAATGAAAAGTCCGCTTTCAAAGCGTCCATTGCACCATTCCACGTCTGAAGTGGCTGTGAAGCGCCTCCGTGACCTTCACATCTCCAACTCTTTTTGTTCTGTATTACTTGCTGATGGCGCTGTTTTTTCGTCCCTGTCCCGTACGATGTTACTTATTGCACTTCTCATAAACACCGAAAGCGTAGGATGATAACAGAAACGTCCCTTCTTAAACGTGAAAATTGCGTCTTGCGCTGGTTTCATTCGCTGCTTGTCGACCCATTGTGGCATTCCGCTGGGTTTTTTTTTTCTCTTTTTTACCCAGAAAGCGCAATAAAATCGTACTTCCGATAATCGCACATGCCTCAAGTGGTTCTTGTGCTTCGGTCTCGAAGGGCAACACATTTTTTTTCGTTTACTTACATTACTTCGTGCTTTGAAGGGAGCTGAGCTAGCTACGCGGCAGAATGCAATGCAAGCAAAAATGAGATAAAGCATGTCTCCGAGAATGTCTCTGATATTACTGAGACATCTTTACTGAGTCTCCTACCACCATATCGTGCTAACAACACTGCGGGGGTTGCAACGCGCGATTAAGCGCCGCAAGCAACGCGACCAGTGTGTTTGCTTTATTTACAATTGTGTGCATATTTATCTTCCTAATGAGGTTCCAATCAAGTACCCGACATTTGTTTACTTATTATAATATGCCACCGGAACCCTGCTTTCACTAAAACATAAATCGGAGTGCAGCCGAAGCGCAAAGAACTGAACACTTCACCAAACATGTACGTTCCTAAGTCGTCTGCAGCGTGCCGATAATCTCAACGACCGCCATGTTGGATGTACAGTCGCGCCACCTATAGGCCGTGAAAGTTGCGAATAGGAACAGGCCCGACAAGCTTCCTTGGCGCAAAAAACACGCCAGGGACTTTGTACCTATTAGCCACCGCAACCTTATGGGCGCACGGAACAACTCCTGGTCTTTTTTCGAAGCTCTGGCGTTCCTTCTTTTTCCCTTAAAAGTTTTGAAGGAGGGATTCAGCCGCTGCCTCAACGACCGAGCGAAGATGTCCAGCTGGATATAGTCGGCTGACCTGGTTGCCAAAACTATCCTGCATTCTGTGAGGGCAAGATCTAGCCCACGCACCTTCCAACACATAAAGGCAATAGCCCTCCTAACGACTTTTGATTGGGCAGCATTATGAGACATCAGCTCTGCACGAACAGTAGGCCCAACAGATGTGCTCTTCTGGCAGAGTGAGGCTCTAATCTAAAAACTGAATTTTGGCGCTGGTAGGTAGCTCGCGCGTAAAGGACAGCGCCTTCGCATGTTGCCGAAATCTTTTAAGGTTACCATTTCAAATTACCTTAATGAGCGCCACTCGCGACTAACCGTACTCATTCAAAAATAAGGTTAGTTGCGGGTGACGTTCTTTCCTTTCGCCTGTCTTTTCTTGCTGGTTTGCGTCGTTTAATTTCATGAAGATGTGCAGAAAGCTTGCAATGCCTCCTATTTTGGAGGCAGTGCAAAGCGACGTTAGGGCTGAAAGCTTTACGGGGGGTGGGGGGGAGGTGAGAGGAATAATACATCGACTGATACGAAGAAGATGGCTTTCGCCTTCGAGTCGTCCTAGGCGAATGCATAAGGGAGCCTGTGAGTATTTATAAACACAAATTGTCCGTCTCTAACATTGCACTTTTTCCATGGGTATACACAGGGCTCATCAGGAAGCACATGGGAAACAGTGGTGTTTGTTGATAATAAAACGAACCGCCCGCTTCATGTTTGTCGAGGCTCAAACTCTGAACCTTCTGCGCGTGCATCCTTTCGAATCCTCGACTTCCTAGGTATACAGGAAGTCGGTCAGCGAACCTTCCAACGCTATAGCACATAAAAACCGCAGTGTATAACGGCTGTAACTCTAAACCTTCGAAGTGTAGGGTATCGAACCGTCGGCTCCCGAAGTGTATAAAGACTAGAAATCCGACCCTCCCAAGGATTCTTACATCCTTGGGAGGGTCGTTGGTGGTGGTCAAGCAAAGGTCAAGCAGTGGTCGAAGAATGGTCTAGGAAACAGAGCAGAACAACTTTAATGAAACAAATTATTCATATGGGGGAGCGTAAGTCGAGGACCCCATTGGCCTTAGCCACCCGTTCAACCTGCTCGACTCGCGCATGCGTGTCGACCGCGTCAGAGCTGGAACGTCGCGCCTCTCCCTGCTACAACGTGTGTGTTGGTGTCATTTCTGTCTGTCAGGTGTGGGGGATGCTTTGAGCAGCCCCACGTATTGTGGTATAGCGCAGGACTTCCTCCGCACCAGAAGCAGGAACCTCAATAGCACGTCGGGAACACGGCGTGTAATCATTTTAAGTGGGGATGAATGCCGGTTTGAACTTTTCTCCAGTTGATGGCCTCCTCTCCTGTTCCATGTTTGTGGTGAGTGGTGTACACTTGTCAGTCAACGGAGGGTGGAGACGAGCAAGTAGCACAAAGGTTACACAACTCCGGTGGAGTAGCTGCAGACTTTCTAAAAGAGTATTTCACTCCCCCTGAAGAGCTCACTCCAGACATCGTTCACCGTGATTCTTCCCATGCATACGTTATTGGCAGCTTATCTCATAGGATGAATTTCCAGGGATACCTCACGGTTGTAGTATAGTTCTGACAGCGCCCTAGGCACACAAGATTCCAACCATGTGTCCTCTCTACGCAGTAGACTTGCAGACATCAATATACTGCCACCTAGAAGTATCTTCAACCAGGTTCTCGTTTGCTATCCAACAGACACGTGCCCGGAAGAACTGCAGCAAACGGACAAGGGCCCCTTCCATTGGCAGCCCACAGCTCACGGCTCGGTAGCCAAGGTCGAGTGTCCCTACGGAGCCTACAACCCGGCCAGTGAGTACAAGTACGCGCGAAGGAAGTGCCGGCTGCTGCCCAGCGGTCAGACAGGATGGATGAAAGTGTCGGCGCAGCACTGCCGGTATAAGGTCAGTATAAGCCGCGGGACCTACACACCCTTCTTCACTTCACTTCGTCTTCAGACACCTACTTGACTCCACCGAAAAGAGGCCACTCTGCTTTGTCGTTTATGGCTAAGAGTGGCTTTTACAAAGTCATTTTCCATTCTTATCGGTATGGCTGACAACGCTCTTTGTGATAACTGTGGCAGCGAGGATACATTTCAGCAAATATTATGTCACTGTCCTCGCTACAATGTGAAGAGACAATCGCTCGCGGTCGCTTAGCTCGCATAGACCACAGACCGTTGAGGGCAGTAGCCGTTTTGGAATGTCGTCCTAAGAGGTCATCCGGGATGAAGGCGACGATGGCATTAGTCTAATTCTTCAAGTCAATGGACTTGCACCAGTGGTTATAGACCAATGACGATATTGTGACTGTGGGGTGTGTAACTTTGTGCATTCGTGCTCCCCCTCTCCGTCTGTCTCTCTCGCTTTCTCTGTACTTCTAATTTTTTCAAACTACCCTAATCCTTTCCCCAGTGTGGCGTAGCATACCAGTTTTCCTAGGGTGGTTAAGCTCCCTGCCTTTCCTCCCTCTCCTGTTCCTTCCTTCCTTGACCATTTGAGGCGCTTTGTACATATTCGTGCACACAACTTGTTTTTGCTGGTTGTGCCGACTAGTGGCTAAGAAAGAGCAAGACATGTCGAGGTTCGGATGAAATGAGCCTCGTGAGTAATAAATGTCTCTTCATTTGACTTCATTTCCTAGTGCACTGTTGCATATGATCACTTTGCTGAATGCACTATCACGTTCGCGAGCCACGTCGAAGGAGGAGGAATAAACTTTATTATGAACCAGCAATTTAGGTTCGTTGGCCTAGGCTTCCCACGTGGGGACGTCGAGGTCTTGCCTCTTCGCCGCCTCGCGGGCTTGCTGGATGGCCCATAGCTGATCGTCGAGGTGGGAGCTGCGCAGGGCAGCGCACCATCGAAATCATAAGTTTTATTTGCGCGAAATGAATCTAAAGGAAAACAAAATTGCGCTATCTTTCAAGCCTGACATTTGATTCTACTAATCCAAAAGAAGAACATGAATAACTTGCGGCTAAATAGGTATCTACTTACAATTTAAGTAGGATTATATATTACATTACTCACGTGTACAAACAGTACATAATTTAGCTCTTACACTTTCTTACACAAATTGACCGCTTATCGGGAAAACGGCTAAGGTAGAGTTCCTGAAGAACACTTTTATAATATAAATATATTTATGGTTTGGCTTCAGCATACCACCAATGCCTGCATGGAAGGCGGCCGAATCAATGCTGCATTGTGTGAACTTCCGAGCATGCATGGGGGAATATTCTCTGTCCTCTCAAGCTTAATGATATTCGAAGTTCCACGATAGTTTGAGTGTTCGTCATTGTTAATTTTTTTTCCTATCGCGCAGAGTTTTCAAACGGCAGAGAACATCACCTCCGAGTTAGAGTTCCTGACGCACGATCCGAGCAACATCAGCCCGGAGCAGCTGCAGAGCTTCGCCGATAAGATTGAGCCTGTCGTCGAATACGCCATCAAGGACATCAAGGTGAGCCAGCTACAAACGCTAGAATGCCAGACGGGTATTCGCGAATGAGAAAACCAGCGCCAGTAGCCGGTTTACAAAGGAAAGAAGAAGCAAACACGACAAACACTGTTGCATTCGCTTTGTGGACCGCCTTTCGGCTCTGTTTTCCCATTTACGAACATGTGTGACCAGATATATCAGCAAGGATTAAATATCTTTGAAGAGCGGGTGTCTCTTGAGCCAACGTTTCGACTAGTAGTGTTGTCTTCTTCGAGGCGGCAACTGCAGGGAGCAACTTCAAGCATGTTGCTGTCTTGAAGAAGGCAAGTCCACTTGTCGAAACGCCGGCTACGGCGACCCTCCCCCCCCCCCCCCCCCAATTTAGTCTTCGTGCTTCTTTGGCACTGTTTCTTAACGCCATGACTTTTAAGCTTGGCGATCTTAAAGATGGTTACATTATTCGACCATACCTTCTACCACCCGAGGCACCTAACAATTATCTAGCAATGCTCTTAGGTATCTCCGAAACAGGCCTGGGCAAACAATCACAGAACTTCTCTTTCTTTTTCGCTGAAAGTTTTTAACTCATCGATGTGGCGGAACGCCACCACGCTGCCGCTCCGACTCGGGCGTCGCCTGCGGTAGCGGCTGATGGGTGTTCCCCCTGTATCCCCCGGTGGCTTAAACTCCTTAGGCTCTATCAATAAAGTTCTTGACTGACTGACTGATCGAAGAAAAAATTTTCCCGCACAATACACGTATAAATCTTAAGATCACTTGCAAGTTTTAGCTTATTACAACGCTGTGTTCCTTAGGAGGTGATCCATTCTCCTGGCACACGTATGCTTACGCGTCTATGCAATTTACAATAACACACTCGCGTTTAGACTTTTTATGACGAGGCAGAGTAGCCAGTTGTATGCGAAATATCTCGCCATCTCATATTAATAAACACATCCCATGGCATCTGTGAGGGAAATGTACATGATTCCAGTAATACTGGTGCCAATCATGGCGAGACGTCATTATGTGAAAGTTGGGGAAGTACAAACCATTTAGAACAAGCTTGCGGTGTTTTCTATTGCATGAAATCTTGTTTCGCGTGAGGTATAATTATTACAATGTTGGAGATGTGTACGAGCTTGAAAACAAACTTACGATGCTTAGTGTGGTACGAAGTTATGTTTCGTGCATAAGGTAACAAGCCGTATTTACTCGAACGCAGATTGCACAAGCCATGATTCACGTGATCAGCAACTTCCTAGCGCTCAACGACAGCGTCATCGAAGAAGGAGACGCAAAAGGAATGGCTGTCGAAAAGTAAGTATAAGTACAAACCACACTCACCGTCTCAGTGACAAGAACATGACGTTTAAAGCAAGCTGTCGAGCCTCCTAGTTAAGCAGAACATCGGTGACACCAGCCACACCGGTAACAGTGGTAGCTTTAACACAACAGAAATACTTTAGAGGGACCCTGAAACGTTTTTTGAAATTTGGTCAGCGTTTAGGTACAGCATTATCAAATCATTCGCACCACAATTTAAGAGACGCACCTTGTACCAAGACAGCTACGGGCAAATATATCAATGCCTCCTACGGCAAAACTAGCGACGTCCCAGGCATAGTTTTTTTATAGGAGGCGTTAATTATATCTATACCTTCCTTCTTACCACTGCCTTGCCTCCTGAACTCATGAAACACCCTGGCGTGGCTGGTGATTGGCGAGCACTCATGAGCGCACTCGAAGGGTGCCTCGATGCTCCTCCTCCCCCGCCGCATCGATACACCCTAGTCGAGTGCACCCGGCAGCGCGCCGTTTGGCAACAGAGACGAAGCGCGGAGTGGTTAATATCTGCTCCGCCAGGTGCCGCCACATTACCAGCCGATCTTACTTTATTGTCCTGTACGGCGACAACATGCAAATGCATTCGGACAAACAAAAATCACTTTAGAGCGACCACCGATAAGCGTAAACTCGGGCAATGTGGCTGTGTCTTCAGGGGTGAAGTTACAGCCGCAGAAGCGTGGTTCCTGGCGTTCACTCTATAGCGGCAGCCCGACGCTCACTGCAGCGACGAGCTCAAGCGACCCGCTCGCCAGATGCGTCACAGACCTTACACGATGTCGCAGCTTTGCAAGTCACGAATCGCTAGATTTGTAGCACGCAACACAGCTAGGGCAATTCACTGTGTCCGAGAAAAGAAACGTCGAGATAAACGCTGGTCGCTCAGCTCACGTCAACACGGATGACGTTGTAGCACAGGCCGACGACGCTCGCTGCGCACTGGAGGTTCAATGACGTAACCTGAACATATCCAATCAGATCGGTCGCCGGGTGCTACTAAACATGGAACAACGCTACGTGTAAAAGGCGCGAGAAGTTGAAAACTCGTAGCGATTCTGTAGCGATTCACAAGCTTACAGTCTTGTAATAAATCACATAGTTGACGCAGAGAGCTTAAATCAGTGTGCAAATGATTTTTAGGACTTGCTTTACCGGTTCAATGCGTTTATGGGAAACGTGCAGCACCGACAGGTGGCGCTACAGTCCACTGCACCAGTGCGCCGCCGCGCCACGAGTGGCCACTTGCGGCCACTTCAGCTTCCACTGGCGTGCTTCTAATAGTCGTCTCTTTGTCTGTTACGCCCGCATTGTATGCTAATGCGTGGGCACGAAGGCGACATGTTTGATAAAACGGGCGATATGGTGAAGCCAGACCTCACGAAACTTGTCGACAACGTGCACGCAAGTAGGGACCGATATCGTGTGGCCTGCATCGCCGAGGCCACACGATATCATCCAATAAAAACATGGAGGACAAAACAAAGAGCACTTCAGTTTAAAGTTGTGATGAAGACAAAATGTGAACCCTTTAACGGGCTCACGGCACTCATTGCATGTGTGCGTACAGGTCGGGATCATTCAGTACTATCGCAGTGAGAGTAGCCAAAATGAGAACGAAGAACCCTCTACTATTATGTTGCAAAATAAAGTTTAGGATTTTAGGATTGATTGATTCAATCAGTGGCTTGTTAATTGATTCAGTGATTGATTTAACTTGATTCATTGATTCAATGACTGAGAGAGAGAGAATTAAACTTTATTGAGGGACCAGGCGCGCGTGCTCTTCGCCCAGAGGTGGGTGACTTCCTTATTCCAGGTAGCCATGGCTTGCAGCTGACGCTCGAGCCCTGTCCACCAACCTGAAGTAAATATTTTTAGACACTTTGCATAAACAATAAAAAATGACTCTGACGTGACAAGAACTCATGGGAACAGGTGATGATAAGTATAAGTAGAAAAGGTCGGGCCAGTTCCTTTAGAACGGAAGTCGACCTGTCCAAAGATTTAAAGAAAAAAAAAGATAAAAAAGTACCAAGCGCCACCTGCTACAAAAATAAGTTAATTAGTATAGCAGACCTTTTTCCACATAGCTGGATGTCGTATTAACCGAAGCCATATGCGCGTAGGAACACAATTATGCAGTGCGTTTTATCATCATTGGCCCGTACCTTCTACAGTGCTGCCAGCAGCTTGTGAAACGGTATAGTTCACTGCACCACAGCACACCCGCAAGAGCAAGCGGTGACGTAAGCAGGCAGGCGCGCGCTCTTACATAGGGGAGAGGAGGAGGACGGGCGAGGAGCGCGAGACCTGGCGAGCGCCGGCGCAAGTGCACCCTACGCAAACCTTATCATTTGACGCACTTGAGGCGAATATTGTTGAACCCGGCCCAAAGCTCGCAGAACAGGAGGGAGGACCGGGGAGAGAAAGGCGGCGAGGATGATGTGACGTCACCACGCGAGATGTTCGCGGTACCTTAGCGTATCTTAAGCTACGACATGTCCACTATCATATTCAACCCTTAGCTTAACCCAATCCATCCCATTTATATACGTTTGCGGCGTTCGTGTGCACTGCTGCATTCCTTAGCCGAACTTTGTGTTTCGCGCGCTGCCGATTCCACGTAGAAAGACGCGCGTGGTTGAGATATGATCTGCTAGGGATCACAACGAGCCCGATCCCACGGTTTTTTTTTTAGATTTATTTGCTGTTTCGACTAATTTGTACTGCTTATGACTGTAATATTAATTTATGACGTGCAATAATGTGCACTCTATAATATACGACCGTTGTCTCACACTATTTAATCCTTTTTTTTTACGTTTAAAAATTTTATCAGGGCTTCCGGAAAACTGGCACTGGCACTCGACGATGTAAATTTTATCTTTGATGTACGTTATTCATGTAAATTTTGTCAATTGCACGGTAGCTTAATATCAAGCTTAGGAATGGTATATAGAGTAAAGTACCACTTGAACGAATGTCAGTTAAACGAAATAGTCAGTTGGACGACCTTTTTTGAAATCCCCCGCCGAAGTGCCATTGGACCTAATGCTCGCGAATTTCAGTTTAACGAGATTAGTGCAGAGCGCATTTCAGTACTACGAGCATGTTTCGTGACACCATCCAATGCCTCTCACGTCACATTGTTAAGAAATTTTCTGAATGACTGGGTACAGACAGTGCTTTGCGTTCTGAAGACTATGTCACCTCTGACTCTCGCGTTGAGATATGCGCCACTCTGTCTGCAGAAGAGATTGTAGTGAGCCACCTACCTCAGCAAGAAAAAGAGGAGGAGGAGGAGGAAGTAGCCGTTGTAGAGGAAGCACTAAGAACTTCAGCTAAAGAAGCACTGATGTTCTTGGCAAAAGTGAAATCCTTCGCTGCCCAGCCGAATATTGTGCCGGAGATGGTTTATGAGAACTTGAACACAGTAACTCAATTAATGACCACTGCAGTCCTAACTGCACAAGTGCAGCAAAAGATTGCTGCATTCTTCAAAACATGCTAAATTAGCAGGGATTCGCATTCAAATGAGCAGCATTGCAAATAAAAGGGTTCAGATTTCATTTCAACAACCGATGCTTTCTTTAGTTCCTGACAACAAGTTCCAACATAGCTATTTCATTCCAGCGAAGTTTCACTTTAACGAAGTTTTTCCTGGGGTCCCTCGAAGTTCGTTCAAGTGAAGTTTTGCTGTATTAAGTACGTAGACCATATAGAACTACACAAACAAAATGGAGTGTAGAACAGTAATTTCTTAAATACACCAACCACTCTGGATTTCGCTTATAAACTGATGAACTGTGGCAACTCTAGCAGATCAATTTTTAGGATAAAGAACACTCGCTTTGTCTGTAGTTCTTTAACATACCTGTTGAAAAAAATAAGTATGAAATTCTGCTAAACAACTATTTCGATAGCCGCAAAGAGCGAAACCAAGGAAATAACGGTGGATTTATGTGGTAGCTGGCCCAGCACTTGCTCGGGTATTGGCGAAAAAAATTCATCCTACATCGCACTTTTCCAACGGTCGTACCCCCCACAACAGGGGCAGTTCCCTGTTCTCCCACAGTGCAGTACTAAGTACTGCTAATCGTTTGCCTTTTATTCTAAACGCAAAAACATTTCATCTTGAAAATTAGTCGCAAATTGGTATTTCCTCATTCACACACGCACATAATACAGTTACGGGGAGAAAAGGCGCTTCAGACAAAAAAAAAGCTTCAGAGTTTCGCCGTAAGGGCGAAGCAATGAATGCGTCAGCAACAAACTGGAATGTCGCATGAAGCACAGCAAGCAGCTGGGAACATGCAGCGCGATGCTCAAGCATAAAGGGTGTACCAAAAGAGCACACACAAGAAGAACGCGAACTAACAACTGTCGCAGCTCGACACTTGCAGCGCGCTGCTGAAACACGAAGGGCGCACGAAAAGAGTGCACAGGTATACACAGGATGAGCGCGAACTAACAATTGTCACAGTTGTTACTTCTTTGTATTAGAGCAGCGTACTGCAAGTGTCGACTATAGACAACCAACTAGCCCCTACTTTGGCTCTTCTAGCTAGCAGTTAACTCCTTTCGCACACACGGCCGCTGCAGTGAGCGAAGTGACCTTGCGCTGTGTAACTTCAACGCAAATTTTGCGGTGAAAGAACACGACAAACCGCCGCCCCTCACGAGATACGAACGCGTGAATTGGCGACTATGCCCTGTAGGGCAAAATACAGGTGGTACAAGTAGGAGGCGCGCGTGCATGGCAACTCCGGCGAAAAACGAGCGGGGCGATGTTCTTTAATGCCCGCGCTCCGCGCCACCTCGCGGGTGATAAAGAGGACATGCTGAAGCGCCTCCGACCTCTGCGTACCGCCAGCGGTAAATGGTGTGTATAAATAGCTCCCCGTTAGTTTGTTGCAGTACGTATGCCCCGTGGCAAAGTCTCTGACAAGGCGCGCACCGGAGCGAGGGGTGTCTAAAAATCACAGAGATTTATTATCATCAAAAGTAAATAGGTCCGAAATAACTGGCTGTGCACCCTGCAACAAAACCATTATCAAACCACATTCGTTTACCTGGACAGCCTTTTAAAAATATTCGGGCCACTATACTTGAGTGAGGCTTTCGTTCTCATCATGACCGTGAAGCCCGCGAGTCTTACCTTATCTATAAGTTTAACACCGTCTCATCCGGTATCAACGATAGCACAGGCACACTTACAAGCGTTCCCACTAAGCACTATTAATCATAACGGGGTCTCCAACGGCATAGGCAGCTCTGTTTCTAATATCGTTCGTGTTTCCTCTACGGTTACTTTGGTAATCACCTAATATTTTTCAGCTTTCGTACCACACTACGTGTTGACGTACTGAGTTGTGTGTATCATGTACTGTGTCTGTGCTGTTTTTTAGTTTTTTAGTTTGTTCTCGTATTAACCTTGATGTGTTTGAAGCGTACTTCAGGAGAAGTTAAAAAGCAACAATTGATCTTAGTGCTGCGTAGATTTTCTATTTGCGATTTCAGACTGTTTGCAGTTTAATGCTGGCATGTGATTACGTTCCTGCGAAAAAATTAGATAAAGCGCAGATCTGATGTCATCCCCCCCCCTTTTCCTCCATGTGACGTGCAATCCAATAATTCTGTCATATCACTAGTGTGTAATGCCATATCAACTGCGTGTGCAATCTATCTTAATCTGTGTAACGTGACTTCACTGCCACGAGTCCCAAATGTGCGCGTATGAATCTATGTCGACTGTGTGTGACCGCTACCTGATGTTGTCATTCTTGCTATCGATAAATTCTTTGAAACTATCTAACTTAAACGTGTTTATAAGGAAACCCACCACAATTTACTTGTTACTTTGACAAAGTCTGGTCCACCAGACGAAACGTTAGTGAAAGTATACAGTGCCAAACCAACCTAAGTCGTAGTATCTTTCTTCATTCGATATATATATATATATATATATATATATATATATATATATATATATATATATATATATATATATATATATATATATATATATATAAGGAATGCCTCGCCGGCGAAGCGCAGGGCAGGGACATTCGCTCGCGGCGTCTCCGGAGTCAGCCGCACGGATCCAAAATGTTTTAGCACTTTCAAGTTAATTATTGCAATTACTTGTTTTTTTCTCTTACATATGTTGTTACAAGCAGGAAGTATTACAAGCAAGCGCCCGTGACAATATTATTTTATACCATGTTCGTTCATTTTGACACGGTTTTCAGCATTGCTAGCCTTGTTACGGCCTGTATTGAGCGCTTTACTGTGAGCGGGATCACGCCACATGAGGTATATGGATGGACAAGCCAGGCCCCTGAAGTGCTCCGTACTTAAAAATCACACCATCGCCCGCTAATGGGGACCATGAGATCAAGGTGGACGATTGGGCGAGTTGGAGATTCATGATCGACGTAAGTATACTGCGCGGTAGTAAACACGGACGACAAGAAGAGGACACTTGTCCTTGTGTCTTCTTGTCGTCCGTGTTTACTACCGCGCAGTATACTTACGGGGACCATGAGGCGATGCAAAGCAGCGTTTCGGCATGTCGAGCCCGCTTTTCAGAGGGGAAAGGGAGAGGGGAGAGGGGGAGGGAGAGAGGAAGATGGTGAGTGGAGGGGAGAGGGAAAGGGTAGAGGGGAAGTGGAGGGGGTGAGGGGAAAGGGGAAATGGGAAGTAGAGAGGGAGAGGGGAGTGGAGAGGGAGAGGACGCTGTGGAGAGGGCTTGCGCATGCGCAGTAAGGGTGGTCACGCCGCACACCACCACCACCACCACCACCAGATTGAACTCCGCTATAAGATGCTTCACATCTAAAAAGAGAGGCGTTCGCGTGACTCCGCTTTCTTGCGTCTAGGGTAGCGAAAGCCACACAAAAGCGAGTGATTACTGCATGTATATAATTATAAACGAAATTGAGAGTGATGAGTTAATTAGTAATAACTGACCAGTGAGCGTTGGGCATCGATAGAATGTGCTGGGTAAAAGAGGCATGCCATGATGGCTTTCGTCTTCGAGTCGTTCAAGGCGAATCCACAAGAGACCCTGTGAGTTTTTTGCGACACCAACTTTACGAGAATATGTGGTGACGTTTATTACATGGGCTTTGTAGTATAGAGCGTTACGATGATACGACTAAATATTTCTGATAGTCCACATGGCAATGGCCGACATCCAATTCAGGCATGTGGTCGCGAAATTCTGATTTCTTTAGTACTATGATTATCTCTACGGGCCAATTCTTAATAAACAGGTGACTGGCCAATGTCGAAATGAAATAAAATGACATTTCGGGATCCGTTCGGTTCCCTTCTTCGCAATGGAATGACGGCCAAGCAAAGGTTCTTTCAGTAACTTTGAACGCATGGCGCAATGCTTCATGCCTTCATCGTCGCATTGCGTCATGCTTTGAGCACTATTTAGAGAACCTCTGCTTTGCTGTCAGTCCAATGTAAACAAACGATCCGTACGGACACCGAAACGTCATTTTATTTATATGACGTTGGTCAGTGACTCATTTATTAACAATGCCTTTACCTGACCAGTCGGTATCACGTCGAACCCTCGACCTGAATGGGTCAACCATTCTATTTAAAATCTGAACATACGCGGAAGCCCTGCGCTTTGTTGTATCTACCATGTCGTATCTGCAAATAGATACCGTATGTTCATCGCTAATATATCTTCTGTTTTGCCAAATTAACTGCCATTCCTTGTAGAAACTCCCCTCATTGGTCAAAGCGAGATCCCGTGACCTGTGTGCTGACGCAATGGCGCTTCAGCGAACGGGTATTACGTTCAATTGCCAAACGTTGTTGTTTCTTTTGTTTCGCCTAATTAACGAACCTTTCTTGCACTAATTCCTCATTTAACGCGCGTTCTCGTTTGCACAGTGTACCACCCTTTGTTCAAAGTCTTTCAAAGTTTTTGAAAATTTCATTGGTTTTTTACTTTGGATTATCCATTGCATAATGATCCCCACCCCTTATTTAACAACCCCCCCCCCCCAAAAAAAAAAAAAAAAGAGGGCCTTTAAGGAAATAAGCAGAGCAGGAGTGAACTTCGGCGACCTTAGGCATCGAATGACGGGCTGTGTGACACGCAGGCTGGTTTCGGTGGTGGAGAGGTTCACCTCGGAGGTGGTGCTGGGACCCGGAGCGCTCATCATCGAGAATGAGAACCTGGTGGTCAAGGCGGTCGCATGGTCGCCCAAGCTGCTGTCTCAGGGCCAGGACTTCCTCAGCTTCTCGCTGCGTTCCAACGGAGACCACTACCTGCACGAGGACTTCTCCGGAGACGGCGACGAGCAGGAGAACGGCGATGTGAGTGCAACCATGTCTTTTAAAGGGCTCCAAAGCCACAACGAGTTCAAAGACGAGAGAGCGGTTTCTTTCTCGCTTTCGCTACCCTTCCTACAGGCACCATCTCCACGTCGCCATTTATTTCTTCATAAAACACGGCGACAGTGTCAGCACAAAGCGTTGAGCCGATCGCGATTTCGCGCTTTATCGTTAGACGCTGTTATAACCGCTTGCGCAGTCGAAAACGCACAAAACGGAGTGAACATTCATGTTTAAAGGACAAAGCTTTTAAGCGCACATAAAACGAGGACCGAGGATTTAAGAACTTCCCAGGACAGCGCTGTCCTGTCAAGTTCTTAAATCTTCGGTCCACGTTTTATGTGCGCTTAAAAGCTTTGTGCTTTAAGCATGAATGTTCACCAACTAGCCCATCTCACCGTCTTGTTGAAACGGAGTGAAATCAGTTGATCGCATACGATAGCCATGCGAGACAGGGCAGAGCAGGTGTGCGACTGCTCAGAAGACAGGGTAGGAGACAAATTACAACTCATATCGCTCGTGTATGGACCAATCGCGATATCGTTTCCTCATGACATCACGTGAACAAGCTGCTGGCGTCACGAATTGTGCCGAAAAGACGGGAAACGCCAGGTAAAAATAACGCGCTCGTTTTTTTTGTTTTTTTTTTTGCAGAGTTTAGTTAGGGCCCCTTTAAGGCGAAAGCCTTAGTTGCATCACCAAACGCGAGAAGTGAATGTCGGCGTCCGCGGCGCCAACATCAACGACGCGACATGTCACGTGGTGTTAAATGACGTCATCATGACGACACAGGTTATAACACATTTGTGATGTCATTATGACGTCAAATGATGATGTCATCAGATGAAACCTTCGCTTGGTCAAAGGTGGCCCAATCTCGAAGGTAGTCCAACAACACATGAGGTGCAGAAATTTTTCATGAGTGGGGGAAAACATGAAAAGAATCGTATGAGAACAATATGAAGGTGGCTGTCATCCTAGAGTCGTCTTGGGCGAGAGCATAATGGATCATATGACTTTTTTATTGGGCTTATTGAAGAGCTTCACGTCATTTAAGGTACTTTGGCGCGGATAATAAATGATGCCCGAGTTTCCAAATTTTCCTTTATGGCGGCACCCCGGCTCGGCATTTTGTGGGATATCTTCCAAGGCTTGATCAATCGGTACCCAAGGACATGTTCCTCACCTTTGCGTAAGGTCATCCATGTCATGTCCCTCATGTCAGGTGATGTCATACATGTAATGTCGCACATTTTACGAGTTAATGTTCAATTTTGTTCACAAAATGTTTGCCAAATGTTTCTCTTGTGGCTAAGGGCAAGCCTTTCAATTTAAGAAGCGAGTGGTTTCTGTACGTCATGCTATGACATAGTCCATTCCTTGCCAATCACGCCATGCATGCAGTCATTCATGTCATGACATGCTATAATGCTTGTAATTTCAGCAGCTTCAAACGCAGCCCATACAAAAAACGACAGGTGGTTTGACTGAGATATACATCTTTGAAACGGGCGGCCAACTTGCCCAGACATCAATTCTCCTGCGGCTTGACTGAGCCATTCCGGATGACAGGACCTCGGGCAACTTTTTGGAGCCATTGTAACATTACTCTACGCTAGTTAAGGGTGAAAAGAAAAACAAAATAGGTTCCGGGTGACTATATATCGAGAATGACATGCCGAAATATCCGCGCGTTACACAACCAAAATGCACAAAGATTAACTGTTTCCAACGTCTGCTTTCGCATGTTGCATGAAGTTCCTAATATGACCGCTCATTCAGGGAATTTGTCGCCTTTTCGAAAATTTATCTGAGTACGCTTTGCTGTTAAGGCGTTCTCTTGCATAATGCAGGGAAGTACTTGTAGCGCATTGCATAAAAAAAAGCGGGTGTGTAATTGCTCCGTCGCTGGCTCTCACCAATAAAAAATGCGGATATCTTGAGAGGTACCTGCCCATTAAACGGTTTAATCAGATGTTGCATGCGTAGGTTGAACCGCTAAAAAGATTGGTGGTGAATATAGGGAGCATATTTATACTGAATATTTCTCTATTGCGCCGGTTTCTAAACATCATGTGAATTGTATGTTTTGCTCCTGAGCAAGTTCTCAGCTGAAGTTTAGCGCTGGGTCCCGTCTGTTTACCTTGCCTTGTTCTTCGTTCTTTTTTGCGCTAATTAGAGATACCTCAAGCAATTAATAGATACCAACTAGCCCAACTCTCATCTCTAACGTTTTATAATGTGTGCATGTATTATTTGCTTCCGTGCTGTACGCAGAACATCGTGATCACAATCCCGTTCGAGGCACTGTCGATGGCCATAAACAGCTCCCTTCTGGCGTCCGGTGAGCCGTACCGGCCCATACACGAAGTGGAGAAGGGACCTCGCATCGCTTTCATCTCCTACCGCAACGACAAGTTCTTTCGACCTGCTCGACACAGCCCGGGTTCTCTGGTCAGTGCAGGTACGTCATCTACATCCTTACTAACTTCGTGCCTTTATTAAGCTGAAAGCCTTATTTGTCTCGTTGAGCGGCCCCTTGAGCGAAACACGGCAGGCCAATTAAGTGTTACTAAAGCCCACGTGACATACGTCGCGAACGATGTCACTTCATGACGTCATCATGTGATGTCACCATGACGTCACATATCGCAAAAACTTGTGACATTAACATTACGTCACGCGATGACGTCACTACATCACGCCATCGTTTGAAAAGTTGTGAACGGCGTCGGCATTTTCTTGGCAGTCCGTACAAAGTCCAAGTGCGATTAAACTTTCTTGCGGCGAACTTGCGGTATACGCTCTGGAATTGCTCGCCTTAATGATGCAGTGTCTGAGAACCATCTGCTTTCTTATATTTTTAAGGACGATGAAAACACAACACGCAAATAAGCTTCAGTAGCGCGCAAATAAAACACTTAAGGAGCAGTTCGTAAACATTCGCAATCTGTGGTGAGGTTCTTCCATAAGTGCCCCAACAAGACAAATGACGACAGCCGTCATGATCAAAATTGCTTTCTCTTCCAACCATCAGCACAAGAGAACGAAACTGTGCTTTCTGCCTCTATTCATGTTACAACGTTCAGCTCAGAACTGGTGGATCTCGGAAACGAATTCGGAGCTGAGAAGTGGAGCGTCTTGGAATCACTTTTATGTGGCATAGCGCTGTCATAAACAAGGCGGTTTCGCAGGAGCCAAAGTTTCGACGAGCAGTTTTTGCTTCAACGTTGCGGCCTTAAAGAAGACATCACCGCTTGTTAAAACGTTGGCTCCAGTGATACCCTGCGTTCAAGGATATTTCATCTCTTCATAGCGATGTTATGAATGATGAAAATTTCTGCAGC
Source organism: Rhipicephalus sanguineus (assembly GCF_013339695.2). NCBI lineage: Eukaryota > Metazoa > Arthropoda > Arachnida > Ixodida > Ixodidae > Rhipicephalus > Rhipicephalus sanguineus. Next base: position 32,133,539 of record NC_051185.1, on the reverse strand, counting down.
TATTTATGCATCGGAAACTGTTTGCCACGTTATGTTCTACAACAGAGGGAACCACTCCCCATAATTTATTTTTCTTTGCCCCCAAGCTATGCCTCGTGTAAATTGGCCGCGCGCTCTTTCTAACGGCAACGTTCTCCCCTGTCACTCTCGCAGGACAAGTCGTCCTCTCTGCCAAGATCGGCGACAGCAAGATCGAGAACTTGACCGAACCCTTGGTCTACTCGTACCCGACTTACAACGCAGAGAGGCGCATCTGCGCATTCTGGGATGAGCGCCGTGAGTATTTGAAGTCGCATTTCATGGAAGTATGGTTCGCTTCGTCGATTCACTTGAAACCTGCGGATGTTCCGTGATTATAACTAAACAAGAATAACGCTATTACGTGCATCTGCATGTGGAATAACTAGCAGCGCGAATATATCTCATCAACAGCTTTGTACGTGAATTACGAACTATAATGTTCTTAACGCAGCGCACTACAGTAACATAGCGGATAGTCTGACGTAATCACGGCGCAGCGCTACGCTTGCTCATTCATGAAATATGAGTCAAATATATCCGCTGCACAACACGCAACAAATTATGTACTTGGCATCGCTGACACTCACGTTCTCGCAGAATAATTTGACGCTTGCTCTCTTGCAATGACAGTGATGCCCTTCAAAAAACGGTAGCGCTTGCATTACTCAATAAGAACTTGTTGTTGGGCGAGTTGGTGAGTACTTAACATCGTGGTTTAGCGCTAAAGAAAGACAGACACATGTGAGAGACAGGACAGCGCCTGTCCTGTCTCTCACATGTGTCTGTCTTTCTTTAGCGCTAAACCACGATGTCTTGCATTACTCGTCGTCTGAACCGCAAAATGATCACTAACTCGACGTCGCGAGGCGTCGTGTTTTCCCGGTTTCTAGGTGATATTTTGCGAAAATTTGGTATTATAGCCGGTCACAATGGAAACTTTAGGGTAATTTTGATGGAGTGTACTTAGGCCCCCAGAATGACACTTTGGCGGTGCGCTGCTACACGAGAAAGGGAAGTGTACTTTGGAAATAATTGTAACGGCAATGGGTACTTAAGCAGCACAACAGATATTCGCTATTTCAGGCAATGTTTCTTAAATAATAATGCGTTACAGCTATAAGCAGCCCTTAAAATAAACTTTACATACAAACGCGGCGGTTGCGGCCGTTACCCGGCGTGGGCTGGGTATGCCCCTGGCGGTCGTGGCTGTAAACTGCCTGAGAACGAGAATAGCAGAGTAGTTTTTTTGTAGTATAGTATGTTTTAATGCATAAGAATATTCCTACTAACGAAAACGATAGCTTAAAAAATGCTACGAACTCGGCTTCGGATAGTCACGTATTTATTCTCGAGCCACTGCAACCAAGGCTAGACACTCCGTCGCAGCGAAGTGAGTTTGGCGAACGCACTCGCCGGCAAGTGCGCTTCGCAGCGAGTGTCACTAAGCGTTCCCGTGTGACAGCGTGCGAATAACACTAGCGGCGAAGTATATTCCCTCAAAGTGCACTTAAGTTGCCCCGTGTGACAGGGGTGTTACTCTGCTTCGACTGGAGTATAAAGTTTTTCAGTGAGATGATTGTCAGGATTTCAACGACGATAGTATTTCTTGGGGAACTTAAGAAACGCAGATATTTTGGTCTGTCTGTCCGTCTTTCTGTTTGTCTGTCTGTCACCCGATTCAACCACCCTGCCAAAGTTGAAACTCTTGCTTACCGCCCACCCATATTGAACTGGTACGGCTGTTCATACTTGTGAACGTTGTCGATCAAAAAGTAAATATTACGCATATCTGAGGCGCAACATCACTAGGTAAGTATTAGGCGGTGTGTTTCTTTATTAGAAAATACATAGATACATAATTCTAAAGACACTGGTTTCTTAAGCTGCGGCTGCGGCTGCACTGAAAATACCATGCTATGCGCGCCGACGAAAGCCCTCTGCCATGGAGGAAGGAAACCCTCTGCACAAGCTCATGTTTCTCGATGTATTGCCAGATGGCGTCCATATCTCACGCAGCGTAGAGTTACTGTATATGCTACCTTTAGGTAGCAGAGTTGCGCATAGGTCTGCCAAGCAACCACCGCTATGCGCCGAAGCCACTGTACGTTTTTGCAGGCGACATGCCTACCGCGGCGCCGATCGACATGTTTGGCGTGTCGAAGGCCGGTGATTAACTGAACTGTCGATGTCTGGTGTCAATCCGATTCGCTGCAGCGGTGGCGTAAAAAAATACAAGAATTGGCCCAAGCGGCAGCTTCGCCGCAATGCATGGTTGCTAGCGGCGTTTGGAAGACAGATGGGCAACTCTGCTACCTAAAGGTAGCATATACAGGAACTCTAACGCAGCGTAGACGCGGCGCCTCCTCTATCGTCTTTACACGGCATTTGCAGCGGAGCACGCAGATACGCGGCCAATTTTTTAAGTAGTTGCCTTTCGTATACTGTCGCGCCGCTGATAAGAGTGTATGGAATGACGTATTAGTTCATGGGGGCTGGCTTGGCACCCCGTGACAGATGAAACCAAGACACTCATGGCACCACGAGTATGTACGAGCTCTGGCCAAACGTACTTTCACTGAGTGTTTTCATTTTCAGGTAAGGAATGGTCCACCGCTGGAATAACGACAAACAAGTCCGGAAACGTGACTGTCTGCACCTCGACGCACATGACTGCGTTTTCGCTGCTGCTGGTACGTAACTTGATACAGACCTGCCTCGCATTGCATCCATCTCGACAAAGTGCTTCTACAAATATTAGGGCAAATTTCGTCACACTAATTGAGCACATCTTTGTTTGTTGTTTGTTTGTTAGGTTTAATGACACATAAGCCGCTAAGGCTATCATGCGCGAAACACAAGTTACAAATTGGGTAAAAAGTTGTGTCTTGGGCACTTGAGTGAGAGGGAACGGGACGAATGGAATAACTGAATTCGCGCTGAAGGTTATGTTCGCAGTGTATTTGCATTCTCAGCGTTAATAATGTTGACGACGGTAATATAAGCTTTTTTTTTTGCGATCTTGTGTGGTATTCTGTAACAGTCCACTAAACGGACTGTCCATTTAAGCGTGCACTGATTAGATATTGATCGAAGCCATAATTTTATATTGGTGCTGGCCCGCCTGGTTTAGCCAATCATAGCGTGCCCAAATGAACAGTTCACTGAATGCACCCCTACAGAATACTACCCCTGCTCAGTGGTGAATAAATTAGGATCTCGCAATCGTGGAACTCATGAGGTACATATCCGTTACCTGCTTACGCTATACGGATTGCATGTCATTAGGTTGTTCTTCATCAATTGAGAATGGTCTTCGCCAATCAGTAAATGATTCTTCGTGTCGAAAAATACATCAAGGAGAAAGAAATGGATAACGTCCTATAGAAGGCTTTACGGGATCGCAGTATGAACAGCAGTTACAGACACGAAGTAAATACATAGGCAGCAAATATAGTCCTAAAATGTCAGAACAGTGATGTCGCATTCCAAGCTGGCGGATGACGATGCTTGTCGTTCATGGCTTACGAAGGCCATGCATACATATTGTAGGATCAGTAACCCAAACCTATCCACTTACAGGTGTTCAAACGTGAACGAATAATCACAGTTACGCAGACGTCATCTTCTTTTCGCGCTCTATAGCCCTTTAGGAATTCCTAATAATTATAATTGCCTGGTTGACATTAGTTACGTTACCGTGGAGTTATTATTGGCATGCCAAAGACTTTTCCAACGAGAACAGTCAACATCGGTGTTTCCAAAAACCCTGATATTCATCGTGCAGGCCATTTTCCTGCCTGAACAGCTTTCCTGGTCACATGCAGGGCGCATTACGAGCGTGCCAGCTTTGTTCCGAGATGGGGAACAAAAAAAAAGGTCACGAAAATCATTTCGATAGACGGTGCAGCAAACATGTTTGTATGCGGGTAGTCATCTCGCAAAGTTATCTGAAAAGATGCGAGTGGTTAAGAGTGCCCCGCTACTGAATCGATGTTTTGTTATCAGACAATGAAGTTTATGTTTATTGTGCGGTATGAATTACAGACGAATGCTTCTATAAAATTTCAATTTCGCTGGTACATGATGGCCATGAGCATGTGCCTGCTTTTTAAAGCTCGCTGTACCCATATAGTTAAAGATCGTGGCGAAGCGATATCACCCGTAAGAGCAAAACGGGCCACCAGAGTTTCACGCGCATTTGTGCGTGCTTGGAACAACGGTGTTCTTCTGAGTAATTGCACCAATTTTACAGTAACTGCGTTTTTGCCGGACGTGAGCTACTTCCGATTGACATATTTGTGAACTCTTCCTCCACTAGGATCCCCTTCCTGGAATGGTCACGGCACGTCACCACTACCGGATCCTCTCGCTCATATCTTACGTGGGCTGCATCATGTCTGTCGTCGGCCTCTTCTTCACCATACTGACCTACGCCCTTTTCAGGTGAGCTTCTGATTAAGAACGTTCGGTAGCCCGTCCATTTGCGCGATTTGCACGTCCTGACAATGTCGTTCACTTCGCTGTCACGTGGTAAAAGTGAGCAACAACATCTTCTCACTAGCGGTGACAGGTGTCTAAATGTCGCTGAAATATATGTGGACTACGCATAAGGCAGTGCAACGCGCTTTGTAATGTGCGTTTCTTGACAGCTCTGTAAATAAATAAAAGTGCGCGATTAATTTCACAGTGGCTGCTAGCAGAATGCTGCGCCAAGCACAGAACGAACTCTCGTCGTTCTTCTAGGCATGTGTGCTTTGAAGTTCTCTCAAGATCGCAAACGTTCAGAGCCTTCTATACTCAAGTCTCCTTATAATAAAGTGAACCTGTATTATCGGGTACAAAAAATTCGCTGTGCATTTTAATGCATAGTTATTTGAAGCAACAATGAATTTCAAGGACATTGTCGAGACGAAGGGCTGAAAATCTCACGCTATCTTAGTCAATCACTGTTGGATTTCAACTTCGCAATCTAGAAATAGTCCGCAAGGTATGTAATGAAAGCACAAAGTAGGTAAGCTTTGTTCATTGAGCCATTAGTATTGTTTACAGCCTCCTAAAATATGTTACCACCAATAATATGTCGCGAGTGTGTTGGGGCTTAACTTCTACTAACCTTTCATTATGAATAACTTAGTAATGCCTAAACCACTAGTTATCCAGCACATGGAGCAATTTGATTGCATAAATTCGATTCGTCGTTACGTTTAGAGTTCGCTAACCATAATCACCTACATCATCTTTTGACAGTTAGGAAAACCAGCGCACAGGGACACAGCCTTTCGCTAGACTGACACCTGTGTGATTGTGCACTGATTAAAAAAAATTTTTAACGTACTAGCAATTACAGCTTTACTCATATTGTTAACAAACATACTAAGAACCCGGAAGCAACATTTTTTAAACATGTTTGGACAGTAACTAGCTTATGTAATGCGGTCCTGTACAAAGGGTTGGGGGCCAGAGACAGCATTTTATTTGTTCTCGTTTTGTTCTCGCAACGGTGCCCGGGTGTTTTCGTTTGACTGCCCAGGTAACGGCTCTGGCTTTTGGCTCAGGGTCTCTCGAAGGTCGCCAACAACGGGACCTAAATCAATAAGGGTGGATACGTGGGCTTCTTGGTAGTGGGTCACTTCTTAAGCTCCGTTGTAGCACAGCTGTCACGTGATGGTGAGTGGTACGAACATCGCTGGAAAACAAAAATGAACGCTTGTAGCAAGTTAGCGCTGTGTATTGTCGTATATGCTACAATGAAGGTTATGAAACGGGACCTAAAAGTGCTTCATGAATCATAAAGCATCAGCATCAGCATATGTAGCCATGCAAACTGTCCTATTGTCGCTGCTTTCTCTGCTAACAGATGCCTCAACAAGGACAGATCGGGCAAGATCCTGCTCAACTTGTGTTCGGCCATGCTCCTGCTGAATGTATCCTTCCTGGTGGGCTCGCTACACGAGCGCTTCCCCAGGCTCGAGCTGTGCCTGGGTACGGCCGTGGCCACTCACTACTTCCTGCTCGCCTGCCTCGCCTGGATGGGTGTCGAGGCCTCGAACATGTACCAGATGCTGGTGCACGTGTTCGCTACGTCCGAGACGTGCTTCATGCTCAAGCGCATCCTTGTCGCTTGGGGTAAGCGATCGCGCTGTTCATGCTACATGCCGTCAGGTAAACTTGGCGCCTGTAGGGACCGAACCTACAACCTTCGAATAATGCGTCCGATAATCTTGGTAGAGAGAGCATCGGACGCGTTATCCGAAGGCTGTAGGTTCGGTCCAATTTAATTCCAATTCATTTATGCCATAGCTACTAAGCTGTTGTTAAATACTAAAAATATTGTCCCCTATTCCTTCCTTGGCTTTATTGGCTAACAAGGAAACAAGCCGTTGATCCATTACCCTTCTTTCGTTCATTCACAGCGAGGGTATAGTTCCTGCAGGCTTGATGCCTTTAGGTGGCATGCGAGTGTTCATTGGGCAGATCCCACCTGTAAAAACGATGCTGTGCTGCGTGACGCCAGCTGGCAAAAAAAAAAAGAATTCCACACTCGCTGTCACGGCTACAAAGGGGGCTGGCTTACACTCCCATGGTTAGATACCCACAAATGCTCAGAGAAGTGGACGGGAGGACGACCGCCACCGTAGGTGAATGGGCAGAGCGTCGGAAGTGTTATTCGAAGTAAAATGGCAACTTGGGCGAGTTGGTATCGGTTCATACTTCAAATATCAGCGCACCAACAAAACGAGCACACTAAAGCGGAGGAAACGACGCACACAACAAGCGCTGAAAGGGGCCCTTGTACTAGAAATAAACTGGAGTAAAATGGCAACTTGGGCGAGTTGGTATCGGTTCATACTTCAAATATCAGCGCACCAACAAAACGAGCACACTAAAGCGGAGGAAACGACGCACACAACAAGCGCTGAAAGGGGCCCTTGTACTAGAAATAAACTGGAGTAAAATGGCAACTTGGGCGAGTTGGTATCGGTTCATACTTCAAATTTGAAGTATGAACCGATACCAACTCGCCCAAGTTGCCATTTTACTCCAGTTTATTTCTAGTACAAGGGCCCCTTTCTGCGCTTGTTGTGTGCGTCGTTTCCTCCGCTTTAGTGTGCGCGTTTTGTTGGTGCGCTGATATTTGAAGTATGAACCGATACCAACTCGCCCAAGTTGCCATTTTACTCCAGTTTATTTCTAGTACAAGGGCCCCTTTCAACGCTTGTTGTGTGCGTCGTTTCCTCCGCTTTAGTGTGCTCGTTTTGTTGGTGCGCTGATATTTGAAGTATGAACCGATACCAACTCGCCCAAGTTGCCATTTTACTCCAGTTTATTTCTAGTACAAGGGCCCCTTTCAGCGCTTGTTGTGTGCGTCGTTTCCTCCGCTCTAGTGTGCTCGTTTTGTTGGTGCGCTGATATTTGAAGTATGAACCGATACCAACTCGCCCAAGTTGCCATTTTACTCCAGTTTATTTCTAGTACAAGGGCCCCTTTCAGCGCTTGTTGTGTGCGTCGTTTCCTCCGCTTTAGTGTGCGCGTTTTGTTGGTGCGCTGATATTTGAAGTATGAACCGATACCAACTCGCCCAAGTTGCCATTTTACTCCAGTTTATTTCTAGTACAAGGGCCCCTTTCAACGCTTGTTGTGTGCGTCGTTTCCTCCGCTTTAGTGTGCTCGTTTTGTTGGTGCGCTGATATTTGAAGTATGAACCGATACCAACTCGCCCAAGTTGCCATTTTACTCCAGTTTATTTCTAGTACAAGGGCCCCTTTCAGCGCTTGTTGTGTGCGTCGTTTCCTCCGCTCTAGTGTGCTCGTTTTGTTGGTGCGCTGATATTTGAAGTATGAACCGATACCAACTCGCCCAAGTTGCCATTTTACTCCAGTTTATTTCTAGTACAAGGGCCCCTTTCAGCGCTTGTTGTGTGCGTCGTTTCCTCCGCTTTAGTGTGCTCGTTTTGTTGGTGCGCTGATATTTGAAGTATGTTATTCGAAGGTTGTAGCTTCGGCCCCTGCCGGCGGCAACTTGTGTTTTCATCCATTTCAATGCGCTTACACTCAGATCCTAATTACTATACTACAGTTAAAGGCTGCCAGTAATGTCGCCTATACTTTGGCTTCATTGTCTGTTGCTTTCATTGGGATGTATCTAACAATGAAAACGAGCCCTTCATTAAATCCCCATATTTGTTCCATTCCCTGGAAGGGACAAATTTCTAGGGGCATGGTCTAGTGCAGGTTGAACACAGGATCTGAATCGCATTGCTGCAGTATTTAGTGACTCCCGCATATTGCCGTTACTGCGAGAGTTGCTTCGCGCTGCACCGCACTGGCGTCTCTGCCCTTTCTGCGTTTCTCTACAGCCTCCTTCACTTCTATCACATTTCATTCCATCTGCCGTTTACATAACGCACAGCAGTGAGCCGATACTTGCACTTGCTGACTTTCCTCTCTTACCCTGTATTTACCCTCCTACTCCGTGTGAATACTACAGTCAATGAAAACAACGACCACTTAGATGAAATCAGTGTGGCTACCCATGGACAAGTGTGGGAGTTGCGAGCATAGGTCATATCGGTGCAAGCTCCCTTTTTATGTGCCTTCATCTTTCCCCCTTTTACTTGGGCGCTTTACTTAGAAATAAGAGTACACTTTTCGCTGTTCTTTCCGTGCCTTCATTTTGTGCGTCCTTTAGGAACTTTCCAGTAATTCCATTTACAGCAATAGTCAAGAACTTGACAACTCAATTTGGGACCTTAACTAAATACCATATCTGCGTCCACTTGGACTTGTCCCTTATACGTTTGCTTATAAACAATATCGTGTTTTACAGGAATCCCGGCTGTGGTCGTTGGAACATGTCTGGCCATAGACTTGGAGCCTTACAGGAATCGAGATGACTAGTAAGTTTGCAGTGAGGGTGGACAATCGATGAGGGGCAAAAATGCGGTTTGAATTTCGGTGTGTGGTAAAATTTACTGTAAGTAACTGAGGCGATAGCTCTAATGAATACAGATACTCTAACGCATCAATGATGAAGTTGCGCAAGGCCATGACTTTGGGCATGAGGTAACTATATACAGTTTATCAAACAATTGTATTCCCAATATGCACTCTAGAACCACGCGCTGAAACGTGGGCCGCTCGTCTCTTCACGAATAACAAGCTATGATAAATCGAATTTGATAATTAGACGTACTGGTAGTTACCAAGACAGCACAGTTGCTCAACATGTGCCAAACTGGTGTATACATGTGCCGAACTGGTGTAAACATGTGCCGAACTGATGTAAACGTGGTCCGCCAGATGTGATAAAAGTGCCCAAAAATGAAATATAACGTGAAACAACGTCGAAAAAGGCTGAATTATTATTATTTATAAACGCAACCTTTTCTCAGATGACTCAAACACGTTCAATTCTGCTACCGTGGCGATGCCTACACGTAAAATCGAGCAAAATACGAACGTATCAAAGATAACATCTTTCTTTTGCTGCACTAAGAAATATTCCATTACGGCCTGATAATCATCGACAAGAACTCACTACATAATTTACATAACAGCATACGTTTTAAGCGAGGTTGGCATCACGCAATGGTCAAGTACCCACTCGCAAAGGTTGCACTGAAGATCTTATTCTAAATATGTCCAGCGCAAAGAAACAAAGACAAGGGGAAGACACATAAACCACAGATTGGCGCTGACTTCAAACTACATTTATTGAAAAGCACGAAGCAAGGTTTTATACATGAGCGCTTCTTCACATCTCGAGATGCATTATGGCTTACCATATAAAAACTGCATTTCTTTGACAGTTATATACACAATCGGAGCACTTACACAGTTAACACCAGATTTTTAATGTGAGCCGCCTCTATTTACCTTCCAATTTTTGCTTTGGCACGCTTGACAAAGGTCGCGTCATCATTTACATGCGTTGCAGTGATTTGCTAGGTGTGAATGTCATAGTTTTTTTTTTTTCGTCTTCTCTGTAGCTGCGTGATATCTTCCAAAAACCAATTCATCTACTACATCGCATTCCTGGGGATATCCTGCTTCATCCTGTTCGTCAACCTACTCGTCTTCATCATGGTCACACGCGTGCTGTTCAAGCCTCGCATGGCCGAAGCCAACACGAGCAAATCGGCCAACCACAACTCGTGCTCGGCTTCCAGCCCGTCAAGCGCTGCAGCCAACCCTCCAATCACCGCGGCCCAGGTCCGGGGCGCCTTCACCGTCATGACCCTGCTCGGGGTTACGTGGATATTCGGCTTGTTCGCGGTGGGCGAAGCCAAGACCGTGTTCCAGTACGTCTTCTGCGTGTGCAACTCGATGCAGGGCTTCCTCATCTTCGTGGTGAGGGTGCTGCAGTACCCGGAGGCCCGCGCTTCGTGGGCGCAGCTGGTCACCACGGGAACGTTCAAGAAGCACCGAGGCGGTGCGGTGCCCGCGGGTTCCTGGTGCGCCAACTCGAATCCCAAGCAGAACAGCCACTCGTCGATGGTGCGGGTCACGTCCAGCAGCACGGACAGCACGAGCACCGTGGTGTTCAATAGCAACATCTGGAGCAAGGGAGGCAACGGCGGTGCGCCGGGCGCCAGGGACCACCCAGCCAGGCTGCCCCGTTTCTCTGGTGTCGGAAAATTGCTTAAGAACTCGAACGTGCAGAAGGACGACAAGAATTCGGGCACGCTGACTAAGAAGAAAAAGCCCTCCCACAAGGTGAATCTTTAATCTTAAGCAGAGCTGTTTAAGCTTAGCTTCCAGCCGTCGCCGGTGACCGCTCAAAACTCGGCGCAGCTGAACAAAACTCGGTGCAGCTGTGATAGTATAGTATAGCAACGGGTTGGGAAAGGGGAGAAAGAGTGAGAGGAAGGAGGAAGAGAGAGAGGGTAAAACATAGTCATGTATAGTATAGTATACAAAGGGGGTAGGAAAAGAAGGTGAAGGGGGCGAGGAGAGAAAAGAGGAGAGGACAGGGTGAGCATAGCATAGCCTTTTATAGTATAGTATAGCAAGGGAATAGGAAAGGTAGGTGAGCGTGAGGCGGAGTTATATGACGGTCAGTAGGAGGGGAAAATCACATGCTCCGTTGTTCCCTTAGTCTTCGCACTACCAGGGCTTAGCTTCCCCAATTTTTCTTGTCCGGATAATGTGATGTTTGCAGCTACGTGCACTCAAGTTTGTCGACAGCTTCGTCACAGATGAAATCAAGTTCACTGATTGAAAATCTCTTCACCCAATGTCGCCCAGTTGCATAATTATTCCTAACCCTGCTCATTATTTACTTGAATTACCGAAGTTTCATTGCGCTATACTAATATATGTCATTCTTCAGCACCGAGTGTGATATGCACAGCCAATAAGAATTGGGCTCAGGATTATATTTCCCGTTTTTCAACACGCCTTTTTTTTCTACTTTTTACCCACAAGTGCTATATATGCAACGCCACGAATTTATTTCTTCATAATATAATATTGTTTTTTAGTTGTTTCCGTGACATTCATCTTTTGTTTCAAAATTCGGTGCTGCGGGCCCTAAAGGATCAGTAGGGGCATTTACCTGATATAACGTATAACTAGTTGGGCGTACATTGCATATTGTAGAGTTAGACTAAGAAACAGTCACTTTTGCTTCAAGGAATTACATAACGATCAGCTTTTATGATTTCAAGTAGCATAAGATTACGAAACAACTAAAAGTGGTATTATTGGCTGGTAAAGGACAATTCAATAACTGTAGTCTCACAGGCACGCACGTTTAATATTTGTAATTTTGTGCAGACTATGACGTCTGAAATTCTTCAAAAGTAACGTGAATCTTTTTGACCATTGGGCCAGTTTAAGTTTGTCCTTGGAAGCACGATAGGTCCACTCGCTTTATCAGTTCGCACATTGTTTCAAAATTTCAACCGTAATTTTTTGACACCCTCACTTTCGCTCTCCCAGGTGGTTATCGAGGAGCCCGATTCCAAGGAGAACCACAAGGAGTTCTACTCTTCCGAACACCAAGTCCCATCAATGGTCCCCGACCTGTACTCTGGCCAAGAGCAGCAAATCATGAAGACCAACACGTTGAGGGTATCGGAACCCGTAAACCAGTACCACGACCAGTCACGCAACATGCCCACAACCATAGGCCTCGTGGGTGACCAGAAGGCGCACATCTTGTTCGCCTACGCCGGCGGCGAAACAACGCCCATTCGTATCAACGGCATCGTGCAGTCTCCACTGGACAAGCCCAAGCTGGAGTCCTTCAGCACATTCCAGAGGCCCTCTCCCGTGCCCGCGAGCACACCGAGTGTACCAGAACTCCCTCACTTCTGGAACGTCCCTACGGAGGCGGCGACAGTGGTGGCGGAGCCTTCTCTACCTGCGGGTTCGGATCGCGACCCTCTCCGTAGCTCACTGAAGACGACTACCGAAGAGACGTCGTTTACGATAGCGAAAGGAGCCGGCGTTACGGTGGCGTCCTGAAAGACTGAATAGCTACGAGTGACTACTGTGTTCACGGCCCTTTTGTTTTCCGATTGATCTCCCCGGTGATAAAACCAACTGTGAGGTTGTAGCCTTGGGTGTACCACCAGATTATGTGCCACTCGCTCCTGGCCGGCTTGTGCCGTGGGCCCTTTGGTGAAGACTAGAACAGCAACGTTCCGGCGATGCCCACATCCCAGACCGGAAAGCTAATGGACGCGAAGGCGTGGTCTGATCATTTTGGTACGTGAGTGCAGTGGCCGTCTGTTAGCCGGCGACCACAAGGAGCACCTATCTAGCTGCATTGTCGGCGATGCATTGTTCGACGCGAACGCGTCCATTTCACGTCACACAACCAGTGCGCCGCTATGAAGTGAGAAAATTACAGAATGACGTGGAATAGCGTACAAAACTGGGCTAGTTGGTTCATTTTCATGGTAAAAGCTGCGCAACAAGACGGAAACACGAGAAGAAGGACACAGGACAGGCGATGAACTAACAACTGTCGGGTTTATTACACAGAAAGGATTAAATACAAATAGACTGACTACGCGCGCATCCTCATAATACAGATATTTGTCACATTTTTCGAGGAGGCTGATTTCACTGTCATGAAGATAGAGGAATGGGGCGGAAATGGAAAGATCTTTACCATGATGCCATGACGAAGCTGTTTTTCATGCGCAGTCCTTTGAAGAAAACCTGTAAACCGGAATGACTCTGCAGAATCGTCTGGCGACCCGACTTGAACGAGATGGCGCCGCGGGGTGGAAATGTGCCCTTGGTGTTCAAACGCTGAAACCGAAATAGTGTCAATGGAGGTGTAAAAAATAAAAGAAGCCTGGCGAAGGAGTGATTGTGCGTGTACGTACTGTGCGCGAGCACGACTTGGAGCAGTGGTCTATACTACAGATGTGCGCCTTCAGATGCCGTGTTGTTTCTGACAGTTCAGTGATGCCAGTCGGACGAAATTGAAAACCAGTGAGGAATCGAGTGTGTCAACTTGTTGTTTGTTCTTGTTGTTACTAAGCCTTGACCCCGAACATTCAGCCACGACCTTGGCCAAAGGAAGGAAGAAAGAAAGCTGCGGTGTTGTGTGCTCTCGACATTTTTAGCGGCGGTGGTTTGCCACTGACTGTATAGCCCCATTTTAATCGTTATCAAGAAAGAAAATTTCCAACTGTCCTACATGTTCGACAAATCAATTTGTACGTGTACCGAACTTTCAGTGAATGCGCGTGGATGCTATATTTGACATCCTTCAGCTCTGCTCATTAATACTTGATATGCTGTTTTCAACCTGTGACTCTGAGCAAGGCGTGTAAGGATGCCGGCTCGCCTTCGTTAAATTGGAGTCCGCGTTGTGCTTAAATTCACCGGCAGCAAAAGCATATTCGTAAGTTTCATATGCGAACTATTTTTCTCATTATCCGCGCCCATCAGCACTTCGCAAAGTTAATTTATTCTTCACAAGCGCATACAAAACGTTGTGGGGAATTAGAGGCGAAGGTTTAGAGGCCGCTGCTGAGCTCTAGGACGCAGGATTGATTCCCGGCTACCACGGCAGCATTATGATTCGGGCAAAACACAAAACGAAGCATGCGTATGCTTCGATGAAGGAGATAAGTAAAAATCTAGCTGCTTGGGCTTGTGGGTACATACCGCTTGTTGGTAAAAAAGGGACGGAGTAGGCTCGAAAGAACCCTGCGTGGTCAGAATTAATGTGTAGTCTCCCATTACAATGCGCCCCGCAATGATATGGTAGTTTTCGTACGTAAGACGCCTCATTTTTTTTAACCAAGCACACAGCATTGTTAGTTTGCGTAAAGAGCCGGGCACACACTTCGTTCTTTATCTCTAGATGCAAACGGGAGCTCCGGGTCCGTTTCCGCGTTTGAAGTCAGACGCGCCCGATAACAAATCGCCGATTCACTTCGCGGACGGAGCGTCACGTGACCCAGTGGTCCCCTTAATGCGCCGCCCGTAAGATCAGCGCACGCTGCATCTGCTGAGGGGTAGATTAGTGTCGGTTCAACTTGTCGACTTCGGTTCGAAAACTGTCGACAGCGCTAACGTTTAGCGTCTACTGGAAGCATTCGGGGATAGTTGCGCGGTGACCCATGAACAACTTCTTAAAATACGAAGACCGAGCGTGCTAATTTCTCCGGCCGTTTCCCGTCGTTACGGACACAATTCGTGACGACGGCAATCTGTTAACGTGGCGTAGTGAGGAAATAAGCTCTCCATTGGTCCACATACGAAAGCTATCAGGGGTGAATTGTCTCCAACCCTGCTTTGCCACGCAGTCGCAAGCCTATGCCGCCTTGTCTCGCGTAACTATCGTGCGCTATCAACTGAATTCTCTTAGCCTTGTACGTTTTAGACTGTGCAAGGGGAGGTAACAGCGTGTAGCCGAAAAGCGCGCAATCCTGATAGGCTCAACGTTTAGTGGTGACATTGTTCCCTTCTTTGACGAAGACATAAGTGGCGAGTAGGAGATAGAGCTTGTAGGAAGGGTTGCGAAGGCGAGAAGGAAACCCTTCTCACGTCTTTGTGTTAGGAGTGGTTTAGGCGCCCTTTTAAGCTTTCAAAAAATAGGCCACGCGTTTCACCACGACGTCAGTACCTTCGAAGGACGAGGTGTGATACGAGTCGGCATTCCTGTACACCTTGCTCACTGCCTTGGGGGAAAGCGTGGCCGTGAAGGTAAGACTGATCCTTGTAACATGCATGTTTTTACATGTTACACCCATGTTTGTATGTACAAAAATATCCTGCCTGCATCTAATTTCTTGATACGCATACACACGTACATTTCCAAGGTTCCTTAATATCAGTGGAGTCATGTTTGTGCTCATAAAGTTTGTTTTCTACGTTCTTGAGCGTGCTACTTTTCACGTGTGCATGAGTGGTTGTCTGAGATAATAAAATAACGCAGTGCCTGTTCGTGGGCCATATTGCGGCGCATTTAAACGCCTCTCACTGAGTTCGTAGAAACGTTGAAGCCGGATTTGGTTTGAGGTCAGCCAGTTGAGCCAGTAGGGCTACATTGACTGATGTTTTTGTAGAATAAAAACTTATTTACTTTATTATGTCATTCAAACAAATTTGCTCACATTAATTGCCGGTTAATGTTTCGTGATCCGAGCACCAGACTGTGACATGTACAGCAGCCTGTAAGGCACTACAACGTGATGGTTGTTTAGAATCGTTGAAGCATTAAACGATCCTGTTCGTTTCATTGCCTAGTTTGTGAAAGTTCAGGATAACGTATTTTGAAGGTTTGGAGGTTATGACACACGAAGCTAGATTTAAAAAAAGGTAGGCGAAAGAATATCGCTTTCTACGATACTGCATATTTTACATAATTGTCGGTTCAGGTAAATTTAGAGCCTACGCTACTATTTTCCTATCCCGTGACCCCATTGCCCCGGTCAAAAATATTTAATTACCTGATTTTCGTAATTTCAGTAGTCACCGTATTCGCCCAACAGCGATACACTGTTGTCATTTTTTTTGCAAGAAGAAATTATGCGATCAATATCTTCATTAGTACAACAGTTCGTGTGATTTATACTAGGTACAAAAGGGAAAATAATTTGAGTAGGCTCTAGCTACGCTAGCGAGAAAAACCAGGGATTGGAGTCTGGACAAAAGTATGCTAATGTTTTTGCCACTACAATGTGATGTTTTCTAGCTCTTTGTTGTTTTTTTGTTTGTTCTTTTTTTATCGAATAAAGGAACTGTCCAGTGCCAGTCGTACAACATGTCATGGGAAGCTTTGTAAAAAGGGCCCACACGTAATTTCTCACACGCTTAAATATGTTATACTTTCACTGATTTGTACTTTGACTGATTTGCACTTTCACTGATTTGTACAACTGAAAGTTGTACTTTCACTGTACTACATTTAGTGTTTATGAAAAGTTCTTAGCTTCATTTGCGTCTCGTTCAAACTTAGTTATCGCGTCGAAGTGTGTTGTTCCTGTTCTTGCTTGGAAAAACTGCCTGTCCTATGTACTATTGCCACCTTCGTTTTTTTTCTTGCTTGACCCCAGGACGTAGAACGTACACCTGTAAAAGCGTAACTGCTATATCGCCATTCGTTGTGTGTATGTGTCTACGGATATGTCTGCATCGCGCGTCCGTGATTCTCATTGTGTACATCACTACGCGACATCTTTTTTTTTTTCGCTCTCTTCTACCATCTTCCTGTACGGGCGGCGAAATAATTCCGTCCTTTGTTTTGACGTGCCCCGATTTACTCCAGTGATGTGCAGGAGGAGGGGGAAACTAAGTTTACTGTGTATGGCGATCACCCGATGAAATATGAAAGAAACTATTACATTCCAATTAAAGGCGTTTCCTGACATCGTGTCAAGTTTATTTTGCGCCCAGGGGACAAACCGACGTATCCAATGAGGTTGTGCGAAACGATTACATAGTGGCTGAGATGGTGTAATTGTCTCACGGTTTTGACTGGGCGGAACTAAAGTGGTCAAATAAAAATGTCGCTGATGACAAAGTTTTCCCGAGTACACTCATGAACTTTTGCATCAGCGACGTTATTTTGTTTGGACCAGCGTGGATTCCTTCAAGCCTATATCTTTTGCCAGAAGTTTCGTGGTGCTTGGCTTTTCTCGTAGTTTCCTATATTATTGAGGGAACTCTGGCGCTGCGATCGTTCAGCAACCAGGGAAATGATGAGTTGTACAGCCGCGCCCACGCCTGTGTATAGCGGGCGAGCAGACGACCCCGCTGTGCGGGGCGACACCTTGCGGCAGTTGCAGGCTCTGACGTGGTGTGCCTAGGAGCATGCGCGCCCTTGTAGATGCGTTGCACGAGTGACAACGTTGAAAAGTGCGCTTGTTTAACCGAAGATGCACGCTCCCTCGGGGCGCTGTCAGCACCTCGATTCCAAAAGACTCGTTGCGACTGATAATACGCACCTGAGTGAGTCGCAACGTGTTATCGACGCGCATGTTATCAGTCGGAACGCGTCATCTTTTGGAATCGAGGTGCCGACAATTCTGAGGGAGCGGGCACCTTCGGTTAAACAAGCGCACTTTTCAACGTTGTCACTCCTGAAAAGCAGGTCTGCATCACTATAAGAGCGTGCATGCTCCTAGGCACTCCACGTCAGAGCCCACAACTGCCGCAAGGTGTCGCCCCGCAGAGGAAGGCTGGCTACTCGCGCGCGATACACAGACGTGGACGCGGCTGTACATGAATTTGCCTAGCCTTCGTGCTTGCGGCTTCGAACGCACTCGTGGCTTTTCTTGTTGTTGTGCTTTGGCTTTTGTTTCGTATGAAAGAGTGGACTATCAAGCAACGTCTAATGTCACGTATAATGAATAGAAAAGTATTGTCTAACGTACCATACGAAGAGTCCTTCCGTGGCCCGGAACCCTGGAACAGTTTCAATTCGGGAGGCAGGCAGGCTGTCTTACATGCGCCGCCTTCTTACAGCCGATCCTTGGCGGTATTTTGTAAGCATTCCTAAAACGGACGGAGGCGGTCCGTCCGTTTGAGTCGCACGCGATTGGTCAATGTCAGCCGTGACGAAACGAAACGGATACGCAAGAAACCGTCTCAAGTGCCTACGTTTCAATCTAATCCAAGCCGCCTGGAAGCCATTTTAATTCATCCGTTTCGTTTCGGACGATCTCCGAGACCGTCCGAAACGAAACGGATGGATTAAAATGGCTTCCAGACGGCTTGGATTGGATTGAAACGTAGACACTTGAGACGGTTTCTTGCGTATCCGTCCATCCGTTTTGTTTCGTCGCGGCGCTCGTCACGGCTCACATTGACCAACTTACTGACAACTGAACATTATCGGGGGGTAACTCATGGGATCCGGACCTACATCACATTGACCAATCGCGTGCGACTCAAACGGACGGGTCGCCTCAGTCCGTTTTAGGAATGCTTACAAAATACCGCCACTGATACTTGTCTGCGCGCGAACAACATCGCTTGATCATCGCTTGGTCGCCGGCACGACGGAACTCGAAGAAAGAAAAGGTTTTATCTCTCGTTACTATAGCAACCGGCGCATCGCGAGAAATCTTATCTAGGTCAGTGGCGTAGATAGCGTGGTCAGTGGACGCGCGTGGAAGAGCGTCCTACGGCTGGTGAGACCTGCCGAGTTAGTCACGTGACCACGTGTCGTTGAATTCAGATTTCCCGCGAACGGCCTGTTTTTATAGCGAGGCGAGATAATTCTTTTTTTTTTTTTTTTGCGGCCTTGGATGTTTCGTCGCAGCTCCGATATATATTCCGTGACGTACATTATTCGAAACGCTTTGGAAACTGTGCAAGAACTTCGCTCAGCAAAATGTGTAAGCCCGCGAGTCTCGTGCTTGGATTTCGTCGTCTTAAACGTGTCCTCCGCGATTGGCTCCAGCTGCGCTCTACCTGAACTGATCACAGAGGCCACGCTACGAATACAGAGACGCTAAGCGATCCAGAACAGCCTATTGACAGCTGTATAAATAACGGGATTAGTTTTATTCTAAGGCACGAAGCTTCTTCATTTGTTTACTCAGTCTAAAAGCTAAAAAAGAGCTGCTTTGAGCTGCTTAAATATGAAGTTTTTCACATAAACGGCGCCGTAACCATCAGCATCTTGACGTGTGTAAATTTGACTCCTTAGTACTGTTTCCTTCCACCTTATCGTGTAGATTGGCCAAGAAGGGGATAGCTTGATTTTCTTGAGGCCACTGGTAAGCATGTCGCTGGGTTCAAACAACTTATAATAGGTGTTACTGGCATTCATGCACACGGTGTCAGCTGTGGGAGTTTACAAGGTTTCGACGATAATTAGGAGCAACAACTGATAAATTCGTGAACGCGCTCTAAACAAGTGATTTGCTTCATACGCGTTAAATCAAATATTAAAATTATTTGACGCCGTTTACTCGAAAACAAAACTGCGCACAGTTACCTTTATCTAGATTCTGTCAGCCAGAACGCTGCCTAGAATGGCTGCAGTTATATGACGGAAAAATATGTAGGTTTAATTTTTTTTACTGGTGCATATTAACACTGGCATATCGGCCTGATACGTCTTTTATTTTTCACTGCTGATCCTCCAACAGTTATACCGGGGATACCTGAAGTGTAAAGTACGCAAGGGGCGAAACACGAAAAGTTATGGCTAAGTAATGCAACTACTTTCGTTTCGAGCGTCTACAGTTCGTGTCATATAGGCATAGTTTTCACTCGAACACTTACATCAGAACTAAGACTACCTTTAGCGATCTGATTTGCTGCGACATGACAGTGTTGTGACAGGCAATTGCCCGCATCAGTCGTTACACACACAAAATAAGTTAGTGGAGCTTTCACTAAGGAGCGGAAGGCTGGATCACAACAGAGCTGGTGGGCACGTTTCAGCGTCTCATTTCAGCCATCTGTAAAGATCGCTTGAGCGGTCACTGAGCACGTGCCGGTTCATGAACGTGATAGTTTTCTATCTACGACACACACGAAACCTCAACCATAACAGCACTGCGGTAAAAAAAAAAAATGTCACGTTTCAGTCCGTCAGAACTGCCCAGCATTGTAACATACTGCGGTAGGTGACTGGTTTCTACGAGTCCAACTGAAAGTAGTCCCTCGCAAAGGCGGCATTATTTCCTTACACGCCGAAACTCAGGGCTGCCCGTCCTCAACTGTTATTACATTGTCGACATCGTACACAACGAATAATTTTCAGTGTTTACGTGCAAACTCTGCGGCATCGTTATGAGGAACGCCGCAATGTGGGACGCCGGATTAATACTTACCGCTTGGCGTTCTCTAACATCCAAATAAATGAAAATGCTAAGAGTTTTTTTTTTTTCTCCGTTTCGCCCCTATCTAATTGCCCTCGCCGCTGCTTGTTTCGAAGTATAAAGAGCGCAATAACTGAACTTCCGGTCGCCGTTACATGCGACAGAGTCACGTGACCTCAACAGGACCGCCGTAGCATTTGAATGAAAGGGAAAGGTTCTGCCGGACATTGCGTAAAGTACCAGTATCTTGCCACTGTCAGTGGTTGGTCACTGTGGGTCCAATAACCTAGGCCATGCCGCCACGCGGCTCTCACTATTTTGCCAGCATCACTACTGCCAGAACCAGAGCCGACAGGGACATTCCGCTTTACCGACAAAGCTTTTTTTTATTAAAAAAAAGGCGTACTTGACGTTTCGGCTCAGGTCAAGCGACTCTCCCGCATATGACGACGATCGAAAGTTCCTCTATTTCGCTCTTTAGGATATGAAAACACGCTTCGCCGCAGCCACGAATTGAACCCGCATCTTCCAGCTTAGCAGTACAGGGCCATGGCCGAGAATTTATTGTACCACGACGGGCAAAAGAAGCAACCACGTATATGTATTCTTCCAGTGAAGCTTGTAATGCGTACAGAAATGCGGGTGTACTCATGACCAATAAAATTTTAAGCGCACAACCAAACGAGTACAAAAAATAACGCGTAAGACACACGAGTCTGGTTGTCCTCGTCTGGTTGTGAGCTTGAAATTTATTGGCCATGTCTTACCAACACGCCCAAACACCACGAGGGTGTACACAAATGAGGCCCTCGACGGTGCGCCGGTAGCATAGGTATTTGTATTCGCCGTTTTCCAATAACTCATGCGCTCTCGATCGCGGGCTTGTCCGCTATCAGCCCTTTCTGATACAGCAATATGGTTAGCGCGTACTAGAACAGAGGAGTGCCCGGAACGGCCGCAGCAGCAATGTACAGAAAGTGAAGCCCAAACGGGGTCAATCCGCTTGTGGCGCTGCGATCGGTAGTCTGCAATGTGTCGTCGTTTAAGAGCTGCGCGCGGCTCCGCCAAAGTGGTGCAGGGGTAGAATGCCGGCTTCCCACTCAAAAGGCGCCCGGGTTCTAACCGCATCAGTAGATCGTGGGTTTTTATTCTTAGCGCCACCTTTTATAGCTCTATTGGTTTTCCTTTGTTTCTTAAAAGTAGCTTCTCTTGCTGCGTATTTCTACAGAAAGTAACGTAAAATGTGAACTCTCGTTTTGAGTCTCCTAATCGGAAAAATCTCAGAGGCCGTAATTTACGTTTTTGCTGAATCCAGGGTGGTGGCGCTGCAAATAAGTACGCTCGCTGTCAAATTTCTTCTATCTTACTTCACATTTTCCGTTACTTTTTGAAGCAACACGTAGCAACTGAAGCTAGTTTTCAGAAACAAATGAAAACCAATACAGCTCTGAAACGTGACACTAAGAATAAAAACCCATCGTCTACAGCCGCGATTCGAACCCGGGCTTTTTGAGTGGGAAACGGGCATTCTACCTCTGCACCACTTCGGCGGAGCCGCGCGCAACTCTTAGACAACGACACATTGCAGACTAACGGTCGCAGCGCCGCAAGCGGATTGACCCTGTTTGGGCTTCACTTTTCGAAGCTCGTTCCGAGCACTCCCCTGTTCTAGCGCATTCTAATATGGTCTTTTATCGAGGTCATCTCACATTGCCACAGTTCTTTGTTGCCTGTACACGATCGCATGACCGTCGTTGTTGCCTGTAGCAACTGAAGTGTTGCGCTGCTAAGCACCTGGATGACGGTCTAGTTCTGCACTGAGCGAGGACGCAGTTACGAGAAAGCATTGCGCAATGCGATAGGAAGGAAGAAAGAAACATATTGCTGCGGACACGCAAAGGTTCGCTTGCTTTTTCTTGGGCTAGTCGGAATAGCATACTGCATTTTTGGGCGCGCTTCAAAAGTAAGGACACAGAGAGGCACGCATAAACCACATACGAAAGCGCTCTAACCACTGAAGTTTATTTGAACGTCCCGCCAACATTTATGCATGCAACGTTGAACCAAGTGACGTATGGTATTGCCCTATAGAGTTAAGGAACATTTCTTTTTGTGACGAAGCAACCGACGGGGAGCTGACACGCGTGGCCCCTTCTTTGATTATAACTTGTGCCTCTATTGTCTCTCTTGTGCTTTTATCTTTATCATGGTTGATCATGCGGCGTTATGAAAATACAAGTGAGCAACCACAGTCATTGCATTGTATCGATAAGTGTCCATCCCTGTACCGTGCAGCGTTTGTCTGTGTTCTTTTAGGCGGTCGTTTATACATCTGCCCGTTTGGCCGATATTTTTCGCACCACACGTCAACGGCAAGCTGCAAAGCACCTTTTTTGCGGAGACTACAAAAGGGTTTTGATGCTTTTTCTGGAATCCTCTGTGGGCTTCACCCTAACGGTTCTGTCAGCTTGCACTACATTTGTAGCTTTGCTGGCAAGACAAAAAAAAAAAAACACCTCGCTTCACTTGCCTCCCTTTTCCCGGTAGGGCAAGAGCTCCTGAACTGTTTACCCGTCAATAGCAATTTTCGGCTGTAATAGCAAACTTATTGAGGTACACAGTGCATTCACACTTCAACAACCACACCCGTCGCGAATACGCGACTACTTCTTTGCTCGCAAGAACACACGCTGCCCCCTCATCCCGAATTGCTGCTGCATTGCCCGTCTCGTACGAACGGTACAGAAGACACACTCCAGCAAAGAACTCATTTTGCCGCGTAAGTTTGATAAAAAAAAAAGGCGGGAAGCATTGCCGCGCTCTATATACCCAATAAAAAAACGCCAGCAGGTTTCCCCCAGTTCTGGGAGAGTTCAGTTTTCCATCAAACACGGTGAACCCTCTTTGTTCACCTGTGCGCTGTGTAAACAGGATTTTGCCGGCATCGGCAGGTTTCCTCGGCATCGTCGTAAGGTAAAAAAGTAAAATAAATATTAATAAAAATAAAGAAAGAAAGACAGAAGAAAAGAAAGAAAGATGGCGCCGCGCGCGCGAGCGTGTGCGCTGCTTTGCGACTATTCGCCCTATATTGCAAAATGAAAGCGCGTTTCGTTCTTCCAGTTCGCCGGCTTAAGTTTTTTTCGCGACGCCGAGGATTTTTTTTTCTCTTCCTGGGCTAGGCGTAAATTCATTGCCCCGACGATACGCACGTGTCGAGGCCGCCGGCGCTCGTGCTATACGAAACTGTCACCAACCAATTGTTTCTGTTGTTATTTTTGTATCTTTTTTTCGACGCGTGCTTACGACGCATTTTTCTTACCTCGCTATCTCCGCGTGCACGCGTTGTTTCTCCATTTTCTACTCCTCACCAACCAATTTGTTTTCGCTTGGAAAAAGTCAGCTCCCCAATTTTCGCCCGTTCTTTTATTAAATTTTCTCGAGCGTACATAACGGGGTCGCAAGGGCTAAAAAGTGCCGTCGAAGCCTTTCTTTTTTTTCTAGGAACACCGACGAGAATGAAAGAAATTTGAAGATGTCTAGACAGTCGTCATCAACAAAGAAAGCTGAATCGGCTTTGAAAGCATAAAAAAAAACAACAGCTAGGAAACAAACGATTGGAAAGAAACAAAAATAAAGGCAAGCGTAACTCCTCACGTTGAAGCAGATTTTGGAATAATCTGATGGGACTAAGCGCCTCCATAGTGGCTGTTGTGAAGCTCTCGTATAGTTCATTCCAAAACGCCCCCACTGTTACTGCGTCTCTTCTAGAGCTTCACAATACACTTGTATAATGCATTGTAGAGAAAGGCAATCTGTTCAGCAGGTTGCCTTGCAAATGCTGCAGAAAGGGTAGCTAACAGCACGAAGTTTAGTTAACCTCCCTCCCGCTCCGGCAATGCGTGCTCGCTCTCTCCCCCATGTCGCAATGAACCAATTTTTTACGGTGCTTGATAACACACCCACGACTTCCCTGGCGTTATCGGCTCAGTAACTTCTTATCCACAGCCGCACAAAGGCGGCGGAGCTTGTTTCCCAGCTGAAAGAAACCACACCGCACCCGTACCTACAGCTCACTTTTAAATGCGAATGCATTTCTTAGTCGGGCTATGTGAGGCATCCGGCGTTGTCCGCGGCGCCCTCTCCCATAGCAACAGCTGCGGGCGCGCGCGCTTATCCTCGCCCCTAGCAACCGGAGCATGTGGTGCGAGAGAGTGTAGGAGAGGGTAGGTGCAGTGCTTCGCCGCTCCTTCTCTCGCCGTTCGCTCTCTCTCCTCCCTGCGCCCCACTCTCCCATCCGCTCACGCCTCACTCTCGACCGTTCGCTGGCTTGGCGCCTCTCAAGAAACTCCGGAAATGTGTGCTCGAGACGCCGCTGTGAAACGCCAACACCGAGCCGAGAACGCTGGCGCCCCACTCTCCCGTCCGCTCGCGCTTCCCTCTCGACCGTTCGCTGGCTGGGCGCCTCTCAAGGCGATGGAAGAAGTCGGTGAAGGCGAATGTCTGACGGCAACGGTACCCTCTCTCGGCGCAAGAAATGCATTCGCATTTACTCACGATTCCCTTTGGGGAGGTGGCGGCATTTTAGGGGCGTAGCTCCTCTTAGTCTAACCTTGTCACGTCTCCGTTGTCCGGCGTAAACGGATCTCCCGTATGATGCAATAGATGGCGCTGTCTCATAGAAGTACATACAAACTGCAGTTCAAGGACGATATTCTAGATGGCGCTGTACACAATCTGTGTCGTCATCACCATTTCTCGTCTCATTTCCTAGATGGCGTTGGTCCAATATAATTGTGTGCGATATGGCGCTTGTGTGAATCGACACTAGATGGCGCTGGAAGTGCCGCTGCTCTCCGATTGGCTGCTGCGCGGGCTGCGCGGGGATGCGCAGGGAGCGAGCGCCTCTCTCATTCTCCTGGATCGTCGCCGTACGTGTCGGATCGTTGGCGGAGCATGGATGATGCGCAGCGCCTGGCGCTCGCTTGGCGGCAGCCAGGCGCATCCCGAGACGGTGCGCGCCAAGGACGCTGCTGCGAGACGGGCTCAACGCGAAGCGAATTGCGAGACCATGATTGCTTCAGGAGCTTCGCCCAAGCTCTTCATCATTCACCCGTGGATATGCTGTAATTCTTTTTTCTTAACCAATGTGCCACCCATTGAAAGTACGGGACGCTGTGTACGTGTGGGCCTGTTGCTTTGTTTTTTTTTTGTTTTTTTTGCGCTGTTTCCTACGATAGGCAGATATGCCCTTCAATGGAAAAGTGCGGTCTTTATCAAACGTGTACACCGGCGAACATTGAGTTTTCATAATAGTATACTGCAGGGAAAACTTGCGCTACTTTGCTGCAACGCATGGCACTTCAGCCAGCATATGAATGATGGGTAGTACATGGATTTCCCTATAGGCTTCGCTCTTTCGGCTTCGTGTAGCCTGCAGCCGCTTTGTCGCAATACGAAGTTCAGAAAAAGTTCAGCAATCCCTCTTCACCTGCTGGGCCCTTTCAGGCTGACCAAGTCAAATCAGCTCACGAGGTTCATAACGAGGCATTCTTTTTAGCCGAAAAGAAAGCCAAAACAGAGCAATAAACAAAGCCACAACCGCGTTCGAAGCCGCTAGCACGAAGACTAGATAAATCCATGTACGACCCACCATTCCCGCGACGGCTGTGCGATCTCAGCGCCACGGTTCTCTCTAGTAAATATTGCAGGAAACTCTATGCCGGCGACTACGTTGCCTGTGAACACCAAGCTGACTGCAGACTTTGTTTATATTGTGCTTGAATCAAATGATTTCTGCAACGACGAGGAAGAAGAGACCGTTTCTAAAAAATGAAAAATTCTTGGCCAATCCTGCACAGTGGCTGTGAGCCACAGGTGAAAGTGAACAAGTACAAGAACAATAAACACTTTCATTGACATGGAGGCTGGGTTTTGCGTCCCTGTTCTCGGACGCCATTAGACGCCGAAGCGCGGTTTTCCCACAGGCTTTTCGAGGGACTTTCTGGAGGATGTCGTAAGTTTGAACGCCAACGAACACCGTCCAGAGGTCGGAATTGTCACGGGAATCACGTGTACCGCACGACAGAGCTCAGAGACACACAGTGCACAGTGCTACATGTAGAGATGACAGTAGCGTCTATAGCTTCTGACGGATGCTGTACTTCAATATTAGCGCAGACACGGAAACGCGGAAACAAACCGTTATGCAATCTGAACGTACACAGACAATTTAAAACGAGTGACTTATGTCGCATGCCGTGCTTGAGCGGTATGGGTTCAACAAAGACAGTCACGTGTCAAGAATGCCTTCCCCCTTCATTCCGAACACAGTAATATATATATATATATATATATATATATATATATATATATATATATATATATATATATATATATATAACGCTACTCGACAATGACAGCGGATGCCACGCGCATCGTTCTTGACACTCTGCAAAATAACAGCCTTGCAACGAAGAAACGACCCTTCCAAAAACGGCAAGCTGGGTGTAAGCGGCGTCTTGCTTCGGGAGCGCGTATGCGCATGCCATTGCGGCTGTCCAATCTTTGCGCTGTTTTCAATATTTCAAGCCGGAAGGCGTGCTTCCAATGTTTTTTTCCGTCCACTGTTTATTGTCTCCAGCACACGTCGTGCATGTAAACTGGGGCGCCGTATGCGCTTTCGTAGAAATTGCCAGGCGCCCGTGTTATAATACTCCTCTCGTTTTCTATTTTCATTTTTATGCTTTTTCTTTCATTGCTTTATGTACGTATAAATATATGGCAATCCTCTGTGAGTGCCGCGCGCGATGCGCTGCTCCATGTGAAATCGGCGCGCCCGAACACTGTAGGCTTTATTATAACAATATCTGGGGTTTAACGTCCCAAAATCACGATATGATTATGGGGGGCGCCGTAGTGGAGGGCTCCGGAAATTTCGACAACCTGGGCTTCTTTAACGTGCACCTAAATCTAAGTACACGGGCCTCGAATATTTTCGCCTCCATCGAAAATGCAGCCGCCGCGGCCGGGATTCCATCCCGCGACCTTCAGGTCAGCAGTCGAGCACCATAACCACTTCGGTGCTTGAATAAGGCTTTCTGTCGCGTGGTTGCTGGTTATAAACCTGTGAATAATTACGCTCGTTAATGAACAGCACATTTGACAAGGAATCGTACTCTCATACATTATTATGTGGTTGTAAACTACATTAAAGAGTACAACACGTGCACGGCGCCGCGTACGCGGCACAGCAGGTAACACGTGGGTGGTGCTTACAAAAGCATTAGGCACAAGCGAACTCTGTCATATCTTCTAAATAATTCATGCGTGATTTCTTTTCGTTTTTATTGTTAAATCTGGTTCGTGCAAACAGCAACGCACGTCGGTAAGACAACAGATTCCCGCATGTGTCGTAACCTATCCTCAACGAATGCCCATATTGTTTTCGAGTGCGTTTGCTCTCCATGCAAACAATACGGCCAGCGCGGCACACGCAAACAAAATAATACTCAGAACGCCTCCTTCACGTCTAACACATACCGAGAAATGTCGTTTCGTCCCACTGAAAACAATCACAGACAAAAAAAAAAATAAGCAGCTTGGTGATCCGCGTGGCTAAACAACAGATATCGAACCTCGTCGCTTTCCTTTGCTCGTTTGTTTCTCAACGCGTACTTTATACCTTGCGGTACAGATAACTGAAGAAGGTAGCGCGTACTTTTCTCGACGGATTATTCAACGTCCTGGAGTTTTCTTGTTTTTTGTGTTTTTGTGTTTCACGCCACGTTGCATCGGTCGCGCATCGTTCACCGGCGTACAGAGAGAACAGGAGGGTGGCGTACCTGGATGAAGGACCTAATACTTTCAAAAGCAGCGGTGCGCCTGCACCTGAAATGCGCCTCCCACTCCAAGGCCCGCAAAAAAAGGACCATATGTGATTTAACGAAAAAAAGAAAACAGAAGCGCGTCGTTTACTTGTCTTGTCTAGGTACTCAGTACATCATTCTTCGTTCCTTTTTTCGTCGCAGTAATCTATCTCTGGTTTCAGTGTCTTCTTTCTGCGTTGCGTGCTTCGATGTACAGTTTTTTTTTTTTTTCATATACTGGCGGCGGTTTCTGAAACCCAACTCGGTGGTCGGACATTGCATGCGATGTTCGGATGCACCTCAGCTAAGAAACAACTCCTATTTTTCTATGTTCTCGAAAGAAGATATGGAGGGCACTCCCGAGTCTCCCCAGCGCCTGAAAAATTCAGCGCGAGAGAATTGGGGGAAAAGCAAAAATGGGGACGACTTCTTCTAGCACCCATATCGAGTTCTGAGATACAAAAACAATCAATAAAAGTATCGGAACAAGCATCAGTTTTGTATATACGGGAAGAGGTTGCGAGCGCAGAAGCGAGTGCTTCGCGCCCGGGAGAAATCAAGATTTAGTTCTATCGCGACTGTGATACAATGCGTGGCGTGGGTGACGAAAAAAATACGTTGTTCCGAGTGTATGAAAGAAAGCTGAACGAGACACGAAAGAACGTGGATGTTTACTAGGAGTGTGAAATTGCAGCTAGACACCGGCTAGGCGCCCGTATCTGTCAGTTGTTGTGAGCCACATGGCTCACACCCACTACGGGAGATTGGCTAGGAATTGATCTTGTTATCATTTTTAACGTATTTTGAGTATTGAATGTTGATAACAAAAAGTCACAGTTTCGCCGCAACGGCGAAGCAATGAATGCGATAGCAAGGAATTGAATCTAACGCGAAGAACGGAATGCAGCTCGAAATTGCCAGCGCGTTGCTCGAGTCCAAAGGACGCACGAAAAGAACGCACACAGGACGAGCGCGAACTATCATGCGTCACAGCTCGATACTCATAATCACAGATTCAACGACCACTCGAGAATGGTTTTCGCAAGATGGTTTTTATCGACAATATCGGCGGTGGTAGAAAGCAGCCTCTCCGTGTAGAGTAATTAGTGACTGAATCACTTAAACTCAATGAATGGCAGTCGTATCAGCCGGTGCAGGTGGACATTGACGACACCGATCGATCAGCTGTTCTGTGTTATCTGATAAAATCATTTGCCCTGCGGCACTGTAGTGGCATATAACCCTCCCCCAGGAATGATCTGGCGCTCATATGTGAATCAAAGATGCCGGTAGTAATTCGAGCCCCTTATCACGTCTGAATAGCGGAGTCCTACCTTATGTGAGAAAAAGTGCATACTCATATTTCGTCCTACAGGCCAAAGCCGATGGCATATTATGACGAAGTAGGTTGACACATTGGCGCCACGGGGCTTTCTCGTACGTTGAATATATTTGAAAGGCTTCCTGCAGCAGTGATTAGCATTTCACATTAAATTAGTGTCAGCGTCCGCGATAGCAGGCAGTTCGAATATACTTAGGCTTGTTCCATGCACTTTGGCATCAGACATTCAGCATTATTTACTGAACAAGATTATTAACAGCGGTCGAGGTTAATCCCTGCGGAGCGTAACCGCAGCTCCTAGCGGGTATGTGCCACGAAAATTGGGCAAGCCCCAATACTTACCTCGGGTACACTAAAAATGAAGGCGACTAGAACAAACCTAGAGTATATGTGCCCAGCAGCTCCTAGCGGGTATGTGCCACGAAAATTGGGCAAGCCCCAATACTTACCTCGGGTACACTAAAAATGAAGGCGACTAGAACAAACCTAGAGTATATGTGCCCAGCAGCTCCTAGCGGGTATGTGCCACGAAAATTAGGCAGGCCCCAATACTTACCTCGGGTACACTAAAAATGAAGGCGACTAGAACAAACCTAGAATATATGTGCCCAGCAGCTCCTAGCGGGTATGTGCCACGAAAATTGGGCAAGCCCCAATACTTACCTCGGGTACACTAAAAATGAAGGCGACTAGAACAAACCTAGAGTATATGTGCCCAGCAGCTCCTAGCGGGTATGTGCCACGAAAATTGGGCAAGCCCCAATACTTACCTCGGGTACACTAAAAATGAAGGCGACTAGAACAAACCTAGAGTATATGTGCCCAGCAGCTCCTAGCGGGTATGTGCCACGAAAATTAGGCAGGCCCCAATACTTACCTCGGGTACACTAAAAATGAAGGCGACTAGAACAAACCTAGAATATATGTGCCCAGCAGCTCCTAGCGGGTATGTGCCACGAAAATTGGGCAAGCCCCAATACTTACCTCGGGTACACTAAAAATGAAGGCGACTAGAACAAACCTAGAGTATATGTGCCCAGCAGCTCCTAGCGGGTATGTGCCACGAAAATTAGGCAGGCCCCAATACTTACCTCGGGTACACTAAAAATGAAGGCGACTAGAACAAACCTAGAATATATGTGCCCAGCAGCTCCTAGCGGGTATGTGCCACGAAAATTGGGCAAGCCCCAATACTTACCTCGGGTACACTAAAAATGAAGGCGACTAGAACAAACCTAGAATTTATGTGCCCAGCAGCTCCTAGCGGGCATGTGCCACGAAAATTGGGCAAGCCCCAATACTTACCTCGGGTACACTAAAAATGAAGGCGACTAGAACAAACCTAGAGTATATGTGCCCAGCAGCTCCTAGCGGGTATGTGCCACGAAAATTGGGCAAGCCCCAATACTTACCTCGGGTACACTAAAAATGAAGGCGACTAGAACAAACCTAGAGTATATGTGCCCAGCAGCTCCTAGCGGGTATGTGCCACGAAAATTGGGCAAGCCCCAATACTTACCTCGGGTACACTAAAAATGAAGGCGACTAGAACAAACCTAGAGTATATGTGCCCAGCAGCTCCTAGCGGGTATGTGCCACGAAAATTGGGTAAGCCCTAATACTTACCTCGGGTACACTAAAAATGAAGGCGACTAGAACAAACCTATAGTATATGTGCCCAGCAGCTCCTAGCGGGTATGTGCCACGAAAATTGGGCAAGCCCCAATACTTACCTCGGGTACACTAAAAATGAAGGCGACTAGAACAAACCTAGAGTATATGTGCCCAGCAGCTCCTAGCGGGTATGTGCCACGAAAATTGGGTAAGCCCTAATACTTACCTCGGGTACACTAAAAATGAAGGCGACTAGAACAAACCTAGAGTATATGTGCCCAGCAGCTCCTAGCGGGTATGTGCCACGAAAATTGGGTAAGCCCCAATACTTACCTCGGGTACACTAAAAATGAAGGCGACTAGAGCAAACCTAGAGTATATGTGCCCAGCAGCTCCTAGCGGGTATGTGCCACGAAAATTGGGCAAGCCCCAATACTTACCTCGGGTACACTAAAAATGAAGGCGACTAGAACAAACCTAGAGTATATGTGCCCAGCAGCTCCTAGCGGGTATGTGCCACGAAAATTGGGCAAGCCCCAATACTTACCTCGGGTACACTAAAAATGAAGGCGACTAGAACAAACCTAGAGTATATGTGCCCAGCAGCTCCTAGCGGGTATGTGCCACGAAAATTGGGTAAGCCCTAATACTTACCTCGGGTACACTAAAAATGAAGGCGACTAGAACAAACCTAGAGTATATGTGCCCAGCAGCTCCTAGCGGGTATGTGCCACGAAAATTGGGCAAGCCCCAATACTTACCTCGGGTACACTAAAAATGAAGGCGACTAGAACAAACCTAGAGTATATGTGCCCAGCAGCTGCCAGCGGGTATGTACCACAGCAGTTGTGCAAGCCTCACTACTCCCCTACGGTCCGCTAAAACCTGTCGCTTATGTGCCACAGAAATTGGGCAAGAGCCACTACTCACATCCGCTCCAGTAAACAGACAGACAGACAGACAGACAGACAGACAGACAGACAGACAGACAGACAGACAGACAGACAGACAGACAGACAGACAGACAGACAGACAGACAGACAGACAGAGAACTTTATTCAGGTCCTGAGGAACTGCGTTGTAACGTCCCCTTTTAGGGGGAATCCATAGCAGTCGCGGGCCGCTCCCACGTAGGGACCGGAAGACCGTGGCCCTCCGCCCTCTCGCAGGCCCTCTGAACGGCCCGAAGTTGAACCAAGAGGTCGCCGCTGTTAAGGGCTTCCTCCCAGTCCTCTTCTTTGTTGAACTCTGCGTCACGTAACGCAGGACATTGCCAGAGCATGACTATATCAATGCAGCGTTACCAATGAGGTAATGAGCAATACGCCTTTCCGCAGTCCGGACAATGCGGTTCGATGTTGGGCGAGAAGTGACTGAACCTGCCCCTCGAAGGGAAAGACCCTGTTTGGAGCATCCTGAAGGCCGATGATTGCGGTCGAGTAAGTTTAGGATGAGGAAGTGGAAAAGCCCTCCGAGATAGATGATAATGAGTCATGATCTCGTGGAAAGTGAGTAGCGAGTCTCTGTATCTTCCGGCGTCCCCGCCTGCGAATTCACCGGGACCGCCGCGGTGAGCGATACCTCGCGCACGGTCATGGGCAAACTCATTGGCGTTGGGGACATTGGGATGTACGTTGGCCCCCATGTGGGCCGGGAACCATGTTATGGTGTGAAACCCGACAGCTCCCTCACAGCCGAGGATGGCCGCTGCCTCACGCGAGATCGAGCCCGAGGCGAAAGCCCTAGCTGCGGAACGCGAGTCTGTAAAGACATTTGGACGCGATGGGTCCTTCATTGCTATGGCGATGGCGATTTGCTCAGCCACCGTTGCCGAAACCTTTCTAACCGAGGCAGAGCATAGGAGTGTGCCACTATGATCGACCGAGACCACTGCGAAGCGATCCGAACGCCCGTACTGGGCTGCATCGACAAAGGTCGCGAGATCCGGACTGTCTGCAACCGATTTTAATAAAGAACGAGCCTGAGCTATGCGGCGCCCTACATTGTACTGTGGGCCCGTTTCCAGTAAACGTTAATAACTTGAAATTTGAAGAAGCTTCACTGACAACGTCGCGAAGACGGGGCAGATGGTGGAAAATCTATAGAGCAATGTTAAGTGATGAAATAGCACTATGATGCCACTAGCTCCACTGTTTAACCAGTATTCGCGACGTTAGGTCTGTGAAGCTGCCTAATTTCTTTTGTTTTTTGCGTAATCGATCAAGAGTTCAAAGGGCCGCACGAAAAGATAAGATGTAAAAGCCTAGTTGTAAAGAACCTTGGAACCAGGAATATATAATTAAATCTGGTTTGCAATTGCTTGCTTGCGTTTCACTTTTCCGTGACCGTACAGAGTGATATCGGACGTGAAAAGAGAGGGGGATTAACTAAGCCCCGGAGGATACACAGGCACGCATTGTAATACGTTAAATATATAACGAAATATTTAGCCTTACTGTCACGTAGGAATCAACTCATCTCAGGGGCTGCAACGCCGCAATTAAATACAGTACATTTACGCTCCCTGTCGCATTGGATGCATTCAAAAGAAAGTCTATAAAGACCCCCGTTACGCGAAGAACAATCGTACAATGTTGCTGTTGCTCCAGCTAGCCAAAATTGGGCACTAGCACCCCTAACGTATTGCACTGAATAAACATCTCGCGCGTATACTAAGTGCCGTTGATATGCGTTTTTCTTTTTCAGTGTTATACGTTTTACAAAGGCGTTTTCGATACTTCGTTCAGTACAACTTGTCACTTTAGTGCGTTGCATTATCTGTCTCCGTATCATATGTTAACGTTCGTCGCATCCAAAATTCTATGCAACTGCAAACATTGTTTTTTGATAACATGACTATATCAATGCAGCGTTACCAAGAAGAGATGGACATCCGCGTCACCATACACACTCACGTAACGAGATTTTGTTACGAAAGACAGGAATCCACGCTTACTGAGGGGTAAAAAAAGGCTACATTCGTGGCTGAGAAATGTGGCAAGAAAAAGCGTGATAGAATGAGGGATACTCGGGCTTATACCAGCCTCATTTATAGCCTGCCCCCCCCCCCCCCCGTCGTCTCATGTGCTCAAGAGCCACCGAAGTTGCCCCTTCTTTGCGATAGCCTTTTTGGCAAATCGCTGCAGGTGCCTGCCGTTCTTTGCTGCGGAGGCCATCTTGTCTTGACCTCGACCCTGAAACGGCGACGAAGTGTTGACCGTAGTCTTCGCCACCACCGGAACCCTCTTGACGTCAGGAGGGACAGAATGACGTCGACGTACACCGTCCAACTCATCAACACGACCTGGTGGAGGCCGCGGAACTCCTTCGGGACGTACGTACCCGAAGGTTCCGTCTTCTAACCATACAACTCCACCAGCGCCAGCCAGGAAACTGGAGCCAGAGCGCTTCGGTTCGGAAATCGAAGGTCCCCGGATTCCGGTGGAAGCGGAACCGGAACCCATCGGTTCCTCTACGCTGGCGTTTTCTGTTCGCTCAATGGCCCCAGGCCCTCGGTTTTTGAAGCGAGCGCTCGCGAACTGGATCGCCGCAGCGTCAAATGTGTTGTTGCCGTCGGCAACAATGACGTCGCTACCGTCGTCCTCCGAGCGTCGGCCGCCGTCCTGAGCCTGGTCTTCGGAGTCGCGCAGCGCGAACACCAGGGCGATGGAAATGGCCACTGCCAGCGCCACGACCACGACCGACATCTGGACGAACCACATGGCGGACCTGCGAAACAAAGAGGAAACAGGCACCAACGGATTTAGCTCGGCCCCTATGAATTGCCCTTGAAACATGTCCACGACCGTGGATGACGCCTT
Organism: Rhipicephalus sanguineus; assembly: GCF_013339695.2. NCBI lineage: Eukaryota > Metazoa > Arthropoda > Arachnida > Ixodida > Ixodidae > Rhipicephalus > Rhipicephalus sanguineus. The sequence continues at coordinate 32,098,625 of NC_051185.1, read as the reverse complement.
AGAAGGCGTTTTAGAGTGACAGCTCTGCTTCTACCATAAAACGACCTTGTGCATGCGTTTCACCTTGAAGCTCAGCCAACATCAGTTTCCTCCTCTTCCTCCTCGCACCTGCGTCGTGATAGCAACGGACATGCGCAGTGTCGGCTGGTTCTCCTCTCTCGCGCACCCTCAGAGTTTTAGTTATCACCGCTCGTAGCCATGACGGCGAGTGTGAAGCACTTTTTTTTTGCATCTGGCGTCACGTAGCACGGGAACCTTTTTTTCGTTATTTTTTTCTTTTTACGAGTGGACAGCAGACCAATAAGCCCACGCATACTGCCTGAAGGTATCAAGACTGCCGGAATGAGACCCTGGTTATGAATGAAGCAAATAATCGAATTTAAAGGGCTCGTTTTATTGTTAATTCCTTAATGAAAACCAACAGATACTGAATCTAAGGAAGTTGTAGGGGACGTTAATAGTACTGTTTTAAACGTAGTAATTATGATATAAATGTAAGGAAAGTTAAGTGGATGAAAAGACAAAAAAAAGAATGTTCCCCGCTAAGTGATGCCAGCTGGCAAAAAAAAATGTGCTCCACGCTCACCGTCATGGATACGAGCGGCGCTGACTAACGCTGCCAGGTTTGCATGCATATACCCAGTAAAGCGGACGAGAGGACGACCGCCGCCATAGCTGAATTGGAAGAACACCTGGCAGGTTATCGGAAGGTTGCAGGTTCGGTCCGTGCCGGCGTCAAGCTGTCTTTTCGTCCACTTTACATTCTTCAGATTTATATCATAATTACTACAATACAGTTACAACATTACAATTAACGTCCCCTATAACTTCCTTGGCTTGAGTGTCTATTGGTTTTCACTAAAGTTGGGTCATCAATAAATGAAATTTTTAATTGCTAATTAATTTTCTTGTAGAACTGCAGCTATCGGAACTCTCCGATTTCGATCTGTTTACACAGTGAAAAAAATATTCGTGGGGCCGCCACATTTATTTCGCAACAGTATACCACAAATATAGTTACCACATTTGAACAAATCGTTTCATGCGACAAAGTTCTCTACTTAGTTCAAGGGGAAAATTAAATGTAACAAATGACATTTTTGTCACACCTCACGAGTGAAGAAAGAATATCGATACGCGCTCACCACTGAGGTCGCCTTGGCTTCGACGTCTCGCAGCGTATGCTTACGGCCGACTGCTGACCGTCCTCCAGCCCTTGATCGACGGACGGCGGTGGACGTGGAGCCCGGTCGCGTTGTCGCTGTCGTTGCTTTTCGTTCTTCGCTTCTCTCGAGTGTTTCTTTGCTCCGGACAACACTGCCGCAGTCGAGCAGCTCGTCTCCCCCGCGCCTTGCTCGCTCCAGGTCGAACCGCAGACCGAGTCGTCGGTGAGCTCGACCATCTTGGACTCTTCCTCGCGGTCACGGCGCCGGAAATCCGTGGCCAAGTAGCTGGTCTTCTTCTTGAGCTGCGTTGCACGATTGTTGCCATGTGACACACACACACACACACACACACACACACACACACACACACACACACACACACACACACACACACACACACACACACACACGCACGCACGCACGCACGCACGCACGCACGCACGCACGCGCGCACGCACGCCGCAGATGGCCCTGCAGGTGCTCGAGAGGCGGTAGTAATAACATGTGGTGAAGGCAACTTTCATATCAACAATGTTGTGAGCTATTAAAGGGGTCATGAAGCACCCCTTGGGCTGATTGAAAAAACACATCGTGCGGAAAGCTGACACGGCTATGAACTGCTCTGCCAAATATTACAGTCGTGCGCGCCGCGTAATGGCCACAAGCGGAGCGCGAAGTTGCCGTTTCCCCAGGCACCCTCTTTTCAAACAGAGGCCGGTTCTCACTCTCGTCGGTGGGCGGGGCGTCTGTCCGCTGTACGTCGCAAGAGACATAGCATGCTTATTGGCCGATAGCCGACGTAAATCGAGAGCGGCGTTCGGATCAGATGCGCTTCTTGCCGCGGGGTGCCGCCACTTTCCGGCGCCGCACTCCTCAGTACACGGTAGCCGCACTCGCACAAGCGAATCACAGCGGCAGAGCGATCGCGTTTCATGACGCGCGCTGGCGTAACTTCTTTCCCCCATGCCATCCCTCCCTGTCTAGCTTCCAGTGCGCTCGTCGGCACGAGAAAAGAGAGAAAGCGCTGGGAGCGGGCGCCAAACCCCCGTAACTCCGCTGATTCTTGACGGATTCGAGAAATGTTTGCGGCAATCGATTCGGGAGGCAGTACACTCCGATACTGAGGCCATTAGATCATTACTTGGAGAAGTGGTTCATGACCCCTTTAAGGCGACCCGCAGCGGTTGTCCAGTGGTTAATTGCGCAGGACTGCTGATTCGAAGGTCGCGAGATCGAATCCCGGCCTCGGCGGCCCAATTTCAATGGAGGCAAAATTATTAAGGCCCGTGTTCTTAGATTTAGATGCACGTTAAAGAGCCCGAAGTGGTCGAAATTTCGGAGCCCACCGCTCCGCCATCATGCATAATCATATCGTGGTTTTGGGACGTTAAACCAGAACAATTATTGTTAACTATTAAAGCGAAAGCTTCAAGTGTCTCGTTGAGCGGCGCTTGAGTAGCGCTTGCGGCAGCTAATTAGGAGAATGAGATGACTGCTTATTCCACGGAAGGCAGGACTAATTTGCGCTACCAAGTAGAGGCGATCAATGGGGGCACTTTTCTTCTCGCTATGTTGTCTAGCTGGCTAATGCGATCAGCAACTCTTGCTACGCTGACACAAGTTGATAAGCGCAACATGCACAAGGCCCCCTAAGACCCCTGTCATTCGTTCTTAATGAATGCAGGTGGGACCTGCGTTCCCGTTACGTATTACATGAGTTGTGCCAGGTTCTCAAGAAGAACGACTTACCATTTGGCAGCTTTTTATCAACAAGGCTTGACCGAAGGACGATGACTGGTCGGTTGCACGATCGCCCTGTGAACTAACCTCTTCCTTTTCTTTTGCCTTTGGCTTGTGTCGCTCGCGCCTTCATGTGCGAGCTCCGCCGCACCAATATCGTTTCCAATACTTTGACTGCTGGAATGGCTCACAAAACAGAAGAAAACGCGATTAGCGTTGCAATTATAGGTAGGATGGGTACGTATCGTCGTGAAGAAGAATCTGAACCAATGAGTAGGAGCCCTACGACAGTGTAGAACACAGAAATCTGTTTTCTATATGATTTAGCTGGGCCCTTGCGGAATGCCCTCGTTGTTCCTGGTATTGCGGATTTCTTAACTTAGGATGATTTATTTGTTTCTACCTTGAGGCTAACTCTCGTAGGTATAAAAACCAAGAAACACGTCACGTGCGGGGCTCCTACCTACCTCCGTTTCTGTTTAATACATCATTTCTTTACACATACCTTATTACCCCCTCCTCATGTTCGACGTTGTCTCCATGGATGCACGATGACATCTCCGTCCATGTCAATTACGTGATCATGCACACGTGTATTCAAAAACAGGCATTTTTGTGTGCAATCTGTTCGAAACAGTCATACGCTTTAAATGTAAAAATAATGGGTATACTGTTACTCCCGTACAGCTCATTTTTAACTAGCACTTATCGTTAATGGGAATACTATAAGAAGAAGCCTGCCTTTGAGAGGCAAGAAAAGTGAATTTTAGGTACATGCTTACGTGCTACCCACGTCACCATCGTGTCTGAGCGCACTTAAGAGTCATAGGCGACGAAACAAATCATAGCAGAATAATATTTATTTGTCTGCATATATTTATTGTATATCTTTCTGTTCTATCTTGCTGTACCTGCCTGAAGTGCCTCGCGAAGAATGATCCAAGTCAGGTGGTAGGCACTCTGTTTTTGCGCCCATCGTGGGCATTTTGTGAAATGTCAGAATTTATGAAATGAAATGAAATAAGACCTAATTAAGCATGAGCGTCTCCTTCCTTTCTCAGTAACATTTGTGATAGTGATGCTTAGAGCATGGCCATCATCGCTGAGCGCAGCGCCGTCTCAAGAGACGTTTAGCGTGTTCTCCGAAATTGCAACTGTAAAGCTCTGATTGTTTAAGCAAACATGATATTGGGCGGGATGGCGCTGCCCGGTGCATAGCTTCTGGAAAAATTAAAGCGCAAGATTATGCATTCACAAAGGTAGAAAAACACTGGACAGGCGCTAACGTCTGCCTATACTTTCATCTAGCTTTTCATCTAAATGAACATTGGCGCCTGTACTGCGTTTATCGCAATGTGTAATTGTGCGCTTTAATTATACCAGAAACCTCTGATTGCCCCGTTTAGTGAAACCGACGCTGGAACCTGTCTCTAAAGAGTTGCCCATCACACTGGCATATTAACGACCGCTGCAGGGTTCGTCAGTGCGATACGAGCACTTTTCAAAGCTCCCTGTTTTTGCAGAAATCAATGCCAGTCGCAACGACTCCCACCTAGTCGGCGCTGCTTAAGCAACTCCGCGAGGCCGCCATCGCCGCCTATTAGCCGAAAGAGGAAGTTTCTGTGTCAGCGCGTATCCTTAGAGATGGAAAACGCGTGCCGTCTTGGAGGTCATGATTGAATGCCAGTCGCACCGACCCCCACACAGTGGGCGCTGCTTAAGCAAACCCGCGGGCCGCTCACGTCGCCATCTACTAGCCAAAAGAGAAGGCTTCAATATCAAAGCATGACCTCAGGCATAAAAAAAGCCAGTAGTCCCGGAGGTCATAATTTCATTCTTAGTTTCGACGCCACGGGGCACTACCATCGCGACGCCCTTCTTTCGGCGGTTTCGGGGAAATAAAGGTTGCTGTAGTGTCGCTCTATCGGTCTAGCCCAAGGAGGGTCTAGCCGCCAAATTCGAAATAAGATTTCAGAATTTCAGCAGATCTGAAACACCGTTAGGCCTTGACTGCTGGGATAAACTTCCTTTTGTTGTTGTTGTTGTTGACCTCTCGTCATGGCACATACCCAGTGGAGGGGATCGGCCGAGTAGATGGTGAATTCGTCCTATATTTTCTGTATGTTGTGACTCCTTATTACGCTATTTGTTTTGAATTAAAGTGCCAATTATGAGTAATGAAAAATTTTAATGCTCATGGAATTTAGCAAGATATTCTTTTAGTCGCAATGATGTATTCCTGAACAGCAAAGATAACATCCCTGTGGCTGTACCCCAGGGTAGTGGCCCCAAAAGAAAGAAGAATGGATTCCGATAATTCCAGGCCTAGTTTTCGAAGAGGTGGTACAAGTATTCGTTTCCTGAATGTGTTGAACCGGCGGCATGATAGGAAAAAATGACTAATCGTTTCTTCCTCATTACAGAAGGGGCACAGAGAGGAGTTTACAAAACCTGATCGATGGGAGTAAAAATTCAGGGAAGTAACGCGGCAACGAATTTTTGTTAGGGCAACTTCCATCAACCTTGAATTAGCTAAATCGCTGTGCCAAGGGAATAGAAGGTGCTTGTACTCTGGAGACGCTGTCAATGCCGAGTCTAATAAGCTTTTTCTAATTGTAAGTGTCCGGAAACGCGCCGTCGTGATGTGAGCTGTTGGCGGGAAAACAGGAATTATCGGTGCAGTCAGCGACGCCTTTGCAAGGCTGTCCGCCATTTCATTGCGAAACAAACCCTTGTGGCCAGGTACCCAAATTAAATGAATACATTGTAGATGCGCGGGGACCAGTATTTTAAAGATATTTGTTATAGGTGTGTCACCGGATGTGGAAAGCGAAGAGCACACAGACAATGAATCGGTCATTACTGCCGCTACTGTAATTGAAGTACTTAACTTACGTAAAGCCAGAATTATTGCCACAAATTCAGCAAGGAAAACGGGAATAAAATCCGGCAATCGCAATGAAAAAGACCAATCAAGTTCAGGGCAAAATATTCCGATACCAGATTTTTCCTCCGACTGCGTTGCATCCGTTGCAATAAAAACATTCGTTGACATAGTTTGTATATGTTCTTGCAACAAACCATTTAAAATGCCGGAAGGTAACAATTTGGCGTGGTTCGGAAAGATATCATGATACACAATTTCGGGATAGTTATCTTGTGTAGTCAAAGGAAGCAAATCACGAATTTGTACCTTTAGTGGATCGAGTAACGACTGAACATATACAATTTGTGGTTTATGAAAGCTGGGCCAACGCGCTGAGAAAAAGAAGTCAGGGTCCGAGATAAAAATTATCTGATCGCGGATAGAGGGTGATTCGTATAATCTTAAGAAAGTTTGCACCGTTAGAAGGTTAAATCGGCATAAAAGGGGTGGCGTGCGCGCTTCTAGGTATAACACTGCATTTGCAGCGTATTTAGGAAGGCCTAAGCACAGCCGTGGAGCTTCTCTCTCAAGTAGAACTAGCGGCCGAAGCTTGTACGCTGGCGCACCAGAAAATAGAACACAACCAAATTCTAACACCGGCCGGACATACATTTTATATATCATCAAGAGTGCCTTTCTTCTCATCCCGGATCTACGGCTGCTCACCCTGCGCAAAACACCCATAGCGCGTACTCCTTTTGTTGCGACGTATTCAATATGGGGACCCCAATTGAGATGTTCATTATAAATAACTCCAAGGTACTTTAATGATTCGACTTGCGGGATATCTTGGAGCTTATAATTAATAGATATGTGCACAGCGTCTTGAACAGGAAAAACGAGAATAGCACACTTATTAGCATTCAGGTTCAACTGCAAACCATCTAGCCAAATTTCGAGTGCCTTTAAGTATGCTTGCAGTGTACTGTATAAACAATGAATGTCGGGGGCCATCGCAAAGAAAGCAATGTCGTCTGCATACACATAAGTTTTCACATCTGGATGCAGGGGGATAGCACTCAGCAAGATGTTAAACAGAACTGGGGACAGTACGGACCCCTGAGGTACACCCCGAGTTTGTTTGTGTTTAGAAGAGGAGAAGCCGTCTTGAAAACAGTAAAACTCTCTGCCACTTAAAAATTCCGTCACCCAGGCTACTATATAAGCAGGAAATCCGTGACTCCACAACCGATTAATTAGAATGGGATGCTCTACACTGTCATATGCTTTACATATGTCTAATGTAACTAATGCCGCATACTGTTTTTTGTGGCGGGCAATGTGAATACGGCTTTCTAGGTCCACGTGCGCGTGCCATATTGAATAACCAGATCTAAAACCTATTTGACACGAACTCAATAATAGTTTATCGTTAATAAATTTTAATATATGGGCATGGAGGACCCTTTCAATAACTTTTACTACATTGGATGTTAATGCTATTGGTCTTATGTTATCGAGATTATACCCTGCCCCTTGCTTCTTAAGCAATGGTATAATTTTGGCAATCTTCCATTCATAAGGTATCCATGCTTTTCTAAGGGAATAGTTTACCAAGCCTAAAAGATCATCCGGGTATTCCTGGTACAATATCTTTAGCATTGTATTTGTTATTCCATCAGGACCTGGTGCAGCATTTGGCAATCCTTCCATGACTTGAGCTAATTCGAAAGTCGATACTTCTGAGTATTCTGAGAATACTGGTGAAGAAACGGAATTTGAAAGTCGCGTTGCGAACCTGTTTTCTAGTCCTAAAGCCAATTGATCTAATGATTCCTGTAGTTCTCGTGAGGTGTAAACTATCGAGTCCGCATTTCCTGGCACTTGTATCCTCTTTCTGCACCGAAGGAAATTGAATAACGCACGTTTGTTATTCGATTTAGACAGGTAGTCGAATTGTTTTTTATCAAATTCCTCTTTGGCACGTGAAACTGTACGTTTGAATGTTGCTGCAATGAATTGGTAATCCTTCCAATTTTGTGGACTCTGATTACATATAAGTCTTTTCCATGCAGCTTTCCTTCTTCTATAATCCCGTGTGCACTCATGGTTCCACCACCTGCTACGCGGGGCATTCTTGGATGACGCCGAAGAAATTACAAATTCTGATGCGTTTTTGCAGGCTTCTAAAGTTGAACAAAGGTTCACTCCGAGGTCTTCGTTTCTGCCACTGGACACTGTCTTAATATTAGAACTCAAGCAGACTTTAAACTTTCTATAATTGACTAATGTTCTCTGTTTTCTGTCGAGTGATGTTATGGGACAGGTGATTTCTAAATACACACGAAGGTGGTCGCTATTTGAAGCAAAATCAATTGTTCTCCAAGCCTTCACTGAAACACTGGAACTACAAAATGAAAGGTCTAACACTGATCGTGCCCGACCGCGAATGAATGTAGGCTGCCTCATGTTTAGGCATGTAAGGTTTTTATGACTGACCCAGTCCCACAGAAGTGTGCCAGAGGAGTCTGTTCTAAATCCCCATGAAACATGATGAGAGTTGAAGTCGCCGGTAAGAAGGAATTCATTCTTGCAACTGGCTAGGGCACTATCTAATTGTTGTGTACTGTGCACACCCATAGGAAAATATGCATTTATAATAGAAAAAGGTCGATGTCCTGGAATACTGAGATCTATTGCCAAAATTTCACAGTCCGATGACATTAGCTGATAGACAATGCTCGCTGTATGACAAAATTTATTCGATAATAGTATCATTATACCACCTCCTAGTGATGGACGATCTAACCGAAATGCACGAAAATTTTTAACATGATAATTTTTTGCAGGATTAAGCCAGGTTTCTTGTAATAATATTATGTCAGGATTTAATTGATTAACTAAACAAAGTAAATCCGTTGAAGAAGAAATCAAAGACCGACAGTTCCACTGTAAAACTTTTAAAGTACCTATGTTGATGAACGGATTACTTCAGCAACTACTGTTTCCAAGATGCTTTCTTTAATAACTGACTTTGAATTTGAATTTCCTTTCTTGGTTTTTGTGCTTGGGCAGGGAGAATTTACTGGAGACCCAGTTCGCTTCTGGCGCCTAGTCTCATGGCTTATGTCCATTTCATCCTGGGCCTCAGCTTGCTCTGAGGTGGAGGGTTCAGATGGAATTGACATTTGGTGTTCTCGGGGTGTCCGCTGTGGGACTGAATTAGACGACTCTGCCGCTGCACAAGATGCAGGTTTGGCCATTGGTACTACGGCTGTTGAGAATAGCTGTGTCATTTGCGAACAAAAAACTTGCGAGATACACTCACTTACACTCGTAATGATGTGCTCCATCGCCTTCGACATTGCTTTCTCGACCGCTGACTCAATAAAATTCAAAAGTTTTGTGTCAGTTAGAGGATCTTGCCTCGCAGCTACACCAGCATATCCAAAGGCTCTATCCTTAACAACTGTTATAGCTTCTCGCCGCGAGCATCGTCGCCTGTCCATTATTTCGAGCAACTGGGTTTCATTTGCTCTTGCCGAACAAGTGGAATCATCAGCCGCGTGGTTCCCTGCACAAAGGCAGCACTTCTCTACTTCGGCAGTGCATTCACTAGATGGATGATCATCGCCACAGACTCGGCAGCGTGAATTGGATTTACAGCCCCCTGTACTGTGTCCAAAACGCCAACAGTTACGGCATTGCAGTGGGCGAGAAGCAAGGCGTTCTACTCTAAAAATAAGCGGCCATATTTTCAACTCTGATGGGCAAGATGTACCAGCAAAGGTAGCAATAACTGATTGAGTGGGCACTCTCTCACCGTTAACTACGCGGTTGCACCGGTATACAGCTATCACCCCAGCATCAGCCAGCTTCTCCAGAGTCTCAGTTGGTGTTAGTCGAGAGTCGACTCCTCGAACAATTCCCTTAGTGCATGCTAAATGAGGCGGGATGAACGTACTCACCGGAACCGATGCAAATGTCCTGCACTTTAGGATGTCAGCAACACATGAGGGGTCGGACGACCTACATACTAGTACACCTCTTCCAAACTGACGCACGTCACTTATCACCTGGAAGTGTGGTGTCATGGCCTGCAGCTCCGCCTGGATAGCCTTTGGGTTGTTGAGCCGAATAAATCCCCCACCTGAAGGCACCAGCGCAACAGGGATGCTACTAATACCACTGCGGATAAAACAATCCAATGGTAATTCATCGTTAGGCAAAGAGGCTGACCAAGGGCTGTGCCCCTGGCCAGGAGACGAATTAGGCATCAGCACTGATGCAGTCGCTTAAACAAGTAAAAGCAACGTGAAATAATTAATACAGGTCAAATTCACCAAAACCTCAACCAAACCACCGTCCAATACTTGCAGGAACCCTGAGGACGATCCTGGACACGCTGGACACGCGCTGCTGGCGTCCTTCGATCGCCGGCCAAGGTCCTTTGTGCATTTCGCGTGTTTACCAAACACTTAAGCCAACATTACTTTAACCCTATAGACGGGGCTACCTTCGAAATATAAACAAAATAATAGAATTCGAATTCATGTATTGGTTAAATTTTATTGTTCTCATCTTATGCAAACGAACGGACTTACAAATTATTCAAAACGTTAATAATAATATCTGGGGTTTAACGTCCCAAAACCACGATATGATTACGAGAGACGCCGTAGAGGGGGGCTCTGGAAATTTCGACCCCCTGGGGTTCTTTAACGTGCACCTAAATCTAAGAACACTGGCCTCAAACATTTTCGCCTCCATCGAAAATGCAGCCGCCGCAGATTATAGAAAAAGTTATCACGGTGATGACGACGAACCATATTTAATGGCGCGCCCCCACAAAATAACACATGATTCGCTGCTGCTGCTGCTGCTGCTGATGATGATGATGATAATAATTTATTTCTTATATTGCTCGTACTCACACTGGGGGGTTGGCCAAGAATTGTTTATGTGAAATTTTGAAGAATATTTTGATTATTACATAATCACTGACAAGAATAAACAAAGGGGAACATAGCAGAACAGTGTGCAATAATTATGTACTGGTATTTTCCTGAAGAGAAACTATACTAATGGTATTGAAGTGCGACCCAGCCTTTAAGCTGGAATTATTTACCCAGCCCTCTTTTTCTTTCTCTTTCATTTTTCCCATGCGGCGTATTTCCAGCGGCAGCATTGCTCACTCCTCAGTAGATTAAAAAATTGGCTGGCACTCCCGTAATCTAGAGTATATGCAAGCTTGAAACAGCTGCCGACAGAGCATATCGGTTGGAGATGATACCTGTCGCAACCTTATGATTGATGTAGCGTATGTACGCAAGGGCACACCCCACGGCAATACACCATAGCACCTACTGTTAACTGGCTCATATGGACAACATTGATTCCTCTCGCTGTGTGGAATAAATCTTGGGCTTTGACTAGCGCACGCGGTCAAGAGTGAAGCAGGCCTGAACGCTTACCGAGTCGGAATGAACCTGTTTAGACCTAAACGTCGTTACAAGTCTCATCTCGGCCAAGCACGATCTGCGCAGTGTGGTCGCTCATAGTTCGCCATCTTTCAGCGTGGCTCCAACGTTTGATTATACTAAAAAAACATGTCCTTGCAAGACGTACAATTCAACCCAAGATGGAATTTCATTATTTATAGGAAGAACATTCGTTTTTGTCACCTCGTTTAGTCTGCTTGGCATGCGCGTTTATTTCAAATTCAGAGGAGCCGAATAGTTCGCAGTCTGTTTAAACACAGTGCAAGCATACGCACCTCTCGTTTTCACTCTTTGACGAAAAGCCACGCGCAAGTAGAGATATTCCTTAAAATTCTGTTTGCATGATACATCTATCGTATGCGCGTCAATCATTTCTGAGACATAATTGCTAAGAATTGAAAGTATCCTTCCTTTCTATTTGCTTGATCCCTATACCATATGGTCACGTTCTTCATCAAAACGGGACCGAAATGCGTGCTCAAAGTATTTCTATTGACACAATTTGAGTAATCTAAGGTTGGGAAAGAAAGGCTCGCATCAGCTTAAGGATGACAGTTAACGACAGAGAGACATACGAGAAATGGGAAGGACTGCGTTTTTAAAAAGGGCAACAATCCTCGTTTTTCGGAGAAGAAAAAGATGCATCCGTAGCCAGAAATTTTGCGAGGTCATCGTAAAAGCGCATTGTATACTTCAACTCCAGCCTACCAGCAGTACCGTCAGGAGCTCGCATTTCCGCAAGTAACCCCCCCTTCACCCCCGCCACCGACACATCTTCAGCTGTTCACTAGCCCCTGAATTCCTCGACTTTTCACGACCGCCTTTCGGTTCAATCGCTTCAGTCCCCTGCTGCGCTTCGCGTAGGCGGCCTTGTCTTCGTCTCTACCAGAAAGAGTCGACGGAGAGCCTTCCGTGACCTTCGCCACCGCGGGTGTGGTGACGGCACTACGCGGCACAGAATACCGTCGTCGACGTCCGGCGTCTAGTTCTGAAGCGCCATGGGGTTGAGGCATCAGCGGACGACCGTCAGACCGTGTGTTCCCGAAGGTTCCGTCCTCTAACACCAGAACCGCTGAACTAGCGCCGCTAGGCCTTCGTTCGGGCATCGGGGGTCTGGGCCCATTGACGTTTCTGATGGAAGACGAACCCAGCTTGAGTCGTCCGCCTCCTACCCTGGCGTCATCAGCTTCGCGAGACGCCTGAGGCCCTCGCTCCTGTACGCGCGCGCCGCGGAACTGGATCACGCCGTGGTGGGTGGCGTTCTTGCCGACCGCGAAGACGACTTCGTTGCCATCGTCGTCTGACTGTCCACCGAGGTCCGGACTCTGGACTTCGGTGTCTCGCAGGGTGAACACTAGGGCCATGGTAGCGGCCACCGCCAGCGACACGACCACGAGGGACATGTGGACGTAAAACATGGCGGACCTGCGACGTGTAAAAAGGGGTGTCGATCAGTGGCGTAGCCAGGGGGTGGCACACCGGGCCCGTGCCCCCCCCCCCCCGAAATTTCTTTGCTGTGGCATACAGAGCCCAAAATGACACTTGACCACATCTGCCTGCCCGGCCCCCACTTCAAATCAAGGAAGTGCACCCCCTCCCCCCGAAAAAAATTTTTGCCTACGCCCCTGGTGTCCATCGCATCTGAGCTCGGCATAATAATGTATTCGTGAAGCAAAGGGGCAGGTTGGGCGAGTCGGTTGATCCATTTTGAAGAAACAGCTTGTTACGTGCGTTACAGTGTGAACTGTTACAGTGTGCTACAGAGTGCCGCAGTGTGTAGCACTGCTAAACAGTGTGTTATTCAGCCATTTCTGGCACTGTGTGAGAAACAAATAGCCTATGCGGGCTTGAGTTACATGGATGTTGCCGCCAGTGTCCGTTCTATTTTAATAAGCGTCGGCTACCTTGTGTTGCCATCAAGTATATACATTATAAGTGTTTCTTCAAATACAGCTTAGTTGGGAGTTCAGCGCATGTCATATGCACTTATTTTCTGATGAATGGGGTGAATGAATAGGAAGGATGACATCGACTGAGAATAAAAAGAAGGATGGTGGCTCACAGTTGATCACAAGTTTACCAACACAGTCAGTGCGAGTGCTACTCTGAGACCCCTAAATCTTGCGTTAGAGTGCCTTCCTTTTGTTCGCAAACACGGGGGTCCTCTAATTCTGTTCTTCGTTTTGCTGAATATTACGGGATTCTTTCTAGGCAGGTTTCCGAGTACGTGATAGGGGAGTTGGCTTAATAATAATAATAATAATAATAATAATAATAATAATAATAATAATAATAATAATAATAATAATAATAATAATAATAATAATAATAATAATAATAATATCGGAGGTTTCACGTCCGAAAACCACGATATGACTATGAGAGACTCCGTAGTGGAGAGCTCCGGAAATTTTGACCATATTGTGTTCTTTAACGTTTACTGACATCACACAGAACACGGGCCTCTAGCATTTCCGCCGCGGCCGGTATCGAATCCGCGACTTTCGGGTCAGCAGCCGATCCCCATAACCGCTACACCACCGGGGCGGACTCCTTGGGCATCGGGGAGATGTCGTAGAACACAACGGTTACGATACTCACCACTGCTGTCGCCTTGGCTTTGGCGAGGCGCCACGCACGCTCGTGACCGAAGGCTCGGGATCGTCCAGCACCCGCTCTGGCGAGGATCGTGACGGCGAACGCCGACTGCGCCGCTCGCGCTGCTGCTGTGCGAGCACCGCTTCGCGCCGGCTACGTCTCTTCTCTACAGGCAGTACAGCCGCGGTCGACGAGCTCGTTCCCTCCGTGTCTTGCTCGCTCCAGGTAGAGCCGAAGGTGGAACTGTCGGTGAGCGGCCTCATCACGGCCTCCTCCTTGCGGCCATGACGCATGATGTCCGCAGCCAAGCAGCTCGCTTTCTTCATAAGCTGCATTTGAGGAGTGGGCCAACAGGAATACGACTTCATAGATTCGCTGAGTCGTTAGATTCTTCGACCCAGGTACTACAAAGCATAATACATAGACAGAAATTGTTGTGAACAGCCTCGTCAAACGTTCTAAACTTATTGCTGTGATAGTTCGTACGTTCTAATTATAATAAACAACACGCACAATGACCACAGAAAGACTACACGCCTCTTTCTGGTTCGTCTTCCTTTTGAGGTCATTGTGCGTGTTGTTTATTCTAGTAACCGGGTTAGACTCTCGTGTCTGCTGCCGCAGACAAGAGCCTTTCTTATATTATTGACCCTCTTTTCCTCGTGTAATAACCAAGATATCGTTACAATGTACGCCGTTGTGGGGGAACTCCCAATTGATTATGACCTGCCGGGGTTCTTCTCCAGGTTCCAAGTGCACCAGATTCCTCCGCCTGAATCTGTGAGTGCATTGGCGTTTTTGGCATCTCAACCTCATCAAACCGCGGTTACCTCGGTCGGCCATCTAGACCCCGTCCCAGCGCTTAGCAACGCCGCGCCACAGCCGCTGTACCAGCTCGAGTGGTCAAAACTAAAATAAATACTGTGATTGGTGGTAGATTTATAAGCTATAGCTGAATTACATATTCGGGTGCACCAGCAATGTAGTTGTAGCGTAGGGAAGACTATGGTGTCAGCCAATCAGCAACGACAGCTGGCTTTGTATTCCGGAGAAGACAGGAAGCCTTTGCTGTCGTGTGCCACTAATCCTTCTGGGAAGGCGGCGTTTTGCCAGAGTGGTGCCGACGAGGATAAAACGCGGAAAATAGAGAGACAGTTACGTCGCTTCGATTGCCTGCTTCACTAGCGTGACCAATGGCTGTCGTCACAATACATAGATTTTGCTGTAACGATGTACACGCGTAGTGACGCGCCACACTATGCTGTCGCTTTATCTAGCGTCACATTAAAGCTGACCGACGAGTTGGCCTATGGCCAGGAGGAGGACGGCATGACGCGAAGTACCACAATACATGAACAGTGAATCACAGGGACATCGGCTATTGCATGCGGCTTCTTCCTGATGTGTACTTCAATTCGCAGAGCGAACTACAAGACGAGTGAAAGAGAGGACACACGGGCAAGCGCTGTCTTCTCTCTTTCGTCGTATAGTTCGCGCTGTGAATATAAGTACGGATTACGAGCGTACCCAAACTACCGTCCGTTTATTCATATTTTGCCAACGAAGTGACAACACGGCATCAGTACATCAGCATATGGCGTGATGCCGTGTGCAGACCTGCAGTATTCAATAGCATAAACCCGTACGTTTGGCCGACCACTTTTGCTGGAATGCACTGTTCCTCTCTCGTGGTACATCGCGTCTGGCCGCATTCCAACAGATTGTTAGGCCTATCCATGGAAAGGCTCAGGCGGGGCACAGCAGGCAAGCCAACGCCAAAGCATCAGGCTTGCTTTATCAGTAATGACAGATTTTCAAGGGAACCGCTTCTTTTGATCAAGATATGATGCGATTATATTGCGATTTGGCGTCATCTCGATGGCGAAGGGTCTTACCATTATGTGGCCTTTTTCTTGGCGAGTCCAGGCAGCGGAACGACAGTCGCACGAGCGAGTTGGTTGCTTAGTTAATCATTACGATGATGATTATCCAATAACTATTGGCACCTACCCACACAGGGGAGTGCCGGAGGATCGGGTGGATATAAATATTATGTTAATGTCTAAATATGTGCTAGAATCTACTGTGTAAATAAAATGAAGTTTTCTTATTGAATATTAGTATTGAACCAACCATGTTGATTAAATACCTGGAAGGAAATCCAGAAAGAAAAATATGAGAAAATCGTGATCGATTTATGGAGAAATAAATTAGTTTGATTCCCAAATGAAATTTTCCGCAGTATAGTATATGTATATTCATGTTTTAATGTCCCAGCACAGAAGTCCTCCATGTTAGCAGTACGGCAGAAGTACTGGTGCTATCCTGGACACTGTTAAATTACCCTTTTTGTCAGATTTCGTAATGACCCTTTTTAAGCCACTCAGAGAAGACATAGCAACCCTCTGCGCCAATCAGGGTTGATCAACGGCGGAATTTGACAACACGGTGGAGTTTTACAGTGTCCAGAATAGCAGGTTGGTTGCTAAGGACATGGCCCAACCGAATACGATGGACAGGTTATTTGTGGTGGAATGGTAAGGTAGGAGAAAAAAAACACTAAGGACAAACATTGTAAAAAAAATATAAAAGAACAACATAATTGCATTGATTGCCAAGCTTTCGCGACAGCCATGAGAATCCGCTGTTTTCCATTCTCTTCCTCTCTTTTTCGTGTGTTGCACGTGCGCCACTTAGCGGGAGACCCACTATAGAATGCAATTTAATAAAACTGAGAGAGACAAAAATGATTTCGATTCGCACTGCAGGAGGTTTGACCTCGTAGAGCCTACTCGTTTTCCAACGCTGTTTCTGTAGTTCCTAAAAGAAATAGGTTTCTTTTTTCTTTTGGTCAGAACAATGATAAGAACACATAGGACATTCTGAGTTTTCCTTTGGTTGTGGTGATGTTCACGTGACAAACTGAGAAATAACTATCGATCCTAAGAAATGGCGCTCACAATGTAAAACAGCGTTCTGCGAAAGTGACACGCAAAGACGACACGCGCGTGCAAGGGCAATGTATAGGAAATGCCTTTCAAATGGCAACATTAGCTGGCAGCTTGAAGTCCCCCCCCCCCCGACCGCTCCCCCCCCCCCCCCCCATCCTCCCCACCCGCTTCAACGCTCTTTACTGTACCGGCACTCGCAGCACTACATGTCGTCACTGCGGCCTGACTCCTGAGGTGAGTATGAGACCCTTAATTTAGAATATATCTTACAATAAACCACAAGGCGCGGAGGTATGGAGAGTAAACGTTCTGTCCTCACTAGCATTGGAAGTGGGATATCATCGCTCACGTGTTAGTTTCTTCAAGAACTTGTTGTCAATACTGGTATTTTCATAATTACAATTTCCCGATGCCGCACGTCTACCGCTCCATTTTTCCCGAACAATTGTGGTTGGCTCTTCTTTCTCGGACGTACAGTCACAGTTTCGCTCGTCATTGCGGTGTCATTAGTTTCCCGGTAACTAATTTAGCGATAATTCGGGCGAACACTGCCTACTGGTGGTAACCAGTTCGTGGTTAAACGCGGTTGCTGTAAACGTGGATGTGAGGTTTGAATTAAACAGACGCGACAGATTTGATCCATGATTGGTGGGACCTGCGTTTCCGTTAGGTATCATGCGATTGCCATGCGATATCGTGCGAGGTCCATAACGAGAAAGTTTTACCATTTGGCACCTTGCTCCCAACGAGGCTTGACCGAAGGACGATGACTCGTCGGCTGTACAAGTAGATTAGAGTAGAGCAGATCCATGAAACTGTGGCACACACTCAAGCTGGAAGCACCCTTTGTTTGTTTTTCCTTCTACGCCATGGCACATACCCACTCTGGGGGAATGGCCACGAATTTGTTGTTTAAAATTTAGACGATAATTTGAAAAATGAAGAATGATAAAAAATAGATAAAACGAAAACGGAATAGTAGATACCGCATAAAATAAGTACTGCAATGACAGTGCCATTGCGCTGGTACACCAGACTGACGTATTAACCTGATCAGAATAACTTCGAATATATTTGTTAGATTTGAACGCTTTTTTTTAATTACTTAACAAATATTTGTTGGATTCAGAATTAAAATGGTGTACGTTTTGTAGCTTGAATGTCATTACACACCGCATCAAAGGCATTCTGTGAACTCAGCTTTCTCTTTTCTTTTCTCTTTGGCTTGTGTAGCTTGCGCCTCCACGTGCGAGCTCGACTACGTGTATATAGTTTTTCATAATTAAGTCAGACATTTTATGGCTGTGAGATGGCAGGAGAAGGGCTTTAGTGTTCAGATTATAAACAGGATGGGTACGTATCATCCTGAAGAGGAATCGACACCAACAGGTAGGAGCTTACGGCAGTGTAGAACATGGAATTCTATTTTCTATATGCATGAGCTATGTCCTTGTGGAATGACCATATAGTCTGTGGCACTGAGGAGTTCTTATCTTGAAGGCAATTCATTTCTTTCTAGTATGAGCTCTCCTGACTACGTATAATCGCGAGGAAGCGTGACGCGCTCTCCCTCCCTCCTTGCTAAATACCTCATTATTTTATATGTACCTCATTACCAGCACAGAGATGCAATAGAGCAGTCATGCTCAATGATATTTAAATTTCAATTGCTACACTAACATACACAGGTTTATTCAAAGACAAGAATTTTCTTTCGCAATCTGCTTGAAACCGTCGTGCACTGTAAATGTAAAAATATCGTGTATATTGTTATTTACACACAGGAAATTTTTAGCTTTAAGGAGAATACTAAAGAAGCCTGCGTACGAGAAGCGAGAAATATGAATCCGAGGCACACATTTTTTGTGCTACCCTAATCACCATGGTGATTTAACGCTCTTAACAGTCATAGGCGACAAAGCAGCGCATTAGCAGCATAAGAGCTAAGCATGCCGTTTTTCCCCCTTTCAAAGTTACTTCTGCAATAGTGATACTTGGAGCGTATTCATCATACTGCTCCGTCTCAATTGTAACGGTCTAACGTATTTTCCGAGAGTGCAACATAAACCTCTGGTTACTTGACAAAACATGATATTTTGCGAGGCGGTGCATAGGTTTTGGGAAACCTAAAGCGCGGAATTAGACCTTCACATCGGTAGAGAAACACAGGACATACGTCAACTTCCGCCTATCTTTTGTCTACCCTTGTATCTAGATAAAAGTTAGCGCCTGTCCTGTGTTTCTCGACAAACGTGAATGCCTAATTTTGCGTTTTAATATTTCCAAAAGCCTCTAATTGTGCCACATAGGGGAAATAGACACTCGACCCTGTCTTGACAGAGTCGTCCATCGCACTGGCATATAAAGAATGGCAGCAGCGTTAGCCGGTGCGATATGAGCGCTTTTCAAAGCTCCCGGCTCTTACAAAAATCAATGCCAGTTGCACCGACTCCCACCTAGTCGGCGCTGCTCAAACACTTTCGCGAGACCGCTTACTGCGCCATCTAATAACCAAAAGGGGAAGCTTCAGTATTAAAGCGTGGCCTCAGAAATAAAAAAGCGTGTAGTCTCGGAGGCCATCATTGCACTTGCGGTTTCGACGCCAAGGGACACTACCATCGCGATGCCTTCGTTTCGCCGCCCTCGAAGAAATAAAGGTGTCAGCCGCACCGGACTAGCCGTCGCATGAGGAATAAGATTTCACAATTAGAGCAAATCATAAACGCTATTAGGCCTTCACGACTGGGAGAAAACGTCGTTTGTGCACTTTGCGCCTTTACCTAACACTTTAGCCAGGATAAATCTCTCTCCAGCCCTCGTAACATGGACAAAGTAATTGAGCACGAATTTAGGTATCAGTTCATTTGTACTGTTGCTTCTGTATGCAGATAAACGAACTTGCATAATATAAGTAAAATAATAATGATGGCGATGGACGGTTGTTTATGGCGCGAACCCACAAAATGGCACGTGGCTTCGGAAGAACGTGTTGGTGTGTAAATTGGTGTTTGCTAACTGACATACTGTAGCGCTGAAGAACACTCACAAAAGACCCTTCTACATTGAGTTTCTTCTTTTGCGAGTGTGATTCAACGCTACGATGTGTAACTGCCCCGCTCTTCTCCCTCGCTATCAGTTTTGCCACGCGGCGCATTTCCTGCGCCGCACTGCACGCTCATCCGCAAAAAATTACACCATCTCCCGCTAAAGGGGACCATGAGGCGATGCGAAGCAGCGTTTCGGCATGTCGAGCCCTGGTTTCATTCGTAGCAGTTTCCCGCCGGCGTTGCCGTTTGCGCTGGGCTTCCCTAGCCCGGAGCTCAGATGCCGCTTGCCGCCGTTTATGTTGCGCTTCGACGCGTCGAGCTTTCCGCTGCTCCGCGATCTCAGCAGGCGTTGCGGTATTACTACAACTGGCGCCGACGTTGACGTTGGAACTCATGACACCGGCGCAGTGACTGAGCGTGTGTACGTCCTAACGCGAGCCTTTTATCTAAACGAGGAGTAGCAGTCGAGAGGGGGAAGGGGAGTGGAGAGGAGGTGTGTGGAAAGGGTTTGCGCATGCGCAGTAAGGGTGGTCACGCCGCACACCACACCACCACCACCACCAGATCGAACTCCGCCATAAGATGCTTTGCATCTAAAAAAGGAAAAAAAAAACAAATAGACGGGCTCCACCCAGCGACATTCCAACGAGCGCCTGCTAGATAGATATGTGTGCGGGTGACTTTCGGACCTGTCCCCAAGGAAGTGCGCAGGCGTGTCGTAATTCGCAGGCACGGCTGCCGCGATCATATCTACGCGCAGCGCTTCTTCCTTTGCAACGCTCAAACTTATGAGGGGCCTTTTAAGACAGTAATACCCAAAACTCCAGTGGTTTTGCAACAGCGTCATCTCCGGTGGAAGGCGCTACATCTCAGAAGTGAGAATGTTATATTACAAGGCAAGGAGATCAAGAAACCTGAAATATTTGATTGTACGAGAGAGCATGTCTTTGAAACAGGTACAATTGAACACAAGATGAAATTCAAATATTTACATGAAGTTCATTCTCTAGTTTCACCTCAATTAGTCTGCTTGCATACACACTTAAATGAAATTCAAACAGGCGAAATATTCGCAGTTTACAGTGCAAGCATACGCACCTCACTCGCTTGGCGAAAAACGGTGCACCAGTAGAAATATTCCTCAAAATTTACTTTCCGTGATATATCTATCATATGCACTTCAATAAGTTTTACATGTAGTAATTTCTACGAAATGAAAGTATCCTTTCTTCCCAATTTCCTTTACCATATGGTCACATTCTTTGTCAACGACCAAAATGCAAGCGCTAAGTCTTTCTATTGACTCAAATTGTCTAATACTACATGGTCACGTATATTGTCCAAACGGTACCAAAATGCAGGCTTAAAACGTTTCTATTGACACAATTTTCCTAATCTAAGAATGAAAAAATAAAGTTCTCATCAGCATTAGGATCGCGTTAACTAAGAAGAGAGATGGGAATTTTTGTTTCCCTGTTTTCCGGAGAAGAAAATAAAAAAAAAAGTTGCGTCCATTGAAAATAATTTTGCTAGCACATTCGTGTTAAGAAGGATGTATACTTCAAACTACAGCCACCAGCCACAGCAGGATGGAACTGGCAGTTATACGAGAAATTCCCCCCCCCCCCCCCCCCCCCCTTCACCGACACATCTTCAGCCGTTCACTAGCCCCTGGATTCCGCGACTCCTCATTACCGCCTTTCGGTTCAATCGCTTCAGTGCCCTTCTGAGCTTAGCGTAGGCAGTCTTGTCTTCATCTCCACCAGAAAGAGACGACGGAGAGCCGTCCGTGACCTTCGATTCTGCAGGTGTGGTGGCACCATCACGCGGCACAGAATACCGTCCTGGACGGCCGGAGTCCGGTTCCGAAGCGCCATGCGGTTGAGCGCCATGCGCCATGCGTACGTTTCCGAAGGTTCCGTCTTCTATCACCAGAACCGCAGAACTAGTGGCGCTAGGCCTTCGTTCGGACGTCGATGGTCTGGGTCTGATGGAAGATGTACCCAGCTTGACTCGTCCACCTCCTACGCTGGCGTCGTCAGGTTCGCGAGAAGAAGCCTGAGGCCCCCGCTCCTTGACACGCGCGCCTCTGGGTTGGATCACGCCGAGGTCGATGGCGTTCTTGTCGACCGCGAAGACGACGTCGTTACCGTCGTCGTCCGACTGTCCGCCGACGTCCAGACTCTGGACTTCGGTGTCGCGCAAGGTGAACACCAGGGCGATGGTAGCGGCCACCGCCAACGACACGACCACGAGGGACATGTGGACGAAAAACATGGCGGACCTGCGACGAAGAAGGTGGTGGTTCTCAAACGAGGGTCCTCGAAGTCATTTTTGGAGATCTGCGCGAAACCCATCCTCGAAAAAAAAAAAAAACGCATTTCTTGGAGGCACACCATGTTCCTTGACAGCGGTCCTGCTCGATTTTTGATATGCTTCGCCGCATTGTAACTTTGCATTGCGGTGGAGACGTCTTATGTTTCCCTTTCTTCATGAGATGGCTGTAAAGCATTCGTCGCAGTTTTCTACGACATATGCAAGCGAACATAATTTTCCTATGCTTGCATATTTGAACAGCAAACATAGCTAGAAACAGGTTGAATGTGGCTGCAGACCGCACAACTTATTGAGACGCTGCTGCGATCGAATAGGCGTGGCATTTTAGTTTAGCCATTCTTTGCCAGGGAGAAATGAAAGGCGCCTATTGCACGCTGCATGTTGTTTTAATTTATGACATCCCCACCCCCTTTTCTCTCCCTATAAGGGGTCCCTCACCACTACCACCGGTCCACAAGGGGTCCCAGAAACATCTATGGCTGAGAACCACCGAGATAGCGGAACCCGCTGCATTCAGTTCGGTAGTATAGTGTGTTGGAGAGAAACGTACGGCGGAGAAACATGGCGTTTGCTAAATGACATATTGTAGCGCTTGTATTTCTTCTTCTGTGAATGCGCTTCAGTGCTACGATATGTCAGTGTAATGTGTTCCCCAATTCAGCACATTACGTTGCACGCGAAACGGGATTGCGGTGGCTTCTTTTTATGACAGAGAATAGAACAACGCTATAGTATCTTTATCCTAGCTGGAAATTAAGCATTGGATGTAGGCGCATTAAAAAAACCTTAATCAAATATGAATATTACAGAATCAACGGAAATCATACGTGTGGAGGTAAGAGCCCCTGTCGAAAAACTCTCCATAATGGAAATATTTGAGGAAAAATTGAAAAAGATTAAAAAGTAGGCTGCACTAGAACGACTTTTATTCTCCGAGAAACTTGGCACCCTCTAATTCTTTTTTTTTAAGCAACGCTTTTTACGACTCGCAGGTTTCAGTCGTGGCGGCGTGCGCTACATAGCGGGCTCTGGCGAGCGAACGGAAATGCGGCCCTCGAAGGTATGCCGATCACATACTTATGTGTATGCGCCGTTTCACAATAATTATTGCTGTCTCGATCGTGGACTTATCGGCGATCAGCCTTTTCTGATATGGCACTCTGATCTTTTATCGAGGTGACTTGCCATTTCATGTTGCCACATTTAATCGCTTCCTGGATATGAGCGCATGACCACCGTTGTTCCCTGCAGCAACTGAAGTGTGGTGCTGCTGAGCACGTGGATTAAGGCCCAATTTCCGGCATGGAGGAAGGAAACAGGAGGTAGCATTGCGCAATCCAATGAAAGGAAAGAAAAAAGAAAGAACGAAATGAAGAAAGAAAGAAAGGAAGAAAGAAAGGAAGAAATAAATAAAGAAAGAAAGAAAGAAGGAAAGTAAGAAAGGAAGAAATAAAGAAAGAAAGAAAGAAAGAAAGAATGAGAGAAAGGAAGAAAGAAAGAAAGGAAGAAAGAAAGAAAGAAAGAAAGGAAGAAAGGAAGAAAGAAAGGAAAGAAAGAAAGAAAGAAAGGAAGAAAGAAAGAGAGAGAGAAAGAAAGAAAGAAAGAAAGAAAGAAAGAAAGAAAGAAAGTTACACCATCTCCCACTAAAGGGAACCATGTGGGAATGCAAAGCAGCGCCGGGTGTTCACTTGTGTTTCCATTGTTGTTTCATTTGCATGTTTCATTTGTGTGTGGAGTTGTGTATACGCAGTGACTATTCTGTGGTCCAGACCACAAAATAGAGTGCAGCTTTATTCTGTAGACCACACAATAAACTTGCGCGCTGTGTGTTGTGCAGAAATGTTCTGTAGCCCAAACAGCCCACCTCCCTTGACGACGGTTTCTGCCCATCAGACCACAGGATAGAGTCCCAATCTATTCGGTGGACCAGACCACAGGGTAAACTGCAGCTTTATTCTGTGAACTAGACCACAAAATAAAGTGCAGCTTTATTTTGTGGAGCACACCATAGAGACTTGTGCTGTGGACCGTGCGCACCAGACATCGCTGTATCCCAAACAGCCCACCTCTCTTGACGACGGGTTTCTCTCACAAATTGGTAGGGTTTATTCTGTGGTCTAATTCACAGAATAAGCACTGCGCCCTCCTCTCTTGACGACAACTTCTCCCGCGAATCGGAATATTCGCTCGCAGCTTTGTGAACAAGTCCGGACCAAGGAGGACATTTCCGGGCATAGTACACGAGATGGAAGACGCTTATGCGTGAAAGGTTCGAAATACAAAGGCGAAGCCCACCATTGGCATGCTTGCTGGTCTAACATGCCAAAGCAGGTAAACTTGTCGTGAATTGAAGCAGCAAAAAGAAGGCGTATAATAACAAATGACAGAGGTTCTAAAAATTTCTGGACCTGATCTATCGAGTGCGGAACACTTAAGTCACTTTCACCAGAGTACAATTGTGCCATGCAAAAAGAAAATGTGCACTAAGATCTGCACGGGAGACTCAAATTTTGAGCAATCCCCCCGATTGTGCGAACACAGCCACAGATCTTAAGAACAGCGTCAACGCCACCGCGAGAAGGGAATCATAAGGACAAAGGGCGACACTACTAAAATACTCTGGCCCTGATCTCTCACGTCAGGACACACTTCAGTCACTTTCACCGCAGTGCACTAGTGTCGTGCAAAAAAGTGCACTGAGATTGGCAAGACGCTACTTTAGCTGTTTCTGTAAAGTTTTCAGACGTTGACGATCATACAAGTACTCGTAATTATACGGCGCGTGCAAGTGTATCTAATTAAGTGACAAAGTGTGCTGTGTCCAGTGACAACTAGTAGGTTCTAGCCAATCCTATAGCGCTTTTTTTTGCTTGACACAGGGGTACTGCAGCGAAAGTGGCTTAAGCGTTGCGCACTCGATGGATCAAGGCCAGAACATTTTATACACGCTGTCATTTGTTATTATTGTTTTCTTTTCGCGGTGGCGTTAGCGTTCTTTTACGGATGATTTATGGCCGCGTCCATTCAGAAGGAGTGCTCAAAATTCGAGTCTCCCGTGCAAATGATAGTGCACTTTTTCACATGACACAAGCGTACTGTGGTGAAAGTGACTTTAGTGTTCCGCACGCGGTAGATCAGGTTCACGAAATTTTAGAACCGCTGTCATTTCTATCATTATACGCCTTCGTTTTGCTGCTTCCGTTCAGAATAACAAGTTTATCTGCGGCTGATAATAATACTGGCATATTTCAAAACATTGGAATCTTTCACGCATACGCACAAAACGGCGAACACATATTGAGATTCGCGAGAGAAGCTGTCGTCAAAGGAGCTCGAGCGTTGGCAAATCCTTCATGGGGTGGGTTCAGTTCCTTCTGAGGGCATTAACAATGCCTGCTCTGTGGACCAGACCACAGAAAGAACCCTTGCAATTTGTCACAGAAAACCGTCGTCAAGAGACGTGGGCTGCTTGGGCTACAGAACATTTCTGCACAGCCCACAGCGCGCAAGTTTATTGTGTGGTCCACAGAATTCTGTTATTCTGTGGTCTGATCCACAGAATAAAGCTGCACTCTATTCTGTGGTCTGGACCACAGAATAGTCACTGCGTTGTGTGTATGTTGTGTGCCGTCTATGTTACCCCCCAACTCGATGTTTCCGTTGCGCTTCGGCTTCGCGTTGCCTCGCAGATTCGAGATTCGCTTGCAGGCGTTGCCGTTTACGTTCAGCATCGCGAGCGTCCATAGCGCCGTTGCGACGGAGAGTGCAACGGGAGCGAGCGCGAGCCGCATTATATACGAGAGCACAGCTGTGGAGGAGAAAGAGAAATGGGGGAGGAAAAACGAAGCGGAGGCAGCGCCCACGCCACCTCCTCCACCACACCTCCTCGCGCTCACGCGAGGAGGGGGAGAGTTGGCGCATGCGCGTGGAGGAGCGGATTTTTTGCACCACTCGTGCTGACGCCGCCGACCCCGACTGCCACTTCTCCCGTTTGCTGAGGCATGTAAGGCATTCGCATTAAAACCTTAAAGCATGGGTTGCGATACTCACGATTGCTGTCGCCTTGGCTTTGGCGAGGTGCCACGCACGCTGGTGACCGAGTGATCGGAATCGTCCAGCACCCGTTCTAGCGAGGACCGTGACGGCGAACGCCGATTGCGTCGCTGGCGCTGCTGCTCCTCGAGCACCGCTTCGCGCCGGCTGCGTCTTTTCTCTACAGGTAGGACTGCCGCGGTCGACGAGCTCGTTCCCTCCGTGCCTTGCTCGCTCCAGGTAGAGCCGAAGGTGGAACTGTCCGCGAGGGGCATCATTTCGGCCTCCTCCTTGCGGCCATGACGCATGATGTCCGCAGCCAAGCAGCTCGCCTTCTTCATAAGCTGCAATGATGAAGAGAGCCAACGTTACTTCGTGCTTATTGAGGCCAGAGCCTTATATGCCACATAAAATGCGAAAATTGACATGCGTCCCGCGTCGGCGTCTCCCATTGGCGGCGTGAGCACGAGTTACGCAAAATTTCATCACGTGATAACTTCAGTATATGACGCCATCATGAAGTCACAGACCGCCAGAACATTGGGTCGTCATTATGACGTCGTCGTGGCGTCACAGTGACGTCATATGGCGTAACGTGATGACGTCATCACATTACATTGTAGCTTGGTCACAGGCCATCACGAAAGGTCATCACGAAGGCAATGCACAACCAGGTGACGTGCATTCGATCCTGAAGGCAGACGAAAACCGCGTTAGGAGCAGAAACCTCTCGGATGGTGTCGCGGCAGAATCGATGCATTGACTGAGAAGAAGAAGATGGCTTTCGCTTTTCAGTCGTCTTAGGTGAATGAATAAGGGACCCTGAAAGTTTTAGATGCGAAGCAGCTTATGAACGAGGCCTGTCCCCCCGGCGTGACCAGTGCCCCGCGTGCCACTAGATGTATGGAAGAAAGAAGAGAACGAAGTGCTGGCACGAGAGGAGAACTCGCTTGTGGTGTGCAGAAAGGAATGTTTGCCTGATAAAACGGAACGGTGCCACTAGATATATGGAAGAAAGAAGAGGACGAAGTTTTCGCACGAGCGGAGAGCTCGCGCATGCTGTGCAGAAAGGAATGTTTGCCTGACATATGGACGTGCGATAGAGCGCTCGCTCCACGGCGGCGCTTGCTCTAGTATGAATCAAGCAAGGTACCCACTTCGCCATAAATCATGCAAGGTACCCACTTCGCCATAAATCATCGTCATTCATGCAAGGTACCCATCTACGCCATAAATCATGCAAGGTACCCTTAGATGCGAAACAGCTTATAAACGAGGCCTGTCTCCCCTGCGTCGCGTCGACGTAGCCAGTGCCCCAGCTGATCCGGAGCGGCGGGCTCGCGAACCCGAAGCGAAACGGGCGCGTTGACATCACATTCTCAAACTTCAAGCTGCAAACTTTGCAGCAAGAGCCATTAACTTTATACTTTACGGACCACAAGGCCTTTATACTCAAGAGAAAGTGTTCCCCTGAGCTTAAAGTCGTATATGACGAGTAACAACACCAGGGGAACCTCGAATAGAAGGACCATGAACAGTGATGAAGAAAATGAAACATTTACAGAAATCTAAGTGGACTCATGGCTGCTTCGTACACTACTCAGGGTTCCCTGTATGGGGAGATGGCAGGAATTTTTTTTTTCAAATCTTTATCGTGGTAATCGCTTCTTAGCTGAATCTTTTGGGAGTAACACTACAAATATCAATGCGTAAACAGAAATTGTAGTACATAGCCTCGTCGGGCTAAATAAAACTTGTTGCTGGGCTAGTGGTAAATGCTTACTGAAAAAACAAGGCGTTCAACGAACACGGAAAAGGGACGAAACGTCCCTTTCTGCCTGCGCGCCTTGTTTATTCTATGAACCCCGTCAGACTCATGTGCCCAGTCCCGTAGACAAAAGCTGTCCTCATATTATTTATCTAGCGATTCACCTGTCATAACCAAGATATGATTACAAGGTATGCTGCAGTGGACTAACTCTAAATTGTTTCTGACCTCCTGGGTTCTTCAGAAGAATCTAAATGCACCAGATTCGTTCACCAGAATTTACGAGTGCACCGGAGTCTTTCTGGCCGTTCATCCTGACCGAAACGCGGTTGCTGTGAACGGTAATGAGGTCCGCGTTTTTGCGCCTAACAGAGCTGCACCACAGCCGCTAAAACCCGGCAAGCGATCGAAGATAAAGACTAAATAATAATAATATCTGGGGTTTTACGTCCCAAAACCAAGATATGATTATGAGAGACGCCGTAGTGGAGGGCTCCGGAAATTTCGACCATCTGGTGTTCTTTAACGTGCACCTAAATCTAAGTAGAAAGACTAAATAAAACGCACAGTAATTCATGGTTGACTTAGTTTGTAGCCGGATGCTATGGTAAGGCGCACCAGCAGCGTAGGCCTAGCGTATAGGAACCCCATCAAAAAGTGTCAGTCGATCGGCAACGAGAGCTCGCTTCGTGTTTCAAAAAAAGTAGCCTTGCCTGTTATGTTCCACTAAACCTTCTGGCAAGACGTCCTGTGGGCAGTGTCGTGCCGACGGGAATAACACGCAGTCAACGAAGAAGCACGTCCGTTGCTTCATTTCTCTGCTTCGCTAGCATGATAAATGGCTGTTGCTACAATGTAAAGATTTGGCTGTACTGCCATCTGCAGTAGCACTACGTACCGTCACGTTGGAGCCGGGCGACGTGAAGGCCTAGCGGGGAGGACGAAGGTGGTCGAACGCAAAGAGCGAGGCGATGTTAACAGCGTATTCTGGGAAAGCGGTTTTCGCGTGGTGCGGCTGTTTGTGCTTGTGTGTTCGTCTGTTTGTTCGTATTCAGCCAATGAGATGTGAACACGCCATCGGTACAGCAGCCAAGGGCATGATGCCTTGTGCATACCTGCACTATTCAATAGCGTAAACGCAGCGTTTGCCCGGACCACTTTTGCTGGAATGCGCTGCTCCTCCCTCGCGTCGGTCCGCATTCCTCCAGGTTGTCAGGGCTATCCACAACCTACTGTAACTCCTGGCCCTCACGGACGTCCCCACTCCAGCGCGCGAGCTCAGTTCATTCCTTCTGCCGCTAGAGACTGAACGTATGAGCGGTTGGCGCTAGGCAGGACCTGTTCGATGAATTCAGCTTCAGCGCTCGTGGTGATGTTTCAGTCAGCACAGAGAGCTCATATTGTGCAATATTATGCATAATTCTAAAATACCTTTAAAGTAAACTTGCGAGAAGTGATTGGGAATACCTTGCATGTGAATGGACGCCTAAGAACACGGTATTATGTAGGCCGTCCTACAGCACGCAAGTCTACGGCTTTACACATTAGTCAACCACTGTACAATAAATACCTTACCGCACTGAATAGCTTACTTAAGCCTCTGTCTAAGTTCGCAAAAACAGTCACATATATGCCGGTAGTTCGGTCACAGAATAAAAACTTGGAGGACCTTTGAGCTTCGCTTCCAAGAGTAGAACGCGACAGCGTGGTCGGACCGCGTTCATATCGCCTTCCCAATCGCTAGCGTGGGTTCGCTTTTCGGTCGACACCTAAACCGTGCCGCAAGGAAAGCCAAAGTGCGGACGCGCGCCGGCTCTTATATCCATGCATGCGGCGCGACAGAACACTGAAAGCGCGTTCGTGGGATCTTTGCGTCATCTCGCGGCTTTTCTGTCAAGCCGCTGAAGAACCTCCAAGATGTGCGTACCACCAACGCTAATTAGTGCATATGAATAGTTCGCCGCCAGTATTCTAGAGGACGCATGCATGGTGTCCCAGCGGCTAAACGCATCGCGCCACGGTCGCAGGTTCGAATCCCTGATCCACTCGAACCGAAGATTCTTTTATTATTTCTTTATTTGCATCAACCTCAAGTTTTCGCTAACAAGCAAAGATGCCGCTGCCGCCGATATCGACATAGGAATTTCTGCGAAACGAGCTCTTTGATGCTATCGAGTTAATATGACGGTAGTTTTGTCACAGAATGCAGGCGTCGTTACTCGAACGCCATCCAAAGCGCCGCGGAGTAGCAGACGAAGAGGTTACAGAAGCGACACCAACGGCGAGAGACTGAACGAGAGCTGGAGCGCGCACTTCTGTGCAGGTCAGGAGTATACAGTAGGTCGTGGGCGTATTCATCAGTAGGATCCGGCAGGGTACAATAGGGCAACCAACAGATAAGCATGTCTTCCTTGCTCTCACAGTAATGATAGCTTCTCAAAAATAGCGCTTGATTAAGTCTACATGTAATGAGACCACTGCGCGATATCCTGTCGTCTCGATAACGGAGGCGTCTTACCATTATGCGACTTTTCCTCGGCGAGTCCAGGCAGCGGAACGACAGTTGCACGACCTGGCTGGTTGGTTAGTTGATGATGATGATACCTTACAAGGACCATTGGCATCTACCCACTGAGGGGGAGTGCTAAAGATTCGGGAGGACATAAACATTATTTCAAATCTCCATTTGTACCAGGACCTTCGGTATAAATACAATGAAGTTTTTTATTCAATATTATTAGTAGAACGCTCAAGTAACCATTTTGATTAATTAGATAAAAGAAAATTCAGAAAACAACTGTATGAGAACAGACAATGCACTGAAGTCATGATAGCTTTATGGAATAGTTATGCTCCCGAATGAAAGTTTCCACAGCATTGTGTAGATTCATGCTGGAACGTCCCTGCACAGAAGTATCCCGTGCTAGCAGTACAGTAGAAGTAAACGGCATTCCACTAGTTTGGTTTCTAGCGACATGGCTCAAATCGTCATGGTAAGGGGAGAAATGACATACCTAAGTTTTGATTTGATTCTGGTAGTATTCAGCTGAGGAACTAATGAAGAAATGTCAACGCCCTAAAATATAGCTTTTTCAACGTTGAGCAGCGTCCTTCGAAAGTGTCACGAAAATACGACTCATGAGCAGGCCGAGTGATCTCAAAGTTTTATTTCGTGGAATTGAGAGCTGGGGTGGGACAGGTCTTATACCTGTTCTTTTACATGTGTTTTCACACATGCATGTGGTGTTAGCCCATGATAGATAGATAGATAGATAGATAGATAGATAGATAGATAGATAGATAGATAGATAGATAGATAGATAGATAGATAGATAGATAGATAGATAGATAGATAGATAGATAGATAGATAGATAGATAGATAGATAGATAGATAGATAGATAGATAGATAGATAGATAGATAGATAGATAGATAGATAGATAGATAGATAGATAGATAGATAGATAGATTCCATGCCGTAAATATATTTCGGGATGTGTGTGTCTGTGAACTCCTCCCTCTTATTTTTGCTACGCCTGGGCATGTAAACAAATGTAGACTACTTGTGCACATGTAGGCGAGCACGCAGAGTGTAGTAAAACGCAAACGCAGTCTTTCGACAGAATTTTATTGATGATAAATGCGAAGTTTTATACACACTTAATATCTCACGAGTTCAGGGTGCAGAAAACAACAAAAAGAAATTATTTTTCTTATATTGTTCACCCTGAATCGCTTCGCATACCATATATCTAAGCACTTCGCAAAATTTGCATAGAGATTCAACTGAATGCGCTTTTGAATAGCGGACTGTTAGGCCAGTTGCTTCGTCATTTTGCGAAGGGGAACGCCAAAGTGGTGCGAAAAACTGGAGACCATACTGCGTTTCCTGCAACAGGTGCAACGCTGTGGAAGTTAGCAAGACTTCTTGCAGTAGATGCGTTCTCACTAAGAAATAGTTCAATGACTTTACTACCTGTAATGTAATTTTTATTTTCGTTTTTAGGCTGAGTAATAAATTAGGAAACTTTGTGCCTCAGAAATAAACAAACCCCGTTATTTATACGGCTGTCAATACGTTGTTCTGGATCGCTTAGAGTCTCTTTGTTTTCTTATTGTTGCCTCTGAGTTTAGCTCCGGCAGCGCGGAGCGGGAGCCAATCGCGGAGGCCACGTTACGACGTTTACAAGTGCGAGACGCTGCGGACTTGCACATTTTGCTGACCGAACTTCTTTCGTGGCTTCCACAGCGTTGGGCGTGGTGCATGAAGCGGACTATAGACAGGAACGACCCTTCTGTTTGTCTTCCCTCTGGTCCTTGTCCTACAAGCACGCGAAATGTGAGTCGTTTTCAAACGCTACCGATCAACTCACCCAAATTAGTACCCCAGCCAGGGTATAAAAAACTAAAGCCACTTCCAGGCCGGTGAAATCTGACTAAACCGTCAGTGGAGCTGGCAAGCAAACGCCACTAACCGGCGAACACGTATTAAGTTCTTTCCTTATCTTTCTTCGTGTTCTTCTTATTATTTCATATTTTTTATTAACTTATGTCTTTCTATATTGCCATCTCTCCTCTTTGCCTTCCTGCTAACCCTCACATCATTCCTCCTTACCTTCACTTCTCTTCCCCACCCTTTGCTATACTATACTGTATACGTATATGCTATTGTTTACCCTCTCCCCCCTCCTTTTCCTCTCCTTTCCTCCTCTTTTTCCTCATCTTCACCTGTACATCAGTCCTCGTCTTCCTCACATCCATTTGCCATCCAGCTGCTAAACTATGCTTTACAAGGCTATGCCATTCTCTACCTTCTCGCCTCCTCCATTCATTCCTCCTCACCCACATTTCCCTTTCCCACCGCTTTGCTGCACTGTACTATGCATGGCTATGCTATGCTATGCTAGGAGCTGCTTGGCACGTACCCGCTTTCTGTGGTGAATTTACAGCCGAGTTTTGTGCGGGCGACACTCTGCGCTGCTCTAAGCTTAAACATTGTCCGCTGTTAATAATAGATTGCTTAAATAATGCCATGCCACGCTTTTTCTTTGCGACTCGTGCCCCCGTGGCGTGACTTAGCGTGCGGATGTCGGGAGCGCACGAATAACTCGCGAAAAGCACTGAAGCTACCGTCACGGTCTTGCGCATCATTTCTCATGGCCCCGACCGTCAGCGTGGCCAGGCGTGACGGCGAATACTGCAGAGAGGTTCGCATTTTCCTCAATGAAGTCGCGTATTCTGGCGTCCTGTGAGTGCGCTCTTGCTTCTAAAAGCTACATTGTTTCAGTCTGAGTTTTATTGCCATTAAGGCACCCAATCAAGGGGTCGTTACACAAGGGGTGCGATTAACAAATAAGAAAAATCTAAGGCAGGTGCACCCCAAGTGAAAGCTGTACGAACTGCGAACCAATAATTCGCCTGCGTTTTTCTTGTGTTTATCCTGTGTTGATGTGCTCTTTCTGTTCTTTTGTGTTCTTTTCTTGTGTTTGTCTGCTCTTTTGTGTGCTTTTTGTGTGATTATGCTATATTTTGTTTCCTTTTTTGTTCTTTTCTTGGGATTATTACCTGGCTTGTCTTGCGGTTATCTATTTTTTTGTTCTATGGTTTCCTTTCTACTGTTGTTCTACTGTTTTCTTTTCCGAGGCCGGTGAGTTTCGCCTCTGCTTCCCTCTTACGTAGATATGTGTCTAACTTCCGACGCTGGCGTTTCGCTGTCGCTTCACTGGCTCGGACAGACGAATTAGCCCTTCGGCGTCACTGGCGTTCGCGGGCAAACGCGTGCTGTCTTTCCAAGCGTGCCGCCTGCTCCGCTTATGTGTTATAAACGTGGGACCTGCAGCATGACCCGAAACGCGAGACATGAGAACGTGTGACAACAACGCGAGACATCAGGCGAACACAGGGCGGTCCTTTAAACTGCCCGCAGTTAAACATCTAAAGCTGATGTAATGATTCATCTAAAGCTGATGTGATGAAGGCAGTGGACACGGGGCTCGGGCAGTGGACAAGGGGTAGTGGAGACGGTGCTCGAGCAAGAGAGAAGAGGAAGACGACATACTGTGATCGCCCAGATTGGGTATGATCCATGATGTAGAAGAACAAACAAACAAACAAACAAACAAACAAACAACAAACAACAAACAAACAAACAAACAAACAAACAAAACAAACAAACAAACAAACAAACAAGTGATCGCTGACCTGCTTCGCGTTAGCCCTTGGGCAAAGTAAACCACTGCTTCGTCGGG
This sequence comes from Rhipicephalus sanguineus, assembly GCF_013339695.2. Classification (NCBI taxonomy): domain Eukaryota; kingdom Metazoa; phylum Arthropoda; class Arachnida; order Ixodida; family Ixodidae; genus Rhipicephalus; species Rhipicephalus sanguineus. Next base: position 32,064,371 of record NC_051185.1, on the reverse strand, counting down.
CCGACTCCTGCCTGTAAAACACCCCATTTGAAAGTGTACACTTAAGATAATCAGCCATACCATGGATGTAGATGATAGAGCAATGGGTATGATGTTATGGTCGTGCCAGTCTGAAGCTGCTCTAAGCAATAACGAAACAAAATGCAGTGATGTGCGATGGCTGGCGGGCAAATTGAAATGGATGACTGATGCCGCAGGACATGCGTGCTGCGGCTTCGATACACGGCGCTTGATCGAGAGAAGAACGGAAGATCTTGCGACACTTGGTAAAGCTAGTAATGAGCCGACCATAAGAAAGGACACCGTGGTGTAGGCTTGAATTTTCCGCTGAGTTTAGCGCGATGTGAGAAACAGCACAGCCCGTGATGTTTTGCCCTTGAGATAAGCCGATAAATTTCATGCGTAATAGCGGTGTAATGCTATTATGCATACTTATGAACAAGGACAGAGATTATACATAACACCGAATATGAAAGGAGACAGGCAACCGACACTGCCTAAAATATCATCGCCAATTCGGCTTCCACTCAGAAATTGCCGTCATTACCTTGAATTGACGTTTTTGTGAACCTCGCCTGCATGTTTGGTGTTTGACATTCAACCTAATTTGCTTCTCCACTGATGGTGCTCGTGCTGTCAACGTGGCGTTTGGACAAGAAAACATTGAGCTAGACTTAGACTGCATACAGGTTTTCCTGGCTATCTGAGTGGAGGAATCTTGCTACTTCCTGGCTTACTTGCTAATTCCTGGTTACGGAAAAAATTCCTGGCTACGGGCCTGCTTGAAGCAGGCCCGTAGCCAGGAATTTTTTTCGGGGGGGGGGGGGGTGCTCTTGCTGAAAACCTTGACTTTTTGTGAAAAACACCTATTTTTATAATTTATTTTTGGTAAAAACACATACTTCACCAACATTTCGCCCCCCCCCCCGAAAAGGCCTCCCCCCGCCCCCCTTGCTACGGGCCTGGCTTGAAGACATTCCTTCGGAATCAGCGAGAACAACCACCACCTGCGGTTTCTCACTAGGATATCCCTCTTTTATATCCAGATAACACTCTCACGTTATGTGCAGAACAATCGTTCTGTTTTTTTTAACAGCGAAGTTGTAAGCCAGCCGTAAAAAATTTTGGTGCGTACAAACGTGTACAAAAGACTATCATCATTAGCAACGGGTATGTGCCACGAAAATTGGGCAAATCTCACTACTCACCGGTGGTCCACTAAAAAAGGAAGAAGGCAACAGACGGGCGTCAAACACCAATTAAGATTTCTAGACAGGCGTGACCAGTGACTGAGAAAAGCTTTAAAAAAACTGTCAGAATTACCGCCATGATAAACACCGTTTCGGCAGGTTTAAGCTTCGCTGAAGCATCTGTACGGAGTGATTCAGCCGTACGTACAACGAGAGAATACTAAGGAACGGGAACGGCGGCTGTGAGACGACTCCAAAGCGATAGAAGTCCTTCGCGAATGACGACGTGCCCGTAGATCTGTGGGAGGTGCGAAGGCTCGGTTTCAGTGCGAGTTTCTGCCTCTGGAGTTTGGACATCCGTGTCGTGTCTGTGACTGTTTGTGGTTTAACTCTGACATCTCTGCTCTAAGCAACAACCTAGAAACAACCTAGCATCACGTAGCTTAAGCCTAGCAAAATTTAGAAGCAAACTTGAAACAAGCTAGCATTACATAGCTAAAAGCCCCGCAACAATATGGAAGCAACCACATTAGACTTCAGAATCGTCCAGCTTTGCTGTTTAGAGTCTTGTGCGACTTAGTGCAAGCTTCAATTTTTTTTTTCATTTTTCTTTGGTATCCTGTATTACAGAATTACAAAGACCTTTAAGGCTCTCTTTCTACATCATTTTCCGCGATTAATTCAGTGCTTAGTGAACTGCATTCTGCTGTGAACTTGTTGCTTGTTCTCATATCAACTGGCCCGGAACTGCATCGAACACCTTTCTTATGCCAAGTGAATGCATCGTTGGACTATCTGCAGAATTATGGATACAACAGAGCATCGCATTCTTCGCCACGTGGTTGCTTTCCTCATGAAATCGTTGCACGAGAAAGCGTTCATAGGTGCACATTTTTCATGGTCATGTTGTGAATTTGTAGTCGATTGAACCTTGTCGTTTAAAGAAATGCAAGCTCTTCTGGGTATGGATTCATTTTGTTTATACTAAAGAAACGAAAAGAAATTGCGCATCAAATGGCATCACGTGTGGTTTTCAGGCATGAACAGATAGAATCAGAATACTGCGATTTACTTCAATCTTTTGTAAGGTGAAAACCTAGGATGCCTCACCAAACGCGAAAAGCGACGGTGGTTGGCATAGGCGTCAACACCAGAGACGAAAAAAAAAGAAAACATGATGCAATGACGTCATCCTATGAAGTCATCATGACGTCACAGGTCACCAAATTTTGTGACGTTATCATGGCGGCACATGACGTTACGTCACATGATGATGTCATCACTTGACATCGTCGCTTGGTCAAAAGTGGGCCGATCATGGAGGCACTGCAAACTACTTGAGCTGCAGAAAGCTTCCAATACTTCCGATCCCGGAAGCAGGCAAAACCACATTGGGAGCTAGTAACATCCGGGGAAGGGGAAAGGGGGTGCACTAATACAGTCGACTCGAAAGCAAAAGAAGAAAATGCTTTTGCCTTAGGCAAGTGCATAAAAGAACATGTGACTTTAATTTTTTTTTCTTTATTCAGTGCTATATAACAACTTTAAAGCGCAAGCATTCGGTAATGACTAACACGAAACACGCAAGTTTGATTGGATGGCTCCAGGCCTCTGGGCTGAAACGCGTTAATCCACTTCAACTACAGAATTGTTTTCCAAAATGAAGTTTGTTCAGGATGCCAGCGCTGACAGTTGCGGCACAACGCAGTGCTGAAAGAACAAGTAGAAGAATCAAGAGAAAACTTCAGTAGCTAGTGGATTAGGAATAGTTGGTAAATAGGTATCACAAACGGAACAGCAGGTAAAGAGCAACAAAATAAATGAGCAGTATGTACAGTGGCGCTGAATATGAGTTCGACACGATGGTACATAATTGTAGAGGCTCCAAGCCTACACTGTAACACTGGCAAACGCGAAGCAATTTTCCAAATACCAGTGGTCGAAACTGTGTTTACGTTAGCGATTGTTTTGGATGTCGGCGCCACAGTGCACTGTGTGTGCCGCTTTGACCGCGGACAAGTGGCAACTCCTATTGGGCGCGACTGCACCCCCCAAGAACGAACTGCGAGCTTATTTCCGTCCGCGCGAATCAAATTCGTTCGTGTATTTCTGACGCACTGCTGTACTATTCTTAATCGCAAGCTTTTGAAAAAAAAATCTAGTTATTTTATTACGAACAGCACAAAGTATGCTGAATATGTAGCGTAGAATTTCGCGTTTTTTGTTCATCGCTGATAATTTACGTCCATCGTGCCAAACATAGAACATCAGCATGATATTGTTGTTTTCTTTGCTTATGTAATGAGCGTTTCGACAGCCTATTGTTATCCCGTAATAAAGTACCGAACGTCCAGATTTTCCCCATTTTCTCGAAACAGGCGCATCATTTCAGAAATTCAGGTTCATCCTCAGATTTCAAAAAGTGCATACAGAGCCTCTTCTTCGCATGTTTTTGATAGAAAACGTGATGAGGGGCTTGGTGCAATGAAGGATTTGGCTAGGGTAGCGAAAAATCTATACGCCATTAACATTCTGCGCAGTACTTTTCTGATAGCTGTTAATACTGCTTACACTATGCGCCAGATAACACGTACCAATTACAGATATACATGAATATATCGGTCTAATAAAGGGCAAAAGGAATAATAATCATTCAGAACTTAGCATGGGTTACACAATATAGCTGAATAAACACATAAACATATAAGCACACACGTAGAATAATATATACAGTACATATATAATACAACTCGCAGAAACACGGCAAAGAGATAAAATTATAGAATGGTTAAGGTCATGCCAATAAATTAATTAATAAGGGATTTAGAAAATGTGTGGGGTCACGGATACTCAATATAGACCCAATAGGTTGTTCCACTCTTTAGCAGTCTTAGGCAAAAATGACAATGAATGGGTAATTGTGTTACTTATGGGAACATGAACATTTAGAGAATGGTAGAGTAGTGCCGATATGAAAAGTGCGGCATGTATCAACAATGAAGAGGGATATCGGCAGTGATAGTAAATATTATGGTGAAGACATTGTGATCACACGCTTTTATTGCGATAGCAATTATATGGGCAGTCTCGGCTGGATTTTGCCGTCGCCGTCACCGCCGTCATGCACCGTATATGTATAAGTATTTATATATATATATAGCGCGGAATCGAACCAGCGACCTCTCGCTCCGCAGCGCGTGGCGCTAACCACTACGCCAGAAAGCGCAGATCCTTCAGATAGCTAACGGCGAGCGTTATATACACACTCTTCACCGCTGGCTGGACTTAGAGATGGCAGGCGCTTATAAGCGTTCCTTCATTACCAGTGAGATGGCGCGAAGAGCGCGACGGGCGCATTTAAAAGTTGTCGGCGAGCTCGCTCGCTTCTTCTTATATTTGCGCAGGAAGAACCTTGCCCTTCCGCTGTCTGTTCGCGCGGTTTTCTCGTGGTGAGGGGAAGAGGGATGTTTCGAGCTTTCACCGTGATGTCCGCGCTCATGTTACGGAGCGTACGAAAGCCACTCGAGCTCAAGGGACGCCGCTAAACGAACAAACAGAAGATGAGCGCGAACTATCAAGTGCCACAGCTCGACACTTGAAGCACGTTAGTTTCCTTCCCTGCTTCGGCCGCCTTTGCAACAGGAGCGCTGTTCAAACTGAGAGTATCCATTGGCGAGCCTCACTTCGCATAGCATTAGTTTCTTGCTATCGCATTCATTGCTTTTTAATCAAGCGAGCCCTTTTTTTTTCGGAGTATAATAGAATGGTTGTTGAGAACAAGTCTGCGAGGTGTTGGGCTACTGGGATTTTTTTTTTTTCCTGCTCGTAGTGGCATGCTAGCAGCTAATACTGACGCATATAATGGGCCTTTGTGCTGAAATACACGCATATCAGAGGCATTTAGAAAAATTTAGGCGGTCGAAAACAGAGCCTCTTTGTGACTCAGAGTGTCACCGTGTCGAAGTCCACTCGCATGATATGCCACACTATGAAAAAGCAAACTTTTCCGTGTCTTCATCCTAATATAAACACATAAACTGCAACCATGTAGCAACTCCAGCCGCGAAATATTGTGCGGCTAACGCTTGTCGCTTTTCTTGAAGTTATGAATATCATATGTGCACTTTTCAAATCACATCGGCCAAAAGTCAATACAACGAGTACAGTGAAAGGTAACCAGTAACAAATGTTCGTTTTTCTCACCCCGACGTCATCATGCAAAGAAATCTCCTCGTCTGTCAGGTCACCCAGGTTCTATGAGCAGGGAAAAAGTAAAGCATAACAAAATAGGGAGCAAGTAGCGCGTTGTTTTACGTGATAGCAAGTGATATGTAGTATAATCTGACATGAAAAAAAAATTATTGAATCAAATCTCGTAGTGTTATCTTGACCCCTGCAGAACATGACGCTCGACTTGGCAAATCTTTGTGGACTACTTACAAACATACAGATCAGATATTGAAGGCATTGACGAGACTGAAAAATTCTGGGTAAGTGAGCGTGCTGTTACCCACATGTGCTTATTTGTAGTAACTGTAATAGTTTAGTCTTCGAACGTCTTCCCTAAAAAATATATACAAATAAATTTTAACCTATCCTATTCCTCACTAGCGTAGCCGGAGGATTTTTTGTCAGTAAGCGTTCGACATATGTGACAACAAATTATCATACAAATGGCGTAGCGTTAGGCAAGACTTTAAAAACATAAGCAGTTAGTCCTCGTTCTTTTTTAGTTATACCTGCCGTCTTCTTTGAGGCTGTAAACCTGTGTAGTACGAAAACCAAGCTAACTCAATCAGCTACCATTCTGATTAACCCTAATGACAGGCAATAAGTGCATTCGGAAATGTAAATAACGTTGGAGCAAAAGTATCAATACGACCATGACGTATAGGCGAAATCCCATTTAAGTCGACTGAAAAGTGAAATTGTATTTCAAATATAATATGGGAATGTGAGTAAGACAAAGCACTAAACACGCATATAATGCCCAGTAATTGGCAAGCGTAACTTTCATAGATTTTAGACAAGGCAGCGATTTCAACATTTCCTTTGGCGTTGAATATGTTTGGAAAGCTTAGCGAAATAAGATTGCTAAAGAAAATCATAAGTCGGTTTAAATATACAGTGAAACATCGGTGATACGATCGCAGCTCATATGAATTTCGGGGTGATACGAATTTTGTGTTAGTCCCGGCCAAGGCCCATTGGCCTGCAATGTAATGGAGTGCGGTTGTTGCGAACCGATTTTCACCCAGCGACGTTTGATACGAACGTACGCTACCACCCAGGTACGAAGAGAGGCTGTGCGCGCTGTCGCGGAAGACGCGCCAAGCCCGTGCGAGCGCGCGAACGCAAGCGTGGGCATGCGCGCCGCACCGCCATCAAAATCATAACACAGGACCGTGGTTCTGTAATTTTGTGGCCTTGATTCATCGTGTGAAAGCGCTTCTTTTGTTACTTTCGCTGTATTACTTCAGTGTCATGCAAAAAAGCATACTAAAAATTTGGAAGGGGCTACTGCTTTCGCGGGTCACAACGCACCTGGTTCATTCATTAAATACGCGCGTACGGGCCGTATATTTACGAGTGCTCGTATGATTGCCGACATCTACAAACTTAACTGACAATCATTCAGGGTTCTTCCTGACGTTGCTGCGGCTCTGAAAAGCAATAAATGAAAACGTACGCCGGCTTTCTTTTGTCGCATGCTTATTTTCCATGCTTTCTGGTGATATGAATTTCGGATGATACGAATATTTTTGGTGGTCCCGTGAGATTCGTATCACCGAGGTTGCAGTGTATGTACTATTCAAATCGCATAACTGGCGTTGTATCAAATGTAACGCTTTTGTAGCATTAGTGTGGCATGGAGCAAGGATTCAAAAACAGATACCAGGCGAAGCAGAAAAAGAAGTACACTGAAAAACATCGGTGTCACAAAGAGACTTACCTTTCCAGACTCGGCGGCATTAATGTAGCAAAGTTTTTCCTGGAGAAGACGACAAAATACTTTATGAATCAACACTTCATTTCTAAGTAACAAGCGTTATAACGCTTGTTACTTGTTATAACGCTTGTTGTGTCACGAGTTTCCCATACGAAAACAAATGTACACAATTGTTTTCGTATGGGCAGCTACGTGATTCATATGTGCACATTGCATATTCAGCTTTGTGGAAGCCCGCAAGCTAGAGTAAGAATCATCAATATACAAAAAAAACAACAAGAAATGACATTCACTAATCTTGTAGCGCAACGCTACCAACTCCGTAAATGCAGGTTAAGAAAGGAGCTTCCTAGATGAGCGAACATTCGTGCTAGTCCTCGATCCGAACCCTGGACCAACGCCATCCCGAGACCAACGCACACCGTGTGCATGAAATAACTCTATAGCGAAAGGAAGACAAATACAAAAAATTACGCCATCTCCCGCTAAAGGGGACCATGAGGCGATGCGAAGCCGGAGCGCTTGCACGATCGCTTTCTGTTGGCGTTCATTGCGCATGCTACCGACCTCGCGTCGTGGAACGCGAAGAGGGACGCTACGCGCGTCGTATCTTCCATCTAGCCTGGCGGGGAACGCGGTCGACAGGCGGGCGAGAGGGCGGCAGCGTAGGAGAGGAGAGAGAAGGGGAGGGGACGCGCATGCGCTCGAGCTCATCGCGGCGTCGCGCAGGAGAGAATTTCGGCATGTCTAGCCCGCGTTTCAGAGGAAGAGTGGAAAGGGGGAGGGGAGAGGGGAAGTGGAGAGGGGTATGGGAGAGGGTATGTGGAGAGGGGAAGAGGGAGAGGGTGAGTGGAAAGGGGGAATGGAGAGGAGGTGTGTGGAGAGGGTATGCGCATGCGCAGTAAGGGCGGTCACGCCGCACACCACCACCACCACCACCACCGGATTGAGCTCCGCCTTAAGATACTTCGCATCTAAAAAGACACCGGGACGAGTAGCTACTCTCAAATGATATGTTTTATTGCGTCACACCCCTGTCTTAAAGAAGGCTACACCAACAGACCATGCGCAGCCGTAACTAACATGCGCAGAAAACCACACAACTGATCAAAAGTGCACACTCGGGGTACATAATCAAATAAAAAGGCAACAGAGAGCATGATAATTGGGGAACCAAGACACTGGTTCCCCAATCTGCGTTGGGTAGGCTGCTCTCGCCTTCGGAGGAGCAGCAGAGTATGAGAATTGAGTCAAACGCAAGCTGCATTGGGTCAAACGCACGGGGCGACACACCTGGCGAAATTAAAATCATGGGAAACGCGGGCCACACTACGTCGTGGCCCGCGCTGCGTCTGCGTCGTCTCGCTGGCGACCCAAGAAGCCTCGGGGACCCACACTAGTTTCCGATTTGTGGGTCTTGGGTCAGCGCGAGCGTTAGAGACCAAGAGCGGCTTGGGTTCTGCGCGTGCGCCCTGGTGGCTCGCAAACTTCATGGATCCCCAAGCTCCTTGGGGCTGAAATCTTCAACCTCTCTAATACGCCATGCTGTGCAAGAGTAACGTTGCAATACTACTGTGTGCTTCGAGCTTTTTCGGGCCAGAAGGACGCGAGCACTCACTTTATGTGCATCGAGTTGGCGATTAAATCGTCTTTACACTGCGATTTTCTACCCCATCGATTAGCTCAAAAGTATAAAACGACCATCCCGGTGATGCGTTTGTCCCGGATTTGAAACCAGGATCGGGACAAATTTTCCGTCAAATAGCAAACTTTCTCTTTTTCTAATCTTTATGGAAGTTTTTTTTCTTTTTAGAAAACGATTGAATGACTGTATTTCTCTTTCACAAATACACGCTTACAAAGACCTTGTCAACTTCTCTCTTTATATGTGCGAAACGTATCAGTTGGCCAAACAAGACAAAAGTTATTACAATATCTGCGATTTTACGAGCCAAAACCACTATATAATTATGAGGCACGCCGCAGTGGAGGTGGCCGGAAATTTCGTTCACCAGGTGCTCTTTAACATGCTCTGATATCGCACAGTACACGGGCCTCTAGCATTTTGCCTCTATCGAAGTGCCACCGCCGCGGCCTGGATGGAACCCGCGACTTTCAGATAAGCAGCCGAGCACCGTAACCACTGCACCTCCGATGAGGACAAGACAAAAGCTCAGGGAAAGGTAGGAGCTTCAAGAGATGAGAAGTCGTCGAACAGGTAATGCATCTGGAGCCAGGCATTTCGACAACTCACGAAGGAACTGATGAAGACAAGTGACAGCTGTCCTAGCGAACACAAGCCTTGTTGTCGAAACGTTGGCTCCAGCGGGATTTCCTGTCTGACCATCTCTCAATACATCAGCTTTTGCTGCGCACAACTGCTGATGAGGTAAATTTGCATTACGGCTACCGCTTTCGGCTCCCTGTTCTCGTAGTTTGTAGGACTTCGCGGCCGGATATTGCTTTTCTCTTACAGAATGTAACGAACTGTACGCATAGTCGGCATCAGACATGGTGCAAAAATCTCTATTCCGTGTAATTATTAAAGGAGCGCAATAAAACACATTTGCGTTAATATTAACAATACATACGTCTTCGTGTCGCTGCACGGCGTCTTCTATTTCAGTTTTGGTCGAGGCGCACACGGTGCCTTCAAACAACACGGGCGTCAGCAGCTGCATATAAAGAAGCATCGAAAACGCACTTGTGTACACACCCAATCAGGTCCTGCGTAAACAGCTAGATAAAACATGGAAATTAGACCTCCTTCGTCTAGTTTCCTGGCTATATCTGGCTAGTACGTTTTTCAAGACCTAATTAGGAGCATAAGCATAAAGTCATAAAGGCACGTGTAAGACACGTTCAGCATTGTAAAGCTACGTATCATGGTAATCGTAATTGTGACTGAATATCCAAAATCGGTATCTGGCAGCGTATTTCGAGTTTGACGTGGTGTGCTTCTTCATTACCCCTTTCAAGGGACTTTCTTAAGCTAAATTGTACTCGTCGGTTGTACGCGCCAAAAGCACGATATTATTACGCGACAAGCCGTTCTGGGGGACCTCGAATTAGTCTTGACCACCTCGGCAGTTTTTCTAACGTAAGCAATTAGACCAAAGTACACGCGTGAGCTGCATTTTAAAGAGAGTTATGAACGGGACATTTCAAGACTTATAAAAAAAAGTACACGACCCTTTTTTTTCCGACGCTGTAAACTGGTCACAATGCAGGAAAAAAAAACCTTACGCCAGTTTTACCAATTGTGTAGCCTGCAGAAATAACGGAACTGCGGTTCTCCTGAGTTCTCTTGTTATTTTCTGCAATTTTATCTGATGCGCTCTGACTTTGTGTGGGTGTACGTGATTACGTTATTTGTAGAGTAGTTATTTCATCACGCACATTAGTCCGAGTCTGCGCAGAGTGCGAGAGTCAGACAGGAGAGACGTCAGTAACGTGCAAATTGACTTGCCGTATACATTTAATTCCTAGTATTGTACAGAAACAAAAAGTTGTTTATTTATACGGGGCGTATTACGAGGTGTTTTCAAAATTTGGCCAGATATATGGTGAAAAAGAAATTAAACACATTGGTGTTTATTGCTTTCGCAACAGAGAATTAGCTACGAAAGTGACTCAGGGTATTAACCAGATCAGCTAACAACTATGTAAGTGAACCAGATAACTTGTAAGGGTATACAATTGGGTGTGTCGGTGCGGTTCCATAATGAACCTTCAGCACACTGAAATGACGCAAGGAAAAGGACAAGACAGGACGAAGTGCCGACTTCCAATAACTAGTTTTAATCGAAAAAAATCGGTGCAGCTTCCACCAAGTCGCGCAAGGCTGCTCACAACAGAGCTGGTGGGCACCTAGGGCTTTTACCCTCTAACCTGTCTCTTTCTTACTCCTTGCTATGCCATACTATGCATGGCTATGTACAAGAGAGCACGTGCCGCTTCATGATGATGATAATTATCTTTCTACGACACGTGGCAAGCCTCGTCCATAACGGGTCTGCTGTAAAAGAACCCAGCAAATATACGTATAGCCTCTTTGAGTGGTCTGAGCGCAATTCTGCATCTGAATGACTGTACACTTTGAAATAACTATGAAAAAAGCACGGGAAAGAAAGTGTGGCAGCCACGGACCCACCCGCCCCTGCTGCAGTGAATTTAGGCCCTGTTCAAGCTCGAGCCGACCTGCCCCGCTTCACTGTGAGGCTACCACTTCGTCCGCGAACGAGCCAGTTACGCCATCTGTGGCTGTATCTGGGAACCACAGCGTGACATGCGGACACTCATCTGTCGTCAGGCCCTGCCCTAGAACAGCTCCTCTGTTAGAAAAAACCTAAAAGTGGACAAGCAAGGAGTGGTAAAAGCGCTAGCCTTGCTGGTATCCTAGCTATTTCTTCTTTGTTGGCACAAAGTGATATTCCAAACAACAGGTGATGTTACGATAGTAAAAATTTCCAGTTCACCTTAAGTAACCCTGAGAATTGCTAGCCGAAAAAATGCTTCGTATGCAAAAAGCAAAAAAAAAAAAGATGGCTGATCCCATAGGAATCGGTATAACACGAAAGTGAAACGTGTTATCACAGATGTAGTTGATTGTTTATAGTACATTGGTACATGTTAGCTTGTACAATGTCTATTGTTTCTCGGCAGATATAGCACCGCTTAAAGTGGACGCACCTACGTTGACGCCTAGCAGCCCATCTCCGTAACGAGGACTAACGCCCATGTTCATGATTGAACCATTGCAGTAGCTGAAGTTGTCAAGATATACGTTGACAGCACACATCGCGAGGCCCGCTGAAAGATGGCATCAGCCAGCACTGATACTCTATATGCACTCCTTCAAAGTGTCGTGAAACGCGAAGACACACGCGACTAGCCTCGTGTCTTCCCTCTAGCATGGACGTTAATTCTCACAGGGCGAGCGAGGAATGCGGTGCGACAGCCAGGCGAGCGTCGGAGAGCTATTTTTTTATATGAATTGATTCTGTGAGCGAGGCTTGGGGTAAAGCCGCCACCTCGCGGTGTGTTAAAGGGTTGATGAAATTATACTTCTTCTATTGGAAACGCGCCAAATGGGACGGTCGCAGCAACGGCGCATTGCCGGAGCTAATTGCGGAGGCAAAGAAGCTTTTCTTTTTTTTTCAAACCTGGTGGCACGAATATCACCGCCCCGTTATAGAGGGGACGCTCACAGCATCCATCTATCCATCCAAGAGCACTGTGAGGAGAAAGTGTGAAAGATAAAAGGCGCGTTCGTGTGACCTCCTCGATGCGTTTGATGGTAGCGCACTGTGTTAAACCAGGTTAAACGCCTGCTAGCCATCGCTGTGGACCGAAAGGTCGCAGGTTCGATGTCTGTCAGTGTAACTTTTTCTTTGCCGTCTGAGTTTATTTTAGGGGCGTACTCCTCTTAGTCTAACCTTGTCACGTCTCCGTTGTCCGGCGTAAGCGGATGTCCCGTATGATGCAATAGATGGCGCTGTCTCATAGAAGTACATACAAACTGCAGTTCAGGGACGATATTCTAGATGGCGCTGTACACAATCTGTGTCGTCATCACCATTTCTCGTCTCCTTTCCTAGGTGGCGTTGGTCCAATAGAATTGTGTGCAATATGGCGCTTGTGTGAATCGACACTAGATGGCGCTGGAAGTGCCACTGCTCTCCGATTGGCTGCTGCGCGGGCTGCGCTGGGATGCGCGGGGAGCGAGCGCCTCTCTCATTCTCCTGGATCGTCGCCGTACGTGTCGGATCGTTGGCGGAGCATCACCAAGCGGATCCCGTGACGGTGCGCGCCAAGGACGCCGCTGCGAAAGGGGCTCAACGAGAAGCGAATCCCGAGACCATGATTGCTTCAGGAGCTTCGCCCAAGCTCTTCATCATTCACCCGTGGATATGCTGTAACTTTTTTTCTTTGCCGTCTGATGGCGTTCATTTTGCTGACGTACTTCCATGATGGAAATACGTCATGAAAGTCATGTTGGACCCCGCCATAAAACGCTTTCATATTAATGCAAAAAAAAAGACGAGCACTCACCTTTTTAATCAGTGGCGGTTCGTTTCTGCCTAGCTTTTCAAAGCATTGCCGAGCTGTGTTTAGCACGATGAGCGACTTTTGCTCGACTTCGTCACTTTTCGCACGTTCGCGAATTCCCCGTTTGAGCCATTCAATCTCTTCGTCCTCTGCGCCAGGTGAAACAATTCAAATGACCAATATGACAAAAGAAGCTCTAAATACAGCTCCTAAGGTACCGCTGATTCTGCTCTAATCCAGTGCTAATTCTGCGGTTAATGTAGCACTATAATGTAGTTTTGCGTGGGTCTTGGTGTAGTTCTGAATTCTGCACTAATCCTGCACTAAAGTCGTCCTTGTGCAGGCCCTGGTGTAGTTCTAAATCCTGCGCCTAATGCAGCTCCACTACCGTGAAACTTGAGGAACTATGTACCACGGGCATCGTGGTGATTCCCTTGGCAATCGCATGCTTGCCGAGGCGCTGGCGCCCTCTCTTGCGCGGTGCGGGTATCAGCCGGATGTTTCAGACGCATTTTTTTCGAGATTTGAGGTATATCTATTGCGATTATTTCTTGGTTATTTCTCTAGTTTGTTATTTTATAGACCTTGTAGTTTACTTTGCGCTAGTTGTGAGTATTGTTAGCCTTGTTTTAGCTTGTATTGTCCACTACATGACCATGCGACACGAGACGCACTTAACACGCTTATCACTTATGAAACGCTTATCACTTGTTATTACTTATCACTTCACAAACAGAGTAATTTGCTCACTATACTAATAAATGAGGCAAAAGTACAAGCGAAGAAAATTCACATGGTCCATCATGCATTTGCCTAAGACAACTCAGCCGTGCTGTGCCGAGTCGCTACTGATGCAACACTTGGTATGTAACATTTCGCTCAAGGAAACATCACTTACCACATTCAACTCTTGCAAGGAAGAAGACGCAGCAGAACAAGAACGCCGCAAAAGTCCTTGGCATTGTCTTTCCCTCGGTTTGGTTCTTGGGTGTAATGAAGGGGAGTGAAATATAAAGTAAAGGTATTATCCTTCATTTTTCAAAGGTTTTCAGGACTTGAAAGCGATTTAGATAAAGCTATAGGGAAAGAGATAATTGGACATAGCAAGACCACTGGTTAATACAAGACATCGTTCTTTAGACCTCCTGTTATCTGTACCAATCATTGCATTGATACGTAGCTCCGTCTTTCTTATCGCCTAATGTCAAAGGGAACGCGAGCACTCCAGTTGCCCCTCCAATATGTACATTTTATTTTAATGTTACGTGCTATAGTCACTTTATTCAGTCGTACGTTAGCTAACCTTAACTTCTCAAACTTCTTTCCTAGTTTAATATTACAGGTACGAAAATTTGCTGCCGGTAGAATGCGAATACTGCGCTTCTTCCTTTTGAAGGACATCTGTGCGCTGTCACTCTTACTAGTTTGTAATGGCTGTAGTACGTGCTTCAACCCCTAATCAACTTCCAGTAAATTTCGTCCTCATTAGCTGGGACATTTGCGTAGAAGTGACGTGGACGTAGAGACCCTTTTCACTGGTGTCAGCCAGCGCGGTACAGAGTGTTAGCCAGAGCCCCATCGCAGCCATGAAGGCGGGTTGTAGCTGCCAGCGGCGCTGACTAACACTCCCGTGGTTTGCATGCACATAAACACCCGATAAATAGACGAGAGGACAGCGACCGCAGTATCTCGATTTGTAGGGCACCGGGCACGTTATCCGAAGGTTGCTAGTTCGGTCCCTGCAGGCTGCAAGTTGTCTTTTCGCCCACTTTACTTCCTTCACATCTTTTTCACAATTACTACAATACGCATAAAACAGTATAATTACATCCCCTGTCCCTTCCCTATTAAGGTTGTGTCTTATTAGTTAAAGTTACTTCAATTTGCTTTGTTCATGACTGGACAGAGTGTTGTTGAGTGACTATGTACAATAAGCAATATGTATAGGAATTCGTCTCACGGTATAACCAGCGCAGTACTTGTCCAAGCAATCTGGCAGCTACAGTATCGGTCTTAGTGGAAAAGGAAATAAAAGGCAGAACATAGGCTATGAAGGCATCTTACCGATCTCCGCAGATACCCTTGCGAAGAAGTTTCAGGCGACCTCGACTGGCCAGCCAGAATGCCGCAGGAACTGTGTTGCAACGCAGGACACATGCAGGTACTTATTGACTCCGAGAGCATCATACATCATGCCTAACACTTGAGTTTGCTCTGTTATTATTTATTGTCGTTGGCTGTCGACGTAGTTACGGATTGGACTATAAATGGAGAGGCCTCACTCTTTTGCTTCGAAAGTGCAGTGTTACGACAAAAGAACCATGTAGCAAGCATAAATCATCTGTATGCGAGACGCGTACTCTTTCGTAACACATTGTAGATACAGACCAGGAAAATGCCGCAACGATCAGGACGCAATCCATTCATCGTGGCAATTAGAATAGGGACTTTGCTTCTCTTTTTACTCGGTCGTGCAGGTTGTGTCTAAACTGAAGAAAATTCGACTTTTTATTACAACGAACATAACCGTCAGCCCGGAAAACTTGACACATTGCAAAAGTATTGGCATGGTAGGTGACTAGTTGAAGCGTGATTGTGAGCCTAGTAACAGGACGGCGAAGGATATTTTAGATACTCAAATATGTATTTCCACAAAAGAAGTCTTACCCATCTACTTACACACTATTTACGTCATGTATCTCATTACGGACATCGTAATTTAACTGCGCTGTGGAATTCAAATACTGAAGCTGAGGTAGTGATTTCGATGTGCGCATTGGAAGGCCTTGTGCCAACTTAGGGAGAATGCAGCAAATCTCGCTCGTTGCTATTTACAGGCGTCGGTGTCGCACGCACAAACACAGGCGTGCACGCACGCACAGGTGCATAATACATACATACATACATACATACATACATACATACATACATACATACATACATACATACATACATACATACATACATACATACATACATACATACATACGGTGTATATACGTTGCTGTGATGTTGCACATTTATTAGCTTGCAACACCTTACTTAACGCACGCATACTAACTTGTGAGTAAACAGTAATGATGCAGAACTATCCATAGTGCTATCAATACTATCGATAGCTGAGTCGCTATCGAACTGTCGGTGGTAAAAAATGGCTATCGACAGTGCTATCGACAGTAAATTTGATAGCACTATCGAGAGTATACAATTAACCGCGTGAACTCATTGCAGCATAAACTTGGTTCCCAGAGTGCGTCGTATAAGGTTGAGGAGGAGGAGCAGGCTGAAGGGCAAGAAAGTCGACATGTTTGTGCTGCCTTACCAGAGTGCTTGGCTGACACATGATAATTAGAGCAGTTCAGCTGTAGCGGAAAAGAAGCCGTTACATGTGGCGGAAGTGCCCGGCTTCAAATTTATATTGCCTTTTTTGATTTAAAAGTAAAAAGAAAATGTCAAGAACTATGTTTTTTTTAATTGTAAGGTGTAACTGGTGTTTTTTTATATGAATTTATTGGTGGACGAATTCCGCCATTTTCACTGCAGAAATATCTTATTTCTCTCGCCAGAAATTTCTCATAAATTACACGAACTTAGTAGAGCTGATAGTGCTGACAGCAGGCTATCGCAAATGTTTTGGCAATATCGCCGGCCAGCAACGGCATATTTATTCACAACACTATCGATAGTACACTGTTAGAAAAAAAAAACGCAGGTATATTCATTAACAAAATACTAATAGCAAAATGCAGGTTTGTGAAATTCACTACATTGTGAGTAAGTGAACAGTACCAACTCGAACGGTTAGTTCGTTACTGAATTGTTAGTAACCGCACCAGCAACTTAGTAACCGTACGAACTGTAGCGGACTACAATAACCCAACTAGAGGTTTACGTCACTTTTGTTTAAATGTGCGTGTGCAGTTGCCATATCAAGTTGATTGTGCCACAAAAACACTTTCAGGTGAAATGAAAAAAAAAATGGCACAGATCGTTGCAACAATTAACAGCAAATTTCTTTATTTATTAATTACAATGGTAAGTATGCATCACAGCAACATACATTGAGGCATGAAAGGACCATAAGCGAATTAAAACACACATAGGCACAAGCAAAATATCAAAGCTTCTACGCACGTGCCTCCACTCGAGTAGCCGCTTGACGGCTATTTATGTACCTACTTTGGAATAGCACTCACTGTACTGGTTAGCAGCCATAGAGTATAGAGAGATAATCGATTATATTTTAACCAGAGTCTTGTATTCCACCCTTTGGATATATCTATGCCATCACGTAGCACGATATTATTCCAACGTATTCCAGAAAATTAAAGTTTTGTCTAAATTTTCCATAAGAGTGTCACAATTACGGCATAGTATACTACGGCATCTACGAAGCATCTGGAAACATAGGTATCTTAGAAGTTACCTAGTTAAAGACACTAAGAAAGGCTACCTGGTAAGCAACGACAAAATTCACTGGCTTTACTAGCTGCTGGCTAGTAAGTGGATGTCGCGAAAGTTGTAAAATAAGCTCGAAACTAGTAAATGCAGCATGTACTAATTGTTTACTAACTTTTTTCTAAGAGTGTATTATCGCTTGTAATATTACCGATGGTACTACCGACTATACTATCAATAGTTTGTTTTCACTATCGATAGCTTTACTTAAACTATCGATGCTATCGATAGTCAATTTACGGATAGTTTTGCATCAGTAGTAAAAAGTTGTATGTAGGTTCTTTAATATAGTGATCCCTGGCTCTCGCAATGTCTCTCCAGCTTTAGGCTTCGTTTAGAAATATGGTTGGGACGATTTAGAGAACCGTATGTACTCACTATATATCAAAGCGCGAGCTGTCCCGAACATGAACTGTACATGGACAAACGCGCAGATGTCATCTGTCCGATGACTCTATATATGTCGCAATAGCAGGATACTAGCAGGAACTCGTGCGAAAGAAATCGGCGAAACTTCCACACCTACACTCACATCGCTTGGCAACTGCCTCTGCATGTACACTCGAGCATGTGGCGGGTGCGTGTGGTGCCACCTCAGGTTGACTTACATACGGCTTCGGAATAGCTTCTCATGTTTCCTTGCGTACGCCAACAAGGCATCCTAAGATCTGGGGTGTTACGTCCCAAAACCACGATATGATTATGAGAGACGCCGCAGTGGAGGGCTTCCGAAATTTCGACCACCGACTACCTGGGATTCTTTAACGTGCAACTAAATGTAAGCACGAGCCTCTATATAGCTAACCTGTGCTTCACCCTCTCTCCTCCTCCCTTCCTTCTTCTCACTCTGTCATCAATCCTCCTCATCCCCACTTTCGTTTCCCACCCCTTTGCTATACAATACTTAGGGCTTCTTGTTTTCGGATAAATCTGAAAAATCCGATAAACACTCGCGGGTAAAAGTTCTGGCAATTTGGATTTATCCCATAAACTCCTATTTTAAAAGGGCATTTTCAACGTTCAAATGACATTTTCAAAGCGGAGAATCTTCAATAGAAAGGAGCGCACCTCCATCAGCGGAAGCAACCTCGTAAAATATGCCTGCGTCTATTATAACAAGCTTTAAGGCTGTAATACGAACAAACGTATGTGTTTTGTATTCAAGTATTTGTGCTGGTATGCGTATGTGTATGCGCGTTCAAACCAACCAGACATCTAAAATACACTTAGTGTGTTCGCATGTTTTCATGTTCAGATCTAATTTCATCTAAGATTTCGGAGTATTGAGAATAATGATAGTAATAATAGGTCTTTTATTTATCAAGCAGTTGAGTGAGGCTGGGAGAAAAAGCTGAGAAGCAGCTTGACTACCTCCTGACACCCCCCCCCCCCCCCCCCCACTTCCCGCGAAAGTACCCTTTGGCGATCGCACATCAGTGCACGTCAACAGCCTTAATAGCAGGGTAAATAAACTGGAAGTGTGAAAAAATGAAAGGCTGAAAAAAAAATGATTATCAGCAACAATGCAACGCATTTTCATTGCAAATAACATTAATAAGAACACATTGCAAAAACTTATAATGCAAAATTAAACACCGAATTTCGGAGAATTAGATATTTACGTGAAATAAACTCCGATAAACGCCGAATTTCCTCCCAAAAAAATAAACTCCGAGAAACGTCCTCCGAATTTCAAGAAAAATAAACGCCGAAAACACAGAGCCCTAATTATACTATACGAGGCTATGCTGTGCTTTCTTCCTCTTTGTGTTTCCTCCTATGTCTTTCTTTGTCTCTGTCTCTATTTATTTCTATTTCTTTCGTTCTCTGTGTTTCTTTCTCTGTTTATTTTCCTTTCTCTTGCTGGTTCTCTCGCCCAGAGCAACGCAATAATACGATTCTTTGTCTATGCGAAGCGAGGCAGAGCTGTGCCAAGCGGTTGGTAGGCAAACGTGTGTTTCGGTTCTACGCTATACGGAAAACAAAATGCCGAAACAACTCTGCTGTTAAAAGTGCTTGCACCACCCTTCCAGGAAGGTTTCTACACCGTGGATTGTTATATCTGCTCTGACGGGTATCGAGCCGTGATCAGTCGGATTTTCCATAACGTCGGATAGGCGGCTCGCTGCGGATGACGGCGGGCTTGGGCTTAACAGCGCCGAAGCCACAACACGAACATCGTCACAGAAAATAGTAGCTGTGCAAAGAGTCGTACACTCGCCATTTCGAGAGGCATCGTCTTGACAAAATATAACACTAAAAACGCTTCATCGGTAGCCACCAAGGAGGTTTAAAAAAAATTCTGGAGTGGAAGCCCTCGAAACGCCTTGCCAGCAGAAGTGAAGCCAGCTTTTGCCCACCAAAGAGCTCGGAAACATGCTCTTTTCTGGTGGTGCCTACTTAGAGATCAAATGGCTTTGATCTGCTAGTGTAAATACTACGTAAATTATAAAATAAAAGATCGTTGTTGCCGACAAAAGTAACCCGTCGAGAGGGGTATGGGAGATTGATCTCCAATAAAGTTTGCCATGACTTTGAGGCTTGTTTACGAAAACTAGTAGCACGAGGACACACTTGGAGCAGTATCTGACTCGTAAAAGTTGCCGCATTGGAAATCGTCTGGCGTGCGTGGAAAACGCTCGCTTTCCTTCGCCAAAAGCTGATGGCTTATCGTGCCCCTACTAAGACATCTCTTTTCTGGAAGTTTTGGGGTTTGGTTTGCATGCCTGGTTCGTCTCACCATGAAAACGTAGCTCACTTTCGCACCCGTTGTAAGTGCAGCACCGCGCTAGAAAGATTGAGGATTGGGGCCCCAAGGAGCTTGAAGCGGACCCAAGAAATTTGCGCGCTGCCAGGGCGCATGAGCAGAACCCAAGCCACTATAGGGCTCTTGCGCTCGCGTTGACCCAAGACCGAAAATGGAAAACTAGAGTTTGAAAATTGGGGACCCAGGACACTGGGCCCCCAAGCTGCGTTGGGTGGGCTGCTCTTGGGTTCGCAGGAGCAGCAGAGTTTGAAAACTGGGTCAAAGGTCAAGCTGCGCTGGGGCAAACGGACGGGGCGCCACACGTGATGAAATTAAAATTATCCGAGACGCGGGCCATACTCTGTCGTGACCTACGCGACGTCTGCGTCGTCTCGCTGGTGACCGAAGACGCTTTGGGTACGAGCAAAACAGCGTGAAACGCAGGAGAGTGAAAAAGTCGGACCAAGCGTTGTCCTGTGTTTCGCGCTTTTTCTCGTTTCGTTATCTATTAGAGAGTTTTAGAATTGGGGTCGCAAGGAGCTCGGGGACCCAAGAAATTTGCGAGCCGCCAGCGCACATGCGCAGGACCCAAGCCGCTCTTGGGCTTTTGCGTTCTCGTTGTCCCAAGACCGAATAAATCGAAAACTACCGTGCGTCCTCAAGGCGCCTTGGGTCGTCAGCGAGACGACGCAGACGCAGCGCGGGACACGACGCAGTATGGCCCGCGTCTCGCCTAATTTTAGTTTCGCCACGTGTGGCGTACCGTGCGTTTGACCCAACCCTCATACTCTGCTGCTCCTCCGAACACAAGAGCAGCCTACCCAACGCAGCTTGCGTACCCACTGTCTTGGGTCGCCAATTGTAAAAGTCTCTATTGAGACGCAAAAACACAATGAGGGCAGCGACATGAACAACAGCTGACTGCAGTTTTCAAGTTTGGTAACTTGATGCAGTTTGGCATAAAACGAGTAAAGTTACCGTTGGCAGCGGCGGTGTCAGCACGAGGGATGCAAGAAATCATTATTATATACGAAGACGTAAGAGGTCGACAAAATTCGGGACGTAATCGTGACGTCACTATGGCGTCACGTCGCGTGACATCACATAGTGACGTCGTAACATTATATCGTCGGTTGGTCAAAGGTGGGTCGATCGCGGAGGCACTGCAAAACCACGTTGGGTGCAGAAAGCTTCCTGGGGCGAGAGGAGGAATCAATAATATCGACTGAGCAGAGAGAAAAAGAAGATGGCTTTCGCACTTGAATACAATAGCAAAACGGGGTTAAATTTATTGGTCAACTAATATATGTTGCTAGAAAACGATCTGAAGCTGCAACATGGGTCAAAGGGGCGAGCTTCCATTCCTTTGTTTCTTCAACCTGCCATTGCTGCTACCTTCGCACGGTAGCATGCCTGAAATGAAAAAAATTGTAAAACGTCAATGAAAAAGAATTGCCTTTACGACCCAGTCGTCATCACGTTCTATGAAAAAATATGGCGCTTTGAGATGTAGCTGTCAGCATTTAGAGCTGTAAGGTAGTGAGAATTTCCAGCGAGAAACACAAAGGAAAGAAACAAACTTGCAGACTTGTTTGTGTGTTTTTCGTTGAAAATCGTGACGATGCATTAAATTTTGTCGACAATATTGTGTTAAATTGCGGAGTCTCTACGTTTTCGAGAGGCGATAAGGGTGCTTGTTCAGCTAATAGAGAAAGAAGTTATTCACGGGCTCTGGCCCTCTGTCTAAAGCACTGGCATTATCTAGCTGATGGTGGCTGATAAGGACATCTGGATGATAACCACGCAGACCAGGTTTATGACCTCTTTCATACTTACTACACCCTGCAGTCACACTGCACCATTTTGCTTGTTCTTGTAAAAGTTCCCATTGGTGTTTTGCTTACTCTCACGTATCCATGTCGCAATAAAATCATGCACTCAAATGTCATGTAACAAAAACGCTGGCCCAGGACATTTACCGTAGCTTATCAGTTCAAGACTTCTAAGGTATTAAGTAGGAATACTTTCACTTCTGTAATATTAGGCTACCCGTTTTGTTGTCATCAACGAGATATACTAAGATGGATGACCATAGCATAAACACTTATTTCCATCAAAAGCTGGTTGCTGTTTTAAACCATTAAAAAATGAAATAGGTATTTCAAAAAACCGAAAAACTACGCCTCTTTACAACCCCACTCCCACATTCACACTCAAGAGAGGGTGAATAGGTTGCAATTGGTTCAAGCTTGCAGCGCATTTCTCGTAGGGGTTTTTATGTATGTTGTTTGCTAAATGTGAATGACAATTGAAAATCAGTTTGAAGTTAGTATTTATATGTTTTCACGGCCCCTTCGTAGCCGGCGCAAACAAAGCAAAAAGAGCGCAAATTAAGTGCAACCTTCGGTGTGATACGTTCGTCATCACTCATCGGCATGTTGATCACAGCGCCTACCCTTGTCCGCCTGGTGTTCATGTCCCTCTTCGTTAGCGCTCATTTGACTTCGTTAAAAGCAAAAGCACTTACCCTCATTTCGGCAAATCTGTCCAAATGACCTGCGGGCACCAGCTCCTGCAAGTGTCCGAACAAGATCAATCAATAAATCATTTATTTCAGTACCAACAATAGACACACAAACAGTCGAATGTGGATGCTACGGAGTGAGCACGAAAAGCCACTAAGGCTTAACGAACCCTGCCACCAATACAGCGCAGGAATATAACAAAATAAGCTTCTTTAGCAGCACTAGTACACTGTACGGCAAGTACGGCAGTATAGTATCGTCGTGGTCGGCTAGTAACTATTTTAGTCTGCAACGTGTACTAACCACTATCGTCGTCTCATAACGTCACCGTACACGTTGAGCAATTGGCCCGGCTAACATGTTTGCGTTTCGCGGTGAAGCGGTAGCACCGTACATACATACATACATACATACATACATACATACATACATACATACATACATACATACATACATACATACATACATACATACATACATACATACATACATACATACATACATACATACATACATACATACATACATATCTTGATATTGGCGGCGAGGAGTTACGGAGTCGCCCTCTATCGGGCGCGCCTCGATTGCGTGCTAGGCGCGCGCCCCATAGGTTTTGCTGTCGGCTCTCTACAAAATCACCTCGCGGAAGCCCTCCGGGACATTTCTGCAGGTACTTTCGAAAAGAAATATGTTCTTTCCTGTCAAAAGAATAATTTTCGACGAACAGAAAGCACAAGATAGTCTACAGTCGCTGTCTCTCTGCAGAAAATCGAGCATCCGCTTCACGAGGTCACCGCGTTGGAGACCCCTGAAGCGGCTTCTTGCGTGAAAGGTAGTCACTCGATTAGTGCAAAAAATGTGAAATATCTCGTTAGAGTAGACTGCCTATATAACCAAACGGAGCATAACAGAAAGAAGCCTCAAGCCAGCGATCGCACGGGTTCGCGAGGACTGACGGTGCCTCTGCATGTATGAGCGTCTGCATGTATGCTCGTACTGATGGTTTCGCTTTTGCTACGAGCGCGTTTTGGCACTGCGCTGTGAACTTTAGGCCGCCAAATATGATAATTTGTGAGTACACAAACGATTGTTGCGCGAACGCTATCAGAGCAGTTCAAAAACAATTTCATTACAACTACGGCTTCGGTGAGCATGGAAACTTTGTGATGTGCCGTCCCGACGATTCAGTTTTTTTTTCGGTCTAAATTTGTGTACGTTTCAATGTCATTTGACAAGTTGTCTCGCAATGCGTGTTGATCGGTCTTCTCAGCGGGCAAATGCCGCTGCTTCTGTTTCTTTATTCAGTGCATTCGTTTCGTTTGATGCTCATACAAAACGTGAGCAAATGCGACGCCTTTTTTTTAATGCTCCTTAATTCCTTGTTCCATTTGCATTCCAGTGCACTTGCCGATCTCTGTCATCAACAATTTCATAGACCAAACCTTCACCACTTCGAGATTGCCGGTGGAAGGAGAAGTAGCCTACGAGACCGAGCATGTAGTAACATGTAACGTCAAGGAAAAGAAGGAAAATACAGTAACGTTCGCCGGACTTGTTCTGCAAACGTCGGCTATGAACTAGGACCCACGTGAAATTGAAATAGCGGTGAATAAAATAGAAGTTATTGCAGCAACCAGCAGCCGCAAAATAAGATAGTAAATATTTGACGAGTACCCCAGCAATTTTGGCAGCAGTGTCGTGTTTAACGCCAACAGGGTGGCATCTTTCCCACGTAAATAAATGAGGCTCCAAGAAAATACATGGGGTTGGAGAGGCCCAACGTCAGTTTGAGAGTGACACAAGTAAATTTGGGACATAGTATTTCCGTCAGGGGAACGCAAGCTTCCCTGAAAAAATGTTATTGCCAACATAAATGCAGCACACAGCCGCAGCATTCGACTCTCTCGCTATGTACGTCCGCCAGAAAACGTCGCGTAGCTTATGAAGGCGAAAGTTAGATGCCTCTACAAACGGGAAGATTGACCGTCGCGGCATCAAGACGAGTGACGCAAAAAATAATTGTCATGTGATGAGGTCAACATATGACGTCATCATGACGTCACAGACCTCCTAAATTTGTAACTTCGTTATGACATCACCATGACGTGACATAACGTGATGTCACATGATGACGTATTCACACGACATGGTCCCTTTGCATTGCCTCCGTGATCGGTGATGGCGTTATTACATGACGTCATCATGACGTCACAGATCGCCAAAATATGTAGCGTTGTTGTGACGTCACATAACGTGACGTCAGATGACGTATTCACACGACATGGTCGCTTTGCATTGCCTCCGTGATCGGTCACGGAGGCCGTGCAAAACCGCGTTAGGTGCACAACGCTTCTGAAGGGGGGCGCGGGAGAATCAATACATCGACTGACAAGAAGATGGCTTTCGCCTTCTAGTCATCTTTGGCGAATGCATAAGGGACCCTGCGAATTTTTTAATTCAACGTATCTAAACAACGTCTTGCGCATCTGCAGCCGATTTTGTGGGCGCTGAGCGCGGGGCCAACGATCAAGAAGTCGCACGGGAGGGTTCTGATGTGGTATCGCATGTGGTAAAAGGTAGCGCCTTTTCCATCCTGTGGCAGATCAGCATCATTTACGGGCGGGAAGCGCGCGCGAGCCATCGTCTTATACCCTTGTTACACAGGCAGCCTAAACCGCGGTTACGCTAACCACGGTTTCGTTAACCGCGGTTCGCTGATGTTACACGGCACACGAAACCGCGGTTATGCCGCTAACCGCGGTTTTAAGAAACCGAGCTTGGCAACCTCGGTTAGGCAGATAACCGAGAAAATGGCGGCGCCCACCACCGATGAGTGCATGCCGCCGAGCGCGCGTGAAAAACGAACGAACTGGACGACACGGACCACGGAAAGCCTGATAAGGTTGTGGGAAAATCATTTGCGTGATCTGCGGAGCACGTCACGCAATACAAAGGTGTACGCGGCAATTACAGCCGAGTTAAACGCCGAAGTTCCGCCTGACGCAGACCAATTCACGCCAAAGCAAGTCCGGATGGATGCTTTCGCGCTGTGTAACATCGGCGAACCGTGGTTGGCGCTAACCGCGGTTCAACGCGGTCAACCGTGGTTGGTCGTAACCGCGCTTGCTTTGCCTGTGTAACATGGGTATTAGTGCGCGCTGCCTGCTACTAACCGAACATCGCAGGCCCGACGCAGTAACGAAAGTCTTCGCCGCGGAAGTGCTTGTTGCACACAAGACTCGTAGCCGATGGCTACTTGCCGGTTCTTGGCTTCACATCCTATGCTTCACGCAGTTTCTTGTCCCGCGCTTACCGGTGCAGGCTGACACTGGGCTCCGTCGGGTAAGCCCGGCAACTGCGGCACTGAGCGGTAGAGCCCCATGTTCGTCGCCTTCGGAGGCAGCCACTCTATTAAAATGGTTTCAATTGAGCAGAACATGCGAGAAAACTTCCGTATTTGAACAGAGCGCAGCGCATGTGGTACTTGAAACTCGTTTTCAAAGCACGCGGCAGCGCTCCACAAGCAGCCGACGCGGCCGCTGAGACCACGTGATCCTGCCAAGCACGTCACGCCTACGGCGGCGCCGGCGTTTCCAGTGGTGGTCCTCGAGGCCAATATCAACGGCCCTCCTAAGCCGTCCTTGTCAGGTCAAAATAAAGCACTAAGCCAAATATAGTGGTCGCGTAGTACTGTAGTCAGGTGAGCGTTTTCGTTGGCTATGGCTAATGTTTAGTGGTTGAACAGCATTATTGGGCGTACAGTGCACCACACATATTCCTAGTAGTGAACTGCATGCCACTTCTCGCGGCAAAAAAAAAATTTACAAAGCCCAGCCGCCATAGCTGGCCTATGAAAGCCTCATTTGAGCATACCTTCGCTTTGTCCGCCCCGTCGGACAGGCACTTCGCCAATTGAAATATAGAAGATAAGCCACCATTAGCAAGTAACAGCCACTTTATAACGAAACCAGCAGTGCACAACGCCCTTCAGGCCTCCTAAAACTTGGCGTAGAAAGCTTGAGTTATCAAAAGTTGTCGTAAGGACGAAGAAAACTCCAAGCTGTAGACTATTGAAGCAACAACAGCAGCAATAACAAAATTAAGGGGGATGCTTAGAATTCTACTTTCCAAGAATGTGAAGGTTAAAGCCTAGACGGACCCACAGCGATGTGAAACAAAACTCTGGGCGCACGCGTCGACATAAAGGCAACGTGCTTATTTTTTAATTTTTTTCACTCACGCGTCGGCTAAAGACGCGGTGGACGAAGCGGACGCGCAGTTGGCGTGCTTGCGGGCGTTTCTTACTTTTTGGACCATATTTTTTTGGACCCCGTAAGACCTTGAAACATAGACTAAAATTTAGAGCTTTCTTGCTAAAAAACAACAGGGAATATACCTCCCCAGTTGCATGCCGTGTCACGTAAGGCGTTTCGTTGCTGAACTCGAGGGCGCGGCTTCGATTCCCGGCCACGGGGGCCGCATTTTGATGGTGGCGAAATGCAACAAACGCCGGTGTGCTTTGATTTAACTGCACGTTACAGAACCCCAGGCGGTCTAAATTAATCAGGATTCTGCCACCACGACATGCCTCGTAATCATATCCTGGTTTTTGCGCGTGAAACCCCAGCAATTATTAGTTGTACGCTGTGAGACTGTAATCAAGGCACGCATCTTCATGTAGTTACTTGAGGGGACATAGTAACGTAATAATAAATATGTTTAAATTCATACTTGATTTAACCGCAGTGGTGGCTAGTTAAGAGACGGAATTTTTGTTCTCACGTTACCGCGCAGCGTTGGATGTAATCTTAGTTGCTCGCCGATTCTGAATGCTGCGGTGGTCCGCGAAAACGTCGCGCAGTATAGGAAAAAGGACGGCTACAGATGAAATTATTTTTGTCATTCTAAACATCCGGTAAAGATAAGAACATTCACACGTATGACACGCGCTTTGTTTTGCCTCAACCCACCTTTTGCCTTTCTCTGTGAGCATTTGAATATTTGGTAACAGGGGCGCTTTATGACTCAATACAACACGCTATAATGTACTATCGTGAGCAGTATGAGACGAAACACGCCAGCGCGTGACAAAGAGCCTCAAACAAACCAAGCGTGCTACTTTACTAACTATCCCAACTTTCAATTCATGTAGCCTCAAACCCGAAGCGGGACGATCCACGGCGGCGGCTCTCGGAAATAAAGTGAAAATGGCGCCGCGGTCCCATTAAATCTCGGCACGCCCGCCTCGCCATTGTTGATAAAAAACGGCAGCTGACTGCGAATTCCGGGCAGTTCGCAAGTGTAAGGCGTATGTTCCAAGTAGAGCGCGGCTGTGTGCTGTCGATAGCAGTAAAGCTCCTGTTTGTGCTAGTTGGTGCATTCTTGAACACATATGATCCTGTGTAAACTTCCCTTCGTCCGTGTTTTTTTTTCTTTTTCGCGCAACCTTAACATATATGCTGTCGATAACTCCGCGCGAAATAACACTTTTCCACTCACTTGTGTGCGTGTAAAACATAAAATCGAAATAGAGGAAACCGTGACTTTTTATTTTCAAAAGTCAGTTTCACCGCAAGGACGAATCAATGAATGCGATAGCAACAAATTCTAGTCTTATACGTAGTGAGGCTGGCAGCTAACTGTTTTGCATCCGATCTCGAGTAACTACAAAACGATGATGTAAGAGAATATGGCCGCTCCAGGGAGCGATGCTCTCCGCATAGTCACTTCGCGTTGAGAGCGCAGAACGTAGAAGGGTGTACGAGCCGCCCGCCATGATGGCTTTCGAGATAGAGCGCACGCCAGCGATTGTGACCGCGCCCTTAGATTCAACGTTCAAAGTTGCTCCTCGCGCGACACTCCCCCTCCCCCACCTCACGTCTTCGCGTGTTTTAAGGCTGGTTAAAGACGGGCGGGGCCGTTCCTGTCTGCTTCGACGGCAGGCCTCCCGAGCGAGGTGATGTTATCGCATGCACCCTCCGAGCGACGGAAATGGGCCGGCTCGTTTGAACACTCCTTCGACCGGATTCGTCGCCCGCGCTCGCTCGCTTATACCCGCGGTAGAAAATACAATAAGCGGGGGGATCTTATCAATTTGGACTTCATTCCGGGAGGACCTGACGGCGACGGCAAAAACCCGTCGAGACTGCCCATATAATTGCTATCGCAATAAAACGGTGCTCCTTTTTGCTGCGCGTGAGCGCTATAACAGCGCCGCAATATTACGCTCATATTTGTGTCGTGTATTTCGCGCCTTCTTTTAAACAGAAGCGTGATAAGAATGACTGTAGTTTGTGGAAGAGCATCACCCTTACCACTTTATTTTTGACAGCGCCATACAAACATCGGTCTAATTGGGGCTTCAGGCTATTCAACACGCACTCGCGTGTTCCCTCTCATAACGCTCACGATAGTACTTCGCAGCGCACGGGCTCGTGAGATTATTTTAGCCAATTTCGCTTTCCTTGGCAACCGGCCGGCATATGATTGTCCCCACATTCAAATCACCGGTGCGATCTGGCCACTCCTGTAGGCCATCGAACCCCAGATCCTGTAATAGGGAGCGCGACAGGCACTCCGAGAGTATAATATAACTCAGCGCGGCGCATTGCACAAGCCCATTGACGGCAATCACTGACGTCCTAGTGACCACGTAAATACCTCATTAATCGATTTATTTACTTAGCTTGTTAAATAATCAGAATGGCGGACCGGTAACGCCTGTGTTCTGCTCTGTTAGCATATATCTGCTACCCGTGTGAATTGCTTCTCTTTTTTTCTTCTTTTTTTATTTTTCTTTTTTTGTGACCATACGTAGGTATGTATCTCCATAGGGGCTGGCCGGGAGATTAAGAGCTTGAAAGAAATGTAACAGAATTGTTCACAAAAAAGAAAGTATGTTTGATAACTACTCCTTAAAACTTACGTCGGCGTCTCGCTGTACAGTATCCGGATTATCGTAGATCTTTGACACGCATTCAGTCCCCACCGAAAGTGTAGTCGGAATGGCCTGAAATAATGTATGCAAATTAGAGATGTTCGGTGATCTGTAAAACTTAGGCGGTCCCTTATGCGTTAGCCTAAAATGGCTGGACGGCGAAAGCCATCTTCTTATTTTTCTTCGGCATAGGTGGCGAAACGTGTAAATTCTGTTGTTTTGATTGTTGTGTCTAGCCAGGGATCAAAACCTTGAGCATCTTAGCTCGAAAGCCAATGCACTACATAGCCCTAATCGAGGGTGGATATCTACCCGCCGTGCTACAGCTTCGCAGATTAACTCTCGGGCTAATAAAATTCGAGGACGCAGAGTGGAATCCCGGCCGTGGCGAGCGCAATTTTGCACATGTTTGAGGCGCACCTTAAAGAACCAAAGGAGGTAAAATCAACCCAATCCTGAGTCCTCCACTTCGATAGCTGCAACATTTATATAAGCACAGAATAGGCATAATATGCTGTACAACAGAGCTTTAGATATGATGAATGCAATGATCTTTTGTTAAGAGCTCAGCCAACCGATAGGTCAGTATTGACTGCAGCGCAAGTTTCACGTTTTAGATTTTGTGCGAGACTACTTCTGATCGTTAGGCGTGACAAAGTTTGCGTGTCCTATAGGTTAGTCTATTTGGTTATTGGTAGGTAGACACCGCCGAAAGCTTAAATTCAGGGAAAGTTGTATAGTCATTCACCAAGGGACCGAGCCTTGGACCACCGCTTGGTGGCGGAGGCTCGCAATCTCGAAACACTCTGGTCCTCTCCAAAAGAAGCAGCGCAAGTTCCTCGTTGTCAGTACGTTCACGGATGATGGCCTCCGCGGTTTTCAAGATATCATCTTCTCCTGAAAGAAAAAAAGAGGCGACATCGATAACATTCTACTTACCGTTGTAGAACAGATCTATCTATCTATCTATCTATCTATCTATCTATCTATCTATCTATCTATCTATCTATCTATCTATCTATCTATCTATCTATCTATCTATCTATCTATCTATCTATCTATCTATCTATCTATCTATCTATCTATCTATCTATCTATCTATCTATCTATCTATCTATCTATCTATCTATCTATCTATCTATCCAGCTAGCGAGCCAGCCACCTACGTCTTGGCGCTCTCATAGTCATATCCTTGATATGGTAGATAACAAAAGTGTATAAGAGGGCATGCGTGTATGACGAACATGTGTCGCAGGTTATGACACGATTAACGGGACTTCCCTGTAGCGTACGTCATGAAACTCTTTCAACCAGTCACGTGTGGCATGCACCCGGACACCGCGGCCCATGGCACGTATGTATGCGCCGCACGTGATTCACAGCACACATCAGCCAAGAGTTTGGAAATGCTAACGCGATAAACTGAAGGGGCCTGTGTTGCGGAAAAGGCGTCGGCGGCGTTGTCAATGAGGGAAAATCTCCTTGGATCCAAAGAATAGATATGACGGCTTCAGCCGGAATCTACCTAGGGATTCTGGACGGCAGTCAAGTATGCTACCACCAGTGCTTCAAACTGATCTGAAAAAAGACCGTACACAGGCGTCGTGTTGGGACATTGCCAATCGTGGTTGCAGTGTTGGCTATTCGCTTTCATAATAATATGTATCAAACGTTTCATATCTGCACATATGACTCTGCATGCTCTAGTCCAACATCGCTTGAATACGCCCACGACTAGCACTTATGAAATGCGCATCATCGCACCATGGCGTACACTTCACTGCGAAAAAAAAAATAGACTTCTACGCTCCAACGTGAGTGACGACGTTAAGTCGAACTATGAGCTACCCTTTACGCGCCAGCACCCGCCACGGTGGCCTAGTGGTTATGGTACTCGATTGCTGATCCGAAGGTCGCGGGAACGAATGCCGGCCGCGGCGGCCGCATTTTCGATGCAGGCGAAAATGCTAGAGGCCCGTGTGCTAAGATTTAGGTGCACGTTAAAGAACCCCAGGTGGTCGAAACTTCCGCAACCCTCCACTATACGGCACCCCTGATAATCATATTGTGGTTTTGGGACGTTAAACCGAACCAATTATTATAATTACTCTGTTTCACATTACATGGGAGTGTACACTTCACAACGAAGAACACCACAACATGAATAACACAGAGGAAAAATGGGAGGCACTGCTGTCCAGCTCGGCCTTTGATGATCAGCTTTGTCTGATCCAACGGGCAGAGAAGATGGCAAGGGCCAGCGGAGCCCTGGAATAGGGGCCCGACCATTTGCTTTGCTCCGCGTTATACGCAAATAAAGTTTCTCTCTCTCTCTCTCTCTTTACGCGCCAGTGTAGTCGTCATGTCTGGCACGCCCACGATGTGTGCACCATACAGTTTCCTAAAATGACCTAGAGGGAACTCTGGCGCTGCGATCGTTCAGCCACCATGGGAATGATGGGTAGTACACGGATTTGCCTAGTCTTCGTGCTTGTGGGCTTCGAACGCACTTGTGGCTTTGTTTATTGCTACGTATTGGTTTTCTTTCGGATAAAAGAATGGATCGTTGTGAACTTCGTGACCAGATTTGAATCGGTGACCCTAAAGAAGTTAAAGTGGTGAAGTGAAACTGCTGATTTTTGCTGAACTTCGTTTTGCGACAAAGCGGATGCAGGCGACGCGGAGCCAAACGGAGCCGAAAGGACGAAGTTTAGACAAATCCGTGTACTACCCATGATTCCCATGCTGGCTGAAGCGCGATGCATAGCAGCTCCCATAGACACTAGCGCCAGAGTTCCCTCTAGTAAGTATTGTAGGAAACTCTATGGTGTGTGGGGCTCAGAACTCCACCTTGAGGCACGCCGCGACAGGTGTAATGGTGCGTGGTTGGACCGTCTTCAGTTTGTACAAAGAAGGTCCTGGCCTCCAAATAGCTGTCAATCCATTGGTAAACACGGCCTCCTAATCCAATACTTGCCAAGACATCCAGAATGGCTTCATGCGATACGTTGTCGTAGGCGCCTTTCACGTCCAAGAACATCGCCGCAGTTAATCTTTTTAGGCTCTTTTGCTGTTGCACCGACTTAGCGCTTCTCGGCCTGGTTGACGCACTTCCACGGTCTGTTCATCTATCAATATATGCCGATGACATCTGCATCTGGGCTTCGGGGGTGACGCGTCTTCACGTACGTGCCAGGCTTCAGAGAGCGGCTACACTGACGACAAAGTACCTTCAAGGACGGGGGCTGGAGCTGTCATCAGAAAAGTGCTCACTTGTTGCCTTCACGCGCAAGGCGATGGGCCCGTATGTAATTAAAATCAACGGCCATGCTATCACTTATGAGAAGACCCACCGCTTTCTGGGGGTCATAATCGATCGCGACCTGTCCTGGAGCCCTCACATCGCCTACATGAAGAAGAAACTGACCATGATCACCCACGTCTTAAGGTTTCTTGCTGGAAAATCGTGGGGTGCATCTGTGCGAGCGATGCTTCATCTTTACACCGTTCTGTTCCTCGGTTTCATGCGCTACAGCCTACCTGTGCTTTGTAAAACCCGAAGAACGAACGTACGTGTCCTCCAGTCGCTTCAAGCTCAAGCACTGAAAATATGCCTTGGCCTTCCGAGATGCACATCTACAGCAGCGACTGTCGTCATCGCGCGTGACCATCCAATCACTACATACATACGCGTCGATGCTTTGAGAATGCACATCAGACATTTTGCTCGGATTCCGTCGCACCACCTCGCCTCACTTCCTACATCTAGGCCGCACTCTGCGTTCAGCGGTACTGTAGCATCACATCGAACAGTGATTCCCTCGACCTTCAAGCATGCAGAAAGACCGCCGTTACCATTGTGGTGTCTACACCCACTCGAAGCCCTACTCACCATTCCCGGAATCCAAAAGAAGAAACAGTCGTCATATTTAGCCCTACAACAAGCCACACTACTGTACCTGCACGAGAAACACAGCGGACGCCTTCACATTTACACGGACGGTTCTGTCTCTTCTGAAAGCTCAGCAGGGGCAGTATTTATTCCCGCGAAGTCAATCACCATAAAATTCAAAACAACGCATTTGACATCATCAACGACCGCAGAACTCGCCGCCATCCGTGCAGCACTAGAATTTGTAATTGAAGAACCTTCGCAAGCTTGGTCCATCTTCGCTGACTCCAAGGCAGCTTTTCAATGTCTTATGTCGCCATTTCGTTATGGACCTAATGAGCAGTTAGTCGCTGCTATAAGGCTTCTCCACCACCATGCAGTCGAGAAACAACACAACATAGCGTATCAGTGGATACCGGGTCATTGTGGTATATACGGTAACGACCGTGCGGATGAGGCCGTCCGATCTGCACATGACAGTGACCACTACGCAGATATACCGTTCTCCAGAACCGACGCAGCTACAAGACTTCGTTCGCTGGCACGTGAACTCACACTTGCCCAGTGGAACTCGGCTGAATTCTCCAACGCTCGTCTACACAGCTTGGATCCCAATCTCCAGCTCCGTCTTCCGTCAGGAATATCGCGAGCTGAGGAGACGCTTCTGTGCCGCCTGTGGCTTGGCGTGGCCTTCACGAATGCCTACTCCTATCTGATTGGAATGGCCAACAACTCCACATGCAATTACTGCAGCTGCGAAGAAACGATCTCCCATCTTCTGTGTGAGTGTCCCCGTTTCAGTGCGCCAAGAAAAGAACTTTCCAATGCGCTAGATAAACTTGATAATCGCCCTTTGTCGGAACAAAGGGTTTTGGGACCCTGGCCGAGTCCATCGTCAGCACAGAAGGCTTTAAAAGCATTATTGAGCTTCTTGCGGACAACTGGTCTTAGAGACAGACTCTAAGAAGTGACATATTCTCGTTTCCTTTTTTTTTTTTTTTCCATCTTTTTTTTTTTTTCTTTTTCCTTTTCTGGCTCTCCTTTTTTCTAACATCTCTCTTCTATCATCTTTTATCCCCCTTACCCCTTCCCCCAGCACAGGGTAGCCAGCCGGTCTAAGAACTGGCTAACCTCCCTGTCTTTCCGCTTGTTTCTTCCTTCCTTCCTTCTATGGTGTGCACTACTACTCAATTCATGAGAAAACATCGATACCGCTCGTAACGCTTGGCTGAAGGCAAGAAATGCGGCATAGGTTGCTACTCGCTGACTGCTTCGCATGAAAGCGATTGCCACAATGCGTGACATCTGCCGCATTTTTTGTCATGAGCACCATTAAACTCATCACTGACTATTGAAATTCACACGTAAGTGCAATTCTTTTTACGTGGATCTACTCACCTTGATTTCCTTCCGTGACGAGGAAAAGCACGAGCAGGAGATTCACGCGAAATACGCTTGTCATTCTGCCTCTCAAATAACTGCAGTCTGGGTGGCTGTAGATCCGACTTTGTGACTATGACAATTTCAGAAAAGGCCGCGTAACAGGGCTATGTTTGCAGCTCCGGCCTCCTGAACGCGTTCTCACCAGCCTTTACACGTGTGTGTGTCTCTATATGCCTCTATATAACTGCGCTAGCATCGTCACGAGAAAACAATGTACTAAATAAAGCAAATGGTGAACTCATTAGGTAGAAGAAACCTGGTGATACAAAGTATGGTAGCCACCGGTAGACCGCCACCACTACCACGGCATGGCAAATTGACCGCGCAACGTCTGTTCGTAAGCCTGGATTAACTGCAGATGACACGGGTGATACATGCCTTGAGAAAGACGTGAGCCCTTCGTGAAGAGGCAAGCGTAGCTCGCTTATGGTTTAGGACCGTGTACCTACTGATTGGACGACATGGGTAATGAAGGCCCTTAGATGTCAAGATATAGCTAATATGTTTCTGCGTGTGCAGCCTGATGATGCCGGGTAGTGAGCTGTGACCTAGGGTACGGGTAATGTCTTGAGGAGTGTACTTGAGCTCTGACGGATCAGGAGAAAAAAGCAAGAATGCAGACATCTGCTTCATAAGAAATGAAATGCTTTCAGTTTTCACAGACTCTTAAACCGAATAAATCTGGTTTACCGTACTTAAGCTGCACTGTATTCAAGCAAATATGCGGCTACACGATGTAAATTTTTTGGAAGAACTGAAATCATTCACGCGAAACGACATGCATGCACTAAAGTCTTATATTATTCCTATGATCTCAAATGCGAGTAGACGGTCACCTACTGCAAGCCGACCTGCGCAGCAGTGACACGACCAAATATTACCATTGAATATGTGATCAGATTCCACAATACACTGCTTCAATTCAAACGCAACTTAAGCCTTCTTGAAGCACACATATAATGCCCAAATAAATAACAAGCCATTTGCGTTAAAGGCAAGCATTCTTCCCATTAAAAAAAAAAGAACAGCTTGCTTAGAAGTCCATTTAGGATCCTCCTATTAGACCTGGCAATGTCGTTTCAGTGTTATGTTATTTTCATTTCTTATGTTCATCGTTATAGAAGTTGAACTAACGAAAAGTAATTTAACGTATGTGTGTCGCTGGAAAGAATGTTTCGACAAAGCGAATTATCTCGCCATAAATTATTCATATTTACAGTCGGTATGCTTTAAGACAGGACAGCCCCTCATAGTAATGTGCCACTTTGGAATTGCATATTCGAAATGCGCATAATTCTAAAGCGCAATACCTTCCCAAACGTTTACTCCTAAGTGATATCCTTGAGTTTTCTTTCGACTAGTTTTTCTTTCCATCCGTAGCGGACCGATGGCTAATTATTTGTTAATGTATATATGTCCGTTTCACGTGTGCTGCCATAGCTTTTCCACTAGTTTGGGAAATTTCAACTGATTTCCTCAAAAACTTCTGGAGAGTACATGCGCAGTCAGGGTCATTAGTTTAAGGACCACGATTAGATAAATAGTCACAGTTTCGCCGCAAGGGCGAAGCAAAGAATGCGATAGCAAGAAATTGGAATTTCACACGAAGAACGAGAAGAAGCTCGATACCCTCAGCGCCTGTCACAGTTGTTATATCTTTGTGCTTGAGCAACGCGATGCAAGTGTCGACAATGGAGAATAGATGGTCTTAGATATTTCTTTTTCTTTTAAACTGCAGCGCGTGGAGTGACCCCCTGCGTTTCTTGCCACACGGGAGGTGTGATGCAAGGTGTGCCCGGTGTTCTTTGTTTTTTTCCTTCTTCGACATCACGAGTAGGTACAGAAAAGGGCCACTTTGTCGTGCGCGTCTCAAGAGCAGTTTTCAAACTGAAAGAAAATTAAGAGCGTTGCGTGATATAAAACACGCTCAAGCTCCTCCGAGATTTGCTTATCACCAGCGGTAAATAATGTATATAAATAGCTCGCCGTTATTTCGGCGGCGCATGCATGG
This sequence comes from Rhipicephalus sanguineus, assembly GCF_013339695.2. Classification (NCBI taxonomy): domain Eukaryota; kingdom Metazoa; phylum Arthropoda; class Arachnida; order Ixodida; family Ixodidae; genus Rhipicephalus; species Rhipicephalus sanguineus. The sequence goes on along the minus strand of NC_051185.1, from coordinate 32,027,168 downwards.
GGCATGGTTGAGTTGTCTAAATCAGCGGGCTGGGGAGCGAGGGGTTGATGGTTCGAATCCCCGCCGGTTCTAAAACGTGCTAACAACATTTACTGTGCAGCTCGACCATACACGTTCTCAAATCTCTGAAAAATTCAACGCTTCCTCGGAATTAGTGGTCTTTAAAATATAACGCCGACGGTACATTGCAGAAACAATTTTTATGGGCGTACGTGACACGTGACTTTGTGTTGTCCGGTTCTCTTCTCTTGCGTCCCGCGCTAGTGTGCGAATGTTTGCTGCTGCGTCACTTCTTGGCCGTGGAATGGGCGTCATCACGCCATTTTTGTGAGCTTTCTCCGCCGCATCACCGGCATGCTCGTTACCCCTGATACCGCAGTGGTCTGGTAACCGCGGAAAAGTTACGTTTATACTCATCTTCTTCCCTATCTAATTGTTCTCTTTCTTACTTCTCTTGCTCCCCTTATTCCTCCCCCAGTGCAGGGTAGCAAACAGAATATTTATCGTCTGCTCAACATCCCTGCCTTTACTAATTACGTGCATATATATCTCTCTTTTGTCCGTGAGTGGGCGTGTCACCCTCTTTCGCGGCGAATAGACAGGGTCCCTGTAGCAGCACACGCTATTCGCGTCATTCCGACTGATCAGTAAGTTTTGCGCTGCCTGCAAATTATTTATTTGTTCTTTGATTTCATAGTTCTTAAAGCGCTCGCCAGTTGTAACTCCGCCACCTATCAGCATGGTTTTTTTTTTTTCAGCTCAGTGTAGCAAACCGGATGCTTGTATAGCTGGACTTCTGGCCCTCCGCCTTTTCTGTCGCAAATCGTATTGTTGCAAGGTATACTCAACCGCCATTTTCAAACCGAATTCAACTACATCCTCCCCAACCGCACCGGTGGTCTAATCATTATGGTGCTCTACTGCAGACCCGAAGGTTGCGGAATCAAATCCCGGCCGCAGCGGTCGCATTTCATTAGATGCAAAATGCTAGAGGCCTGTGTATTGTTCGATGCCAGTGCACGTTAAAGATCACCAGATGGTCAAAATTTCCGAAGCCCTCCACGACGGTCTCCCTCATTATCATTCGTGGTCTTGGGACGTAAAACCAAAACAATCATTATTATAATTATTACATATCTTCCCATGTGCTGTGTTGAATGATTTCTGGGAAGCTCCAAGCTAGATCTCCAATGGTGGGCATCTAACTATACAGCAGTGCTGGTGCAGTAAGCACGATGCAATTCTTCGCACTGTCCCAGTGAAAATGAGACAGCTTCATACGCACGGGACAGCAGAGAAAAGTTACAAGGGACGAAAAAGAATTGCCACGAAATCTCCGTTCTTATGACGTTTATTAAGCCACGTAAAACGAGGAACAACGCAGCAATTCACATTTTTATTCTTTAATTCTGTAGAACAGCTCAAGCAACTGACGAGGCGAAGGCTCGTGGGCTGCTGCTGTTCATCAGGCGGCCGAAGATGCTTCCAATGCTGCCAGCTTTGGAAGAAAGCAAGCCTGAAACGATGGGTGACACAGGTTAGTTCGAGTAATTTGTAAAATTTTAGCCACTGTGGATCAAGTAAATAGCCGAAAGTGTGTTTCCTTATTTTGTTTCGTAACAGAAAGCACGTACTCTATCGCCATAGTCTGTGTGACCACCCTATTACATTCGACTCTGGCCATTCTTCATACGTCAGAGATCGTATATATTATATAGTGCTTCTGACTATTTTTAGTATTTTTTTTTCATTCTTTCTCGTTTTTGTTGTTTTTTGTGTTTTTTCAATATCAATATTATTATGATGGGATAGATGGCTGTAACGTAGCCGACCTTCCCATCTGTTTTATATCATATCCATGGTTTTAAGCTAGCATTGTATGATCAATAAAAATCATGTTTCCTTCTCCCTGCGTAATGCCTTTGGGCCGGAGCGTATTACGAAATAATTTTGTATATATATAAATAAAAAAAATGAAACGGCCCGTATTTTGGGGACAGCTACTTTTTATCCAACTGTACAAAGGCTCTATTTTTTGTGTTAATTGTCTACTCACAAATCCAATCATGTTAGTTGATGGCTACAATGCATCCATCATTTCGTTTCTTCTCTTGTGAAGAAGTATGAATGCATTTTTTTGCGCACAAAACGTGTTTGTCTTTCTTCGTGCCCACCTGTTCCTTGCGCTGTTCAGTTATAACATCAAGTGCCTGCATGCCGTAGTCTGCACCCTCTATAGAAAACATGCGAGTGTCTGCGACCATAACCACAACGCTAGTGAAGGGTCCATAGCAACACAGGCGTACGAATTCGACGTCACGAAGGTTGCGCAAATATGTATGTCAAGACAAATCAAATATTTAGACAAGCCGTAAGAAAAAACACTACACCAGGCTTCTCACATTAACTGAAGGGTCGCTAAATAAGCGAAAGTCGTGATTCATATTTTTGTCAGACAGCTTGGATACTTTTAAAGTTTTATTAAGCATTGCTCAAATGATCTCGAAAAATACTTACTCAACTTGAAATTATTCACAATCTAATTGCTACAATAGTGCAAGAAAATTTAAGTAGTTTGTCGCGGCAAAAATTTTGGCATGCAGGAAAATAACTTATTTGCTGCACTGGTGATGATGAGAACCTCCAGATCGCTCTTTCAAATTATGTCTAATTGCCTGTTTCTGATTCATCCAACTCTCAGCTAAGGATGCGTAAATATTCTTACGTTAATGCCCGACGATCCTTTGCATTAGGACGTTTAATTAGGCAAGTTGGCGTGATTCCATCTTGAAGGAATAAAACGTCCTCGTCCTCGTCCTCGTTCTTTCGCACGTTTTACTCACTCAAGACGATCCTTCTTTGCACTGACTAACTGATTTGGCAGCTTGATAGCGTCCGCATGGTAATTCTTGAAACGCTCTCAAGTACGCTTGAAATCTCAAGTACAATTGAAGCCTGAGTGTAGCCGTGTTTCGGAAAGCTGATACCAAAAAGGGCATACAGTCATTCCACGCTTTGTCCATCCTCTAGCCGTCATTTTCTCAAATGTTTCTTGCTGTATTATTGACGCAGCGAAAAGAGCGAAGGTTCCTGTGGTCCTTCTGAAAATTCCTAGGAATTTTTTTCGGCAATTTTTCAACAGCGGAGCTCCTTCAGCCGGCTGTAAAAACTTTGGTATCCGCAGAAAACTACAGGTGGGTATGCGTCTCATGAATTCAGCAAGCCCACTACGAGACGGGAGGTGCGAGCGTTAAACGAAAACTCTTGCTCGGCGAAATAGAGCACGCGAAAAACGTGACAGAGAGAGAGAGAGAGAAAGAGAGACAGAAAGGAAGAGAGAGAGAAAATAGAGAGAAATACAAGAAGAGAAATAGAAAGAGAAAAAGTGAAAGAGAGATAAAAAAAGCACAGAGAAAAACTGCAACAGAATGAAAGAAATAAAGAGAAACAAAGAAAGAGGGAGAAAAAAGCAGAGATAGACAGAAAGAGATAGAAAGAAGGATAGAAAGACAGAAATAGAAAGAAAGAAACAGGCATGAAAAATAGAAAGCAAAAACAGAGAGCAAGACATAAAGAGAAAGAAAAAGAGAAAAAAAGAGAAACAAAGAAAGAGAGAGAAAGAAGCAGATGAAATAGAAAGAAAGCAAAAAAAGAGAAATAAAGATAGAAAGAGTGAGAACGAGAAATAATTAGATAGAGACAAAGAAACAAAAGAAAGCAAAAGGTACAAAAGACAGATACAAGAAACAATGGGAAAGAGAAAGAAAAAGAGAAAAAAAAAGAGAAAAAAGGAAGGCCACCAAGCTCCTCTCTTTCTTCAGGCTTGGCGCGAAGCTGCCATATTTCTTTTTGTTTGTTCTGCGGTTCTTTCTAGGGTAATGCGTTAGAGACCATGTATATGCATCGGGAAAATCCGTGGCTTACCACGCCTGCGTGTTGCTTCCTTGGGTTAAACGTGTGCGGACGTTTATCCCAACTTATTACTATCACTTATTGTTAGGAACCCACGGGTTGTACCTACCTTCATGGCTTCGTAGGTGGCGTTTTCTTTTTCAGTCGGGGGTGTTGATTCCTGCATGGCAAATGACACGTGAGTCGGTAATATTACAGAGTCCTGAACTAAATTTTCTCGGAAGGGTAAATTGTCAGAAATCCGGCCTTTCCTATCGGTAATATCGAATACTACCACTCATTAAAAGAAAATAAACGATGGTATCGAAAATAGTACCCCGGAGACATTTTCTCTTGCAACAGAAATCATTCTGCAGAATGTGAGGTAACCATTAATTAGACACGAACACAAATTATGGCTATCAATGAATGCATGACCAACAAAACTGTTTTCCTTTGTCGTGTGTTCCAATTATAACCATACTATTGTTCTTTTGCGTTGTACCTTCTTACTGTACTAGTTTTTGCCGACACCTGATTCACTGTCATAGCACTCGGTGCCAGTGGCGTCCTTTTCATCAACTGAAACATGTACGGATGCGCAATGTTCTCTGTTATTAGGTGTTAATACGTGCTTGGGGGCCCCCAATTTTTGGCATATAGGGGTGGGTGACGTGCTCTGTATGCCCAGGCGAAGGCAGGTCCTACGGCCGTCGGAATGAAGTTGTGAAAGCGTACGTCGTGTCTAAAAATACCTTTCACTCTCAGTGACTGCGTGACAACTTTTATAATTCGCTCTCTGTCTGTCTGTCTGTCTCTCTCTCTCTCTCTCTCTCTCTCTCTCTCTCTCTATATATATATATATATATATATATATATATATATATATATATATATATATATATATATATAATTTCGTCTGTGCCAACTTTACCAGTGTGATCCGGCACTACTCTGTCAATTGAAAACGTTCATTAAATTTCGATATACTTTCTAACCGGAGGTCCCATTCTTTTAGTATTGTTACGTGAGTACTTCCGTGTGTATAACTATTTTGTACGTTACGCGCTTACATAAATGAGCTCAAACTGAAACTGACATGACTGAATGTAGCTGGTGCGAAATTTCGCTATCAATGAACATCATACCTTGAAGCGTTTCGAAGCCTCCCTGAAGCACTGGTGCTCCTGAAAAAAAAAAGAATAAAACAACAAAATAACATTGGTATTTGTACGAGTTGGTGGCGGCAAACTGATTCTCGACTTGTGAGTCACAGCTTCTGTGAAATTACGCAGCCGTTCTTATTGCACTTTTTGATTTGATGATGTCATTTATCACGTCGTCATTCAAGCACGCGCGGTACACATCTACTTATCGTTACTATAAGTGTATAAATGTTAGCTTGAAATACAATGTACACGCTACCTGTCGCGGCGGTGTAGAGGTTATTGTGCTCGAGTGCTGATCCGCAGGTCGCGGGATCGAATCGCGGCCGCGGCGGCTGCGTTTTCGATGGAGGCAAAAATTCTGGAGGCCCATAAACTTAGATTTATGTGCACATTAAGGAACCCCAGATGATCGAAATTTCCGGAGCCCTCCACTATGGCGTCCCTCATGGTCATATTATGGGTCTGGGACGTTAAAGCCGAACAAATAATATTGTACTGTCTGTACACGCTAAGCAAAACACCATGGTGATGTAGAATGTAGAAAAACAGCAAATTATTGTGCACCCGAACTTTCGGCAAGCATTCCTTGCAACATGGAACTATACGCTGAACCTGCAAGCATTGATTAGTCGCAAGTTTAAGCACGTGAGTCGGTATTACAGCTTTAGACAACGTAATGGAGTTATCGTTTGCGAGCATACGCAAGTGCTCTGTCCACGTCAGGAAGCGCTGAATTATTAAATAAATATATGTGAATTATGTACAGTGTGGTCCACTGTTAAAGGGAACACTCGAACGATCACCTTCCATATTGCTAGCCCCCTAACTGCTACTGGATGTGGAAAAATTGTTCGTGCATGGCACTATAGTCTGTCAAAACGAGCCAGAACTGCCAACTACCAGTAGTTTTATGCGGATGTAAGCCATTATGCTTCTGCAAGAGAGCGAAATCCGGCCATGCCCTGCACGCAAGTGTTCCTTTTAACAGTGGACCCGTCTGTACATATTGACGCAATGTGCCATTGAATAATTAATTAATTAATTTAATGACTACGGAAATTTATGCTTACAGCGATGTCTCTTTCGGCAGCGTCTGCAATTCCAGATTTCGTTGCGGCGCACTGCGTTCCTTCCTTCGTTATCGGCACAGTGTACTGAAATAAAAGAAGTAATACATAATATATAATTATGCATGTACATATATAATTGCCACAAATTCCTCTCACAGAAGCAATACCTGATGTTGAATTTCATTCAAACATACAGATTGAGCGCCACGAGGAGTCGAAACAAACAAAAGTGCGTAACTTAAGTAATATCTGTGATGTAGTACTCGCTTAATTACCATAACATCTCTCGAATTTAAATCGTCTTAATCTTCCCAACCTAAAGCGAGCTAGAGGCTTTACACGATATACAGAAACGTACTTACTCGTAGGATCAGATCAAGCTGCGCCTTACAACTAGAAGTGCTATAAAATTTTAAACAGAACCACTCTTCTTTGTTATCTTAATGAAGGTTAAAGATATAAACTGGCTTACTAACTGGGCAACAGAGGCTGTGAAAGTCCTGTCCAAGTGCAAATTACTTCACCACCAAGCTCTGTGATGTGAAAAGCCGCTTGTAGGTGTTCTCGCTGGGGAAATAACACTAACCGATTAACTTCAAACGAGAGGGCAGACGTCGTAACAGGTATTTATTATGCTTGCACTGATGGTGTCGTGCCTTTACTTCGTATTGTGCTTTACTAAATAAGTGCAGTAATTATTGCCGCTACCGAGATAGTACTGTAAGTGGTTCCCGTAATTATTCATTGCTTGTTGAAAGATGCTGCTTCGATGAAGATTTCTTCTCTGACCTGCAACTGTTCGCTGTAAAATGTATTGTCTATGGCGAAAACAAATGCGTTTTATTGATTGATTGATTGACTGATTGACTGATTGATTGAATTAATTAATTATTCATTTACGATTGATTGATTGATTGATTGATTGATTGATTGATTGATTGATTGATTGATTGATTGATTGATTGATTGATTGATTGATTGATTGATTGATTGATTGATCGATCGATCGATCGCGACTGCCATAGCTCTTTCCATCTATTGCCTTTTCAATACTTTATGCCCGAAGCAAACCTCGCCTTTTTTGCGCTGCTGTAGACTGCGATACCAAAAGGCAGTCTATCGAATAAAAAAAGTGTATTCTCTCTATATATTTTTACCATCTTGACTACTTTGCCAAGCTACATTTGAAAATTGTGTTTTTGTTGCTTATTCACCAACGGGATGATGTCGTTAGTTGAACGTTATCTAGGAACTTCATGTCATGGGTCTTCCATATTATATGGTAACGTTCAATGCGCGCACACATTTAATTTACAAGCAACACGGACCACCTAGAATTCATGATCTTGTGTTAACTAGACAGCACGGGTGACATATATAAAAAAAGTGGAAGAGAGCACGAGTCTCTCGTTATACTGCAAGTTACCTTTTTTAGCAGTTCGATGCCCTCCTCCTTATGCTCGGCGGCGCAATCTTGAAGAATCTTGACTCTTGCCAAGATTTTCTCAGCCAGGGCGTCACTGCCAGCGTTTTCTCGAATAGTCTCCTCTATGAGCTTTGCCACATCTTCAGCTGCAAGAATATCATCCACAGAAATATACGCATTACCCGTGGTGGGTAACAAGAGCCTTAACTTTCTTTAACAGAGGTCAACACACTTGTATAGGACGCTGGAACTGCATGATGTGGCATGCTCGAGCACGCTCCAGTGTCGTGTACACCAATAACAAGCAGTTTGAGATAGCCCACACTTGAGCATCCATCCTTAGAGGTCATTTTTGCGGTCAAACAGCCTTTAGAGACTAAAGGCTGTTTCAGCCTTTAGTATCTGTCTCCGCAGGAAGTGAACTGAAATAAATTACTTTGATCTGATTTGATTTTATTTTATTTGATGTATGCTATAATTTGGGCTCTTTCAAACCAAGCGTAGTCGGCAAACGTCGTCATTGCAGGCAGGGGCGCGCCGTCCCTGTGTTCTAGACAAGTATGTTGACCTCTGTACAAGAAAGAGTATCACGCTAGCTTTCACGTTGTTGTAGAAGGTTCCTGTAATTTTGGGTTTTTTCGCTTGCTTTCTTCAGTCACATTTCAACATGCATAAAATTAATGAACTGTGAATTGTAAACACTGTGCAATCAGTGGCGCTTTTACATCAGCGGCAAGAAATTGCGGCCGTTGGTAAGGAAGGTTTTCGTCAAAAAAGATGTCAGATTAAAGCTTTTTTCGTAAATTATTGGAGCTTTTGACCGCTGAAGCTTAACTGAGCTAAATATTGTCACGTTGTCGCTAAGGTGAAGAAAAGCAGGACGTAGTCGATAAAGATGAAACGCTTTAATGGGCTGAACTTGTGCCCGGTAAAGACAAGTACAAGTGCCAGTCGCTGTACAAACATAGGAACAGGCTATCGGGGACTGCGACGGACGTTGAGCGTCACAAGGGGCGTACCATTTCAACAAAAAAAGGAAAATTCTTCAACGAAAAAGCGGCAGCCACGGAGAAGATGCCACATGAGACCGTAGGCAGCATTTCATGCAGCGTAGGCATTTCTTAACACATAAGCTGTTCTTGGTCGAACCTTTCATGTCCGGGAGTCGTGACAACGCTTGCGGGCATCACAAACGGGTATGCGCCACAGACATTGGGTAAATCCCAGTGCTCACCACTGATCCACTAAAAATGAAGGCAACAGTTAGCCCAACAAACGGGTATGTGCCACAGCAGTCTGTGCGGCCTATCAGAAAACTATCGTCCTCATAAGCGCGTACGTGCTACAGAAATTGGTTAAATCTCACTACACACAACTTCCACTAAGAAGGAAGAAGGCAACAGTTAGCCCATGAAATGGCGTGCGCGTTACCATAGCCACACCACTGTCACGTGATACCTTGTGATTATAAAAGGTAGTGGCTATCCCAACACCTCAAATCTTAACATAGAGTGTTTAATAAAAAGCAGTGGTACAAGATATCTGAAAGACTTGAAAAACATAGAAATGCGTGTGCCTGACGAAGGGAACGCCAGAAGCTTCGCTGTTTCATCGGTGTCCGCGAAGCGGAGCTGGTTGAATTTTTTTTTCTTTTCGCACCAATGAAGCAACGCTTTGGAAGAGGCGAACGTGACAGCGTGATGAAGGATCGAGATAAAGGATTCACTCACACGTGGCGGCCGCTCTTCCGTAAATTTTTTTTAGACGGTACGGCCCTACCATCATTTAGCGTCCATCGCAGCCATCGATGGCATGCTCAATCGACCTTCGTGCGCGGAGCAGCCTTCGATTATTCGTCAACTTACATTTAAGGGCACTAAACGAGCCGCGCGTTAGGCGGCAGTCACGAGGTATTTTTTTTTAATTCGCGCGCTTTAAGGAAAGGCCGAAAAAAATAAGCAGGGTAGCATCTTAGCATAGATGTTAAAAATTCGATGTTTCTGAACAAGCGCTACAACTTTTCTCTGGAGTTCCTATTTAAAAATTTCCTTACCTAATATTTTTTTAAGTGCTGAGAAACTAGAAAAAAAATATTACAAATTATTAGAAAAAAAATATTCTGAAGTGCTCTGTATGGCTCAAAACAATACTGTAATACTGGGCTAATCGTAGGCGCGTAAGGCCTATGTTTATTTTTTTTAATATTTGGTGCTTCCTAGCTGAAACACCCCGTATAGAACAAATTTCTGCACGCACGTGCGCTCTTACAAATATAAATTGTTCAACTGTTAAAGTGAGTTGTGTAGCCTGAATTTTTCATTTTAGTAATGTTTACTTAATACTTCATAGTAGAAATGCTTCTAAAGCGCCTGGTTTAAACACTTTTATTTTAGTTGGAGTGAACTTGCAGTAACAAAATCTAAAACCTTATGAAAAAACACTTTCAGCTGCAGCAAACATTTTAGGCCACAATGCTGGTTATGTCTTCTGTGTGCTGATTTTTACCAGGGATGTTCATAAAAAATGAATTTTCTTTTCATTGTAACTGCGTTTTTTTTTGTGAGCGCTTTCAGTCTGGTTTTCCAAATTTTCCTTCAAAAGTGGCTGACCGAGCATGACTATACGTTTTAGTGCGTAACAATGTTGTGTGTCCTTAAGTTCTTTTAAGTCTGTTATTGTGACTCGTGCCTTTTCTTCTCCTCGAACCAGTTCTCAACATTTCGGCCCAAATTCAAGTCACATGGTCGTTGTAAATCAACTAAACTAAACTAAACTAAACCTTCCATCGCATCAAACATGCGCGAACTCACCCTCATCGGCGGCTACAAGGCACACGAAGCCGATGCAAAGGCACAGCACGAAACCCGTCTTCATCGTAGAGCTGGGCTTACGTTTAACTAGTAGACAATATCAACACGAGCGCGGCGTATCCAGTTGCAAAAAATTCAGACGTGTCGGAGTGGAACTGACGCGTTGTCTTATATACTACCGGCATGCATCGCCGGGTCATCAGCTAGATGACGCTGGTGTCCTCGTGTTGTAGCGGAACCCGCCTTTCAAGTGTGTTTATAAACTTCGAGGCGCAAACGACTCTGAGTGAGCGAGGGAGTATTCGGAAATCAAGAATAAAAGAAAATTACAATGGGAGCCGTCAAGGTCTACAATAATGGGGCGTCAACTCGAAGCTGCTGACTTTATGTTTTTTATTTTTGATTCACTTCAATCGCATGAGGAAGTTGGTCGCGCAAGGTGGCACTTCTTGATTTTTTTAACGTGGTGCTTTGCATGGAAAAACCAGTTTGCCTAATGCCTTCCTGATAGAAGGCGTCTGATCTTTCAAGTCGGTAGTGTACGTCCCATCTCTGAGATGCGCATATCTAACAGAGGCGTAGGATTCTTCTTTTTTTATTTCGACATTTGGAAATCGAGTTGCGAGCCGTGACCGACATTATTAAGGGACGAGGAAGTTAAGCAAGCGTCGATTATTTTTTTGTAATGCATGTCTGGAACATAAAATATACTAAAGAACCACATCTGATATGTACTTCTTTATGCATGCAATGAGCGTTCGATTGACATACTCGAGGAAAATGTCCCGGTCATAGTGCTATTATGTTGTGAAGTGACAAGATGAAAAAGATTGGGCCTATTCTGAGTGGGCAGTAAACACTTCCAGCGAAAACGCTACTCACTCCGTTCGTTCAGGTTAGTAGATAAAAGCTCACTTCACAGACTACATACTAAAAGACGTGATGAAAGTTACTTGGGTTCATTGTTTTCGCGTGCACGTTCAATCATGGTGGTAGAAGTCGCCGCGCTGTTGTGAAGATGACCTTGAAAAGAAGTTTGAACAATAATTTTTTTCTATGCGCTTGCTTTCTGTGGACTCTTTTTGGCTTTATGTCGTCAAGCGCTGCTCTCGCTCATCTGTGTGCAAACATTTCGTATCCGGCTCTCTGCTGTAGATGACTGGCAGCATACAATAGGCTCCCAACGTCTTACGCTAGGACCGACGTGTTGTTAGAGAAGCATGTGTAAGGTTTGAAAAATATTAAGGGGTGAGAAATAAAAAGAAGTTGAAACAGTTCTTCCCAGAACTAGTGAGAAGACAAAATATGCTTTGGAAGAAATCGAAAAATATTTCTAATCTCTTTATCACATCTCATGTGAAAAATCTTTACTAACGCCTTTTGGTGCTTCGAGTTTTAATGCCTGTCACGACAAAGTGTTGACCTTCCGCCGACTTCATATATAAAATACTATCGCCTTTTTTCCTTTCTATGTGTTTTGAATTTCTCTGCAGCTGTCTACGTGTTCCTTAGCCTCGCTATTCCTCTTGTACTTCGATGCGACGCGTTTTGTTCTTTAATGCCTTTTCCCTTAGCACTACCCTCAAGAGATAGGTATATAACAGCTTCATCTTACCGGCACTTACCTACAAGGGGTGGAAACCTGGAGGCTTACGAATCGGATTTAACTTAAATTGGCGACGACGCAGCGAGCCATGGAAAGAAAAATTATAGGTGTAACCGTAAGGGACAAGAAGAGAGCAGAGTGGGTCAGGGTAGAAACGAGTGTTAAGGACGTCTTACTCGAAATCAGCAAGAAGACATGGGCATAGGAAGTATATGTAGCGAGAAGGCAAGATGACCGCTGGTGATTAAGGTCAACCGACTGGATTCCAAGAGAAGGCGAGCACGCGAGGGCTAGGTAAAAAGATATGTGTGCAGATGAGATTAAGAAGTTTGCGGTGATGACGTGGCTGCAGCAAGCACAGGACCGGGTTTATTGGCGAAACATCGGAGAAGCCTTTGCCCTGCGGTGGGCGTGGCCATGCTGATGATGATGATGATGACTCATTTCTTTCAGCGGCGTTGTGTATACAACTGCACATATCAACTGTAGGGGCTTGTCACGCACCGCTTGTTACTTCATCCGGTTTGCACCGCAATGTGCACATTTGAACACACACCCTGAGTTTAACTTCACTGTGCAAAGTTTCGCTATGCTGAATACACTACCATGTTTTACGAGCTGTTCGACGTCCCACGTCTCAAGGGGCAGGGCAAAATAGCCATTTTTGCTTGCTCGGAATGGATATAATAGATAACCAATTGCCCATGTATTGACTCTAAGAGTTGATTATTATTACACAAAAATTGGACATGACTCGCTTCAGAACAAATAGATCTTTAATTACACACAATTTAAGATTAATAACTTAAAAATCCATGAACCGTTTTATTATCGCCTTTTCTTTATTGCAATAAAATATCAAGTGGCTCGAGGTAGATCATAGTTCGCGCCGGAAGGGGTCGTGTGGCTGTAGTTTTATTTTTATTTTTTGTCACTTTTATATCACTGTATTCCTTAAAAGAAGAGCGATGATACAGATCTGGGCGCATTTAAAAGCGTTGAATTGTGCCCCTGTGGAAGACTAGTCTACTATATTTTGATGATCTCGTAATGCTGCCAAAAAAGGACGACATTCGTACCTCTATTGGGCTAAAGCTTGTGTTGTTTTAATAAAGAATCTCCTCTTTCGTGGTGGTTGTCATGGAGTTTCCTAATAATACACTTGAGGTAACTCTGGCGCTAGTGTCTATGGGAGCTGCAACGCACGACGCTTCAGCCAGCATGGGATGATGGGTAGTATACGGATTTGTCTAAGCTTCATTTCTTTCGGCTCCATTTGGCTTCGTGTGGCCCGCAGCCGCTTTGTCGCAAGACGAAGTTCAGCAAAAGTTCAGCAGTTCCACTTCACCACATTGACCCCTTCAGGCTCAGAAATTCAAATCAGCTCACGGGCTTCACAACGAGCTTTTCTTTTCTACGAAGCAATTGCCAAAACACAACAATAATCGGGTCACGACGTTCATAACGGTCCATTCTTTTTTCCGAAACGAATGCGAAAACATAGCGATAAACAGTCACAAGTGCATTCGAAGCCGTGAGGACAATGATTAGGCAAATTCATGTACTACCCATCATTCCCATGGTGACTGAACGATCGCAGCGCCAGAGTTTCCTCTAGTAAATATTGTAGGAAACTTTGTGGTGGTGGTGGTTGTTGTTGCTGCTGCTGCGAAAATCCCCTGTAGCCTTCATCCGCTACGGGGTACGGGCCATGAGCCGGGTGGCTATAAAAATGTTAGAATAGCGCCCATGTGTCCAGCACCTCTTCCTTGTTGTCCTCGTCTTCACCAGCGCTAAGCTACTGCCTTTCAAGATGCCCCAACAAGCCCACATCGTTACACTTGTTTAGGATAGGATGGATGATAACTCTAAAATTGCGAATTAAAGATCAAGTCTTACTGTGTGCTACGGAGAAGGAAGTGTTTACTCAAAAATCATAGCTATCAAAGACAAGAACTTACATACATATATGTATATTGGTGTATATAGAGATGCAGTAAGATAGGAGAAAGTCGATTGGTCTTGTGGGCATAATTTTGTGCCGTCACGTAACCATTTCTTCTTGTGCAGGTAGGTTTGGCGGTTGCGCATCGATGCTAGATAAAAGTTGTACGCCTAGCTTCAATTGACCAACGTTACCAACAGTGTTGAAATCCTTTGCACAACACATCTGGTGGGCGTTTATTTGTCTAGGTGCATGCGTGGTACATTGTTAGGACAACCGAGACGTGCAAATTTCGTCATTTGGTCGAAAGCGTTGAAGTGAGCTCCTTTTTCGATTTAAACACGGAATTATTCGCCTAAACCGACCACCAAATTTGTATACCTTTTTAGGTCACTATAATCTTTCTAATACTTTCGAGCAATGGTAGGCGCAGCTCGCCAGCTCTGACGCGGAAGTACTGCTTGCGCTCCGGGGTCACGTCAGGCAGGCTGCTGCAGTAGCCAGTGGAGCCCTGGACTTGGGGCCCCACCCATCGAGTTCATGACCTCTTATCCCAAACCCTTATGAATAAAGTTCTTCTTCTTCGCGAAATGCGTTTAGTAACATTCTGATCTCAAAAGTTCTAGCACAAAAACAAAAAAGAGACGAAAATTGAGCTTGCACAATCGTTACCAGAAGTGAGTGAAATGAAGAAAAGAATTTTATTAAATAACACTCAAGAGTTCTGTCGAAAAGGCAAAGCAGCCTCGTCGCTTCTACTTTACATTCTGCTTAATGCTTCAGTGTCTCCAAACCTTTGCGAACGCAGGCCTGCAAATGAAGAGAAGAAGTTGATTACAGCGGCACTTTCGCATCATTCACAACAGAACAATGTTTAATGGACAGTCGTTATAAATTTGTTCATGGCAAATATGTTCCGTGTAATCCTGCTAGTTGGAGGAGTTGTCAAAAAGTACAAAAATAAAAATTTTATACACTCGCTTGCCGCACGAAGCTGCAAATAAATTTACGCTGATTTCTCGGAAAGAAAGCTTCCTAATAGACGAAAAAAACCTCACAGTTACGGTATACGAACCTGGCACGCACACCTTTCCGGGGTGGTCGCTCTACCCTTCTGTTCTCAGCTGAGCAGGAGACTAGCGTGAAGGCGAATCACTTGACTACTGAAGCAGGACACTGGATATGAAAACCTTGCTTGACCTTGTGGTTTTCCGCAGCACTGATTTGCGCCATGGTATTGAACAGTACCCACTAGAATTTTACGCACATTCGGGAACACTCTACAGGTAATCGACTACGACAAAGCGAGGCTTATGCTTACCCTAATGGCATCGAAGACAGCCGCTTCGTCATCTGTAAGGGTTACCGTGGGCTGTGGCAACAGATAATGAAACACCCACAACACATACAGTTTCGACTTGGTTGAAGCAGATTTCAAGCATACGTGATGACATTAAAGTACCCTATAAGATAGCCGCATTCTGGGAATGTACTTAGATAAGGAGTCTCAAATATTTAGATGTAGATGTCACGCTCGCTAAAGGAAGGAAGGAAGGAAGGAAGAAAGAAGGCAGGGAGGTTAACCAGGCACATGGCCGGTTGGCTACCCTACGCTTGGAGAATGGGAAAGGGAAGTATAAAGATGAGAGAGAGAGAAGGGGGAAGGAAAGATGGAAAATATCAGTAAATGCCTGACGCGTATGTAGCGGTAGCACTCTACAACAGTCAAAGGCGTTCACTTAGGCCCGTAGTCCTCCAAAAGCACAAAGATGCTTCAACTGCGCCGTGAGCCGACGAGCGATGGAGACGGTGCTCCAGCAGCAAAACGTAAGGCTCTAGATATCAAGTTTTTAATTAGGGTTAATATAGTATAGCTGTTGAGTTTACTTAGTTTCCAGTTTCTAATTTTTAATGTGTTGGAAAGAAGTTTGTTTCGTAACGCGATTGCTGCCGTATTCGTTATATTAAATTTTACCCTGATTTCTAGAACAAGTGCCAGACATCAACAACAGATAGTCATCGGCTAGAAGTGTTATTTGAAACAAGTTTCAGTTCTATCATTGATCAGGGAGATTTGCAAAGACCAAGGCAAGCAATATTTTTTTACATATGTTGCTGCCAAGCACCAAACAACTTACGACGCTTTAAAAGACCATACCTTTTTCTCTAGAAGAGCGCGAACCATCTGAGAATGTTAAGCAATGTGAACTGGGTCTAGGGAACATTCACATCACAAAGACAATACACGAGCTTAGTAGTGGTTCTGTCTAAGAAATGAGCACCTTTGCATGGTCCGCCGCATCTCTGAAGCATTGCTTAATCTGCAAAAGAATGAAGATAAAAAGTATTATTCATAAGACCACACTGGCATCAGTACTTGCATGCGAGGGGCATGCGCAGGCAGCTTACAAAAAAAAAAAAAACATCCGCTTGGCATACTATGATTTATTTGTCTCGAGACGAGAACACATTTACCCAAGAGAAGTAATTTAAACTTCCTGGGCTTCATCGTGGACACTGTGAGGCTATAAATCTGGAAACGCGCATAGCGAAAGCTAAAGCGTACAGCAGCCCATTTTTTAAACATGAACGCGTGAGCGTCGACCGCTGAGTCGATGAGCGCCGGATGACGGCGTGCAATGGCGAAGTGAACGAGAATACCGGTACGCCCAGTTAACAGTCCAGTGCAGCTTTCGTCTGCCAGACTGTTACGCGAAACGGACATAACGCCACCTGCTTTTTTGTGCTGTTTTTCGCTTGCAGTGCCAGATATATTTTTTGCTTCTGGAATGGGATGCTTGAACCACAGAAAAAAGTAAGTACTAAATACGCACGTAGTATAATCATCGGGTCTACATCACATCCCATCCGTCTCACGCGCGACCACTTGGCCTTTTGTTTAAAGTGTGGTGGCAGCGTTCAGAAACAGAAAAAGGTTGGCGATAACGGTGCTCGAAATAAGCGAAGATGGTGTCCGGTTCCCGGAACAGCCTAGCAGAAGACAGCTGCGCAGGACTGCTTATCGCGAGCAGGCGCGTATTCTCGTTCATTTCGCCGCTGTGGTCTTTTATGCGGTACTTATCTACTCGGTGGTCAACGCTCGCGCGTTCAGAATAAAAAAGTAGGAGGCTGTGGAACGATTACATTGCTATCAGCGTTAGATCACGTAGGAGCAACTTGGACGTTGATGTCGTGAAGGTAAGGACCACGCAACGAGAGATGGAACACACAAATTTATGTAATTATAAGTGACTAAAAGAGGGAGGTGCTAATTGAAAATAAAGCACATGTATAGAATGCATATCTCAGAATAATTGGAAGCAATGGAGGCGGGCCGAATCCGTATACATTATGCAGGTAACCGGTGGTTTCCTGAAGTTGTGGCAGAGGTGCCGACTAATGGGAAGCCACGCCAAAGGCGGTACAAATTTGGATGGTAACAATAAAATCAAGGAAGCATTCAGGCTTTAGGCTGTTTTCAGCCAACCCATGAGAGGGCTATTTATAGATCTCTAGTAGTGGGTGTTTTCCTTCGGTGTGCATAAATTATCTGGGGGATAAAGATATTAATGACTATACTCCCACTCATGGTGATACATTGGAAATAATGCATGATGAATGCTTTTTTTATTAACCTCTATAATATGTTTGCACTCATGTTTGCATAGAAGTAAGGTTACACTGTACGAGGGCTTTCCTTGAATGGTTTTTTAGTTCAGTTACAGATTACGAAGGTCAACAAGGCTTCGATAAAAGCAATGTTTCAGCATTTAATGCCAAATTCATGAAATACGTGGCGAACAAAGCCTTACAATATCCTGATAAAACATTTATAGCGTCAACCATTCTAAGTCATCGATTAAACCAATTTTTAACAAATATTCAGTCACGGTTGAATGCCCAATAATCAAGTTGTCATTGAGGAAACGAAACTTTTTAAACTTACAGCGGCATCCCTTTCGGCAGCGTCGGCGATTCCAGACTTCGTGGCGGCGCATTCAGTTCCTTCAGAGGCTATTTGCACAAACATCTGAAATGGCCAAATTGAAAAACGAGCGTTAGTTTGCAAGCTTTTTTTCTTTTATGCCACATTCATCGAGAAAAAAAAAAGTTGTCGTAGCTACTAGCCATCCGTTACTAACTGCCTGCCTGTCACATATGATACTGTGTTTTTCGAAGCACTTTGTAAGAGCTACGAACGGTGCTCGCGCACCAGTTCGAAATCCTTTTGCCTTTGAAAACACCCGTCTGTGTTTAGAAATAAATAAGGACGACTTAGATAACTGAGTACGCTACTACGGAAGAGCCGTAAGTTGCCCCTATATGTAGAGGAAGCTTGTTGAACGCTTGTAACTAAAAAGCGCTTGTTTAAAAAAATACCTAAGCCAGTTCAATCTCAAGTGAAAGCTGTATGAACTACACAGCATTCATTCGCCGGTGTTCCTCCTGTGTTTATATTGTGTTTGTCTGCTCTTTTCTGCTCTTTTGTGTTTTTTTTGTGTGATTATGGGATGGGATATTTTGTACCATTTCCTGTTCTTTTCTCGTGCTTATCTGATTTGTCTTGTGATTATTTTCTGTTCTATAGTCTCCTTTTTACTGTTTTTTCTTTGTTTGGTGCTCCGAGCACGGTGCGTCTAACTCCCGGCGCTGACGATTCCCCTCCGCTTCTCGCTTCCGTAGATCTGTGTCGAACTCCCGATGTTGGCGTTCCCATGTCGCCTTGCTGGCTTGGACAGACGAATTAGGCGATGCTGGCGTTCCCACGCAGGCGCGCCCACGCGTTCCAAACATGCAGCCTGCTCGACTTATATGTATGAATCGTGGCGCCTACGCGAGACGGCGTGACGCCTACGCGAGAAATGGGATGACTACAGGGCGAACCGTTAAACTGCTCCTAAGTTAAAAACGCGAGTCCATTTACTCTACTCAAGAACAGCAGTGAGCTGTCCATAATACTGACTACGCCAAGAGGTGCACGTAGTAAGGACTTGGGCGCGATTGTGGTTAGAGAATGATCTAAAAGGTTTATAGCACTGTCAGTGCTGGGCAGTATCGAAGATACATGTATCTTCGATACTATCTCAGATACTCTATGGGTATCTTGTATCTGTATCGCGATACGTCTCGCAAAACTAGTGTCTGTATCTGTATTTCCGATACATTGAAGAATCTATCGTGTATCTTAAGATACAAGATACTGCAATCGCACCAACACCGTGCGAAGCAACAAACGTTGGCTGATCTCCGCTTCTCAAGCTGATACTGCTGCCACTAAGTCGCCAAAATAAAACTAAAGGCAGTGACATTATTTTATCTTTCCGCAAGAGTTTTCCAGCGAGCATAGGCGATAAGCTCTGAGCGTCCCTATATATTGGTTGAGCAGAGTTACGAGGCGACGCTCACGTCGTCTCGACAGACAAGCGCGCGAACGTCTGCGCCCAGCCGAATTTTTGTTTAATCGTTTATTTTTTTTTAAGTTTTGTCAATTCTACGACACTTAGCACTTAGCCACTCTCTTGTGCCGCGTACTACGATGCGTGCGGCGTCTTTCGCACCCATGTTGATGCCGCTGTAAAGTTATTATTGAAGTTCCGCTTGTGTGGTGCTTCGTTACGAAGTCTAGAGAATGGAAGAATGGCGGTTTGCTTTGCCTCTCGTGGCTTTCACACATCGGCGATTTGAAGGATCTTGTGAATGTAAGTTTTCATTACACGCAGTGAGATTGAGTTATATGCAAATAAGATTCTAACAGCTATAGCACCAACGGTACCGATGCTGGATTTAACAAAACAAGCAATCACCTAACAGACGATATCTGGTCGTATTTCTGCCTTTCTTTTATTCAAAGAGTTTTTAAAATCATAATTTGATTGTCAGCAGAAGTTCTTTCATAGCTGTCCTTGTTTTCCACCCCATATCTTACCTATGTCTCTACATTGTTTTCTTTTCTGCCGGTCTGCTTACTGCAATATGCCTTTAACGGGCTGCCAATGTAAGCTCTCTGCTTTATTCCTAGTTTTAACTGTCTGCGTCATTTCTGCTGCTGTTATTCTTCAAGTGGATTGTAAGTTTACATACCTGTATTCCACTTGAATTTACTGTTATGTAAAGGTGATGTTGAGAACAAATATATAATAATCCGGACGTGCCTGGTGTATGCAATAACCTAAATTCTGCTTACTACTAAGTAAAATCGCGAAATTGAGTTTGAATTATAATAACGTAAATTATTAGGCGCCATCTCAAATACTTTCGCAAAGATATTCGAGAAACACTGTTGGACCAAATGCTACGTTTTTCTCATGAGCATCCCAAAGAGTCGTTTTACGCCATTTTCCATAGGCACTGAATTTAGTTGTTACCCGCCGCGGTGGTCTAGTGCTTAAGGCGCTTGACTGCTGGCCCGAAGGTCTCGGTAGCCGGATTTCGATGGAGAGAAAATGGTAGAAGCCCGTGTGCCTATATGTAGGTTTTAGAACCCCAGGTGGACAAAATCTCCGGAGCCCTCCATACAGCGTCTTTCATAATCATATTCTGGTTTTTCGACGCAAAACGTAACAATTATTATTAGCTCTTGGGGGCGCTTCCTGTATCGTGTTTCCATACTTATTCGCTGTGTTTGATACGGACCCGGTTTTCTATTTTACTTAGATATGTTTTCGTTGTTTAGGCTTCCCCGAATTCTCTTACTGTTGCTATTCACCAGTTAATCGGATCTTTAAGTGGCAATAATGCGAATAGCGTTGGTGTCTAGCAGCGCTTTGCGCAACTCTACAATACGTCTGAATCGTTTCTGGGCTGCACATGTTCTTGGTGATGTACACCTTTCCGGTGATCCGTTACTGCGAGAACCGTAATATGTTTACCGTCAAGGTAGAACTCCACATCGGTAATTGCGCCATCGTGCGGAGGCTTCTTATTGAAGTTCATATGGTTAGCTGACAACCCGCTTGCTGGTCAGCAAGAGCAGCAGCGACTAGCTCCGATCAATTACAAAAGCTACAAGCAAGAACAGCTATCAGCGAAACGTATAAACAGCTGTCAGGTTAACCAGCTAAAATAACGCGAATAAGTTGTTTCGGTGTGAAATAGATTTAGCTTGAACAAGAAGTACACAAATTTTGAGATACTAATAGTTTTCATTCAAATGAAACACAATTGGTCGCAGTTATTAAAATTTTCAAGCGAACATTTATGTGTATAGGCGTTTAATGCTGCATTATATAGATATATATTAACAAGTTTGAGAATGTATCGAAGTATCTTAAGATACAATTAGAATGTATCGTATCGCATAGAATCAGTGTTGCAGTATCTTGTATCTGTATCTAAAATACTTCTTGCCTAAGTATCTTGTATCGTATCGCGATACAATTTCAAAGTATATTTGCCCAGCCCTGAGCACTGTGCACTACCATGGGAGCGCTTCATACTGTCCCAGCTAGTGAATAAAGATAGTATTCCCTAAGAATGTATTGTTAGCTTTGAAAAACTTACAGGATCCCTTGCGCATTCACCTACGGTGACTAGACGGTGAAAGCCATGTTCTTTTCCTTCTCATTCGATGTATTAGGGAGTCTACATGACCGGCCCGTCATGTAGGCTCCCTGGATGTCTTGGCCCTGCCCCGCCACCTCCCGAAAGCTTTGTGCACCAAGCGTGGTTTCGCACTGGATCGGAGGCACCTCACCCGGTTTTCCACTGCCTCCGTGATCGGCCCACCTTTGACCAAGCTACGTTGTCATGTGATGATAACAGTGTAGGCTTATGCCATAGGAGCGAAGGAACGAGACGGCTGAACCAGAATCGATGCCAGCAGGAAACACGAGCCGCGGCTTCACGTGTCACTGCCAAGCGCCGTCTTTATTGCCTTCTCTTGAGAGCACGCGTCCTCCGGTTTGGTTCGCCACCCAAAGGAGGGCGCTACAACGGCATCATGGCGCGTTGCGTCACATCAGAATTTGTGACGTCATGATGACGTCGTAAGGTGATGTCATCACGTGATGATGATGTCTTGCATCACTCGTCCCCGATTCCGCAGGACGCGAGACGCCGGCGGTGAAATTTCACGTTTGATGAGGCATCTAAGGCTTTCGCCTTAAAAATGTTCGACGATTTAGACTTCCTTGAACTGCGCGAGAAGACGGAGACACAAGTAAGAAAACATTCAGTACAACTCGAGCGCAGTTTTCTTTTTTTCGATCTTTTCAATCTCGCGTGTGCCGACAAAATTACTATCATTGCTGTATAAGAGTGTAGCGCAAGATAGCGGCCAAACGCACATCGTAATCACGTGGCACCAATCTCGCTGGGCTTTGTGCATGTGAAAAAGCAATGAAAAACCAAACCATCTTTCGCTAAAGGGGATAATGAGGTGATGCGAAGCAGCGTTTCGGCATGTAGAGCCCGCGTTTCAGAGGGAAAGTGGAGAGGGGGAAAGGGGAGAGGGGGTGAGAGGGGAAAGGGGGAGTAGAGAAGTGGAGAGGGTGGGGGAAAGGGGAGCGGAATTGGAAAGTGGAGCGGGGGAGAGGGGAGTGGATAGGGCTTGCGCATGCGCAGTAAGGGTGGTCGCGCCGCACACCACAACCGGATTGAACTCCGCTATAAGGTGCTTTTCACATCTAAAAACAAGCAATAAAAAATTACGCCATCTCCCGCTAAATGGGACCATGAGGCGATGCGAAGCCGGAGCACTTGCACGATCGAAAGTGGAGAGAGGTAAATGGGAGAGGGGAGTTGAGAGGGGAAAGGGGGAGTAGGGAAGTGGAGAGGGTGGGGGAAAGGGGAGGGGAATTGGAAAGTGGAGCGGGGGAGAGGGGAGTGGATAGGGCTCGCGCATGCGCAGTAAGGGTGGTCACGCCGCACACCACCACCGGATTGAACTCCGCTATAAGGTGCTTTTCACATCTAAAAACAAGCAATAAAAATTACGCCATCTCCCGCTAAATGGGACCATGAGGCGATGCGAAGCCGGAGCACTTGCACGATCGCGTTCCGTTGGATTTCGTTGGACATGCCACCGACCTCGTGTCGTGGAACGCGAAGAGGAACGCTACGCACGTCCTGTCTTCCCTCTAACCTTGCCGTTAATTCTCACAGGGCGAGCGGGGAACGCGGTCGTCAGGCGCGCGAGGGGGGAGCGTAAGAGAGGAGAGAGAGGGGGAGGGGACGCGCGTGCACTGGCATTCATCGCGGTGTTGCGCAGGAGAGGGGCGATGTGAGAGAGGCGATGCGAAGCAGTGTTTCGGCATGTCGAGCCCTCGTTTCAGAGGGGGAGTGGAGAGGGTGAGGGGATGGGGAGAGGGGAAGTAGAGAGGCGTAGGGGAGAGGGGAGAGGGGTAGGAGGTGTGTGGAGAGGAGGTATGTGGAGAGGGTTTGCGCATGCGCAGTAAGGGTGGTCACGCCGCACACCACCACCGGTTTCAGCTCCGCTAAAAGATGCTTCGCGTCTAAAAGGCGGTTGGTACTGAATGTTTTCTTGTGTCTTCATCTTCTCGCGCAGTTTAAGAAAGTTTATCGCAATGAGCCAACTAGCCTGCCAGGACGTATTACTGACGATTTAGAGTACTGTGTACCCTACGAGAGAAAGCACGACTCACAACTACCCATAGCACGATTCATAGCACGATTCACAACTAGCCATACGAAGCAGCAGCCATTACCAACTTACCCCGATTGCTTCTGTAAAGCTCCAGCGCTAGTTAAAGATTATGTGAATGTGAGATGTATTAACCCGTACAATTACTAAACCTTTCGCTTCAAGTTATAACCTTTTTACTAGCTTTTCTTTCAAATGGTGAATAGCTCCCACTATCAGAGTAAGGCGTGAATATGTGAGCAACTCTGCATACGCAAAATGACAGTAAGAAAAGCCAATAATTCAGCGTCACGGCGCTGCTTATATTTTGCAGCGCCGTTATATTTTGCAGTCATCGGAACGCGCAGTACTGATGAATGACGCTAATCGTTTAAGTTGAAAGGCTTACATGCCTCATCAAAGGTAAACACTGACCATCAGTGGCATCGGCGTCCCGCATCGGCAGCCACACGAGTGATGCAAAAAATAATAATCACGTGATGAAGTCCCCATATGACGTCACCATGACGTCGCAGATCGCCAAAATTTGTGGCGTCACATGACGAAGAAATCACATGAAATTGTCACTTGGTCAAAGGTAGGCCGATCATGGAGGCCGTGCAAAACCAAGTGAACTGCAGGAAGCTTTCGGAGGTGGTGGGGGGGAACTGATAAGAAAATGGAGGTGGCCTTCACCTTCGAGTCGTATTAGGCGATTGCATAAGGGATCCTGTGAGTTTTATTCACGTCTTCTAAGGTACACGGATTTAGCTTAGCTGCGCCTACATGTTATGTAAGGACATGGGTCGGCAAAAAAATTGGAGCTCACTCGGACTCACTCAAACAATATATTTTGCTCTGAGGGCTCACTCGAACTCAAAATCACCAAAAGTTTCCTCAACCGGACTCACTCGGTCTCAGACTCATTAAACGTTTTCTCAAGCGAACTCACTCGGACTCAAACTCACCAACATATTCCTCAACCGGACTCACTGAGAGTCAGACTCACAGCTCGACCTGCGCCTGACTGAGCCTGAGTGAGTCGACTCATGAGTCCGTTAGCGTAAAATTACCTTTTTTTATCATGGTGTCAATGCTCTTTAACGCCAATATCTCCCATAATCGGTGCTCTACGATACGCCTTTTGACCTCGTACATTCAAATACAAGTTATCAGTGGTTTCCATCCAGTAAGAACATTTTTATTAAATATTCGACTCACACGAGATATTTTATTAAGAACTTCCCCGTGAAAGAGTTTGCGGAAGGAGATCACTGCACCTCCTCCTCCCAACTCACGCATCTGCTCAATAAGTACGGAGGTGGCGCATGAACGCTAGTGCGTTGAGAGATGTGTGAATAGACTTGAGTATAAGCGTAAGTCGATATAAGGCTGATAGTAATGTTGAAGATGAGTGGGTAGGGCCATAGGTCAGCAATAAAAGGTGCAGCTCACTCACTCACTCAAGAAATATATTTTGTGCGTAGGGCTCACTCGGACTCAGGTTCACGAATATTTTCCTCGACCTGGCTCACTCGGACTCGTACTCCCCAAAATTTTCTTCAGCCGGACTCACTCGGACTAAAACTCACCAAAATATTGCTCAACCGCACTCACCCAGACTCAGACTCACGGCCCGATCTGAGCCTGAGTGAGTCTGAGTGAGTTTGCCGACATATGTATAAGGTATATACTTTTATGCAGGAAACAACGCCATAAGAGGAGTCGGAACGACGAACGCAGAGCAGTGTTCCTTGCCCCATCTGATAGCGCTGTTTCCTGCACGTAATCATGCGTGCGAAGCACGTAATCATGCGTGCACGTAATCATGTGTAATTGCGTGTGAAGAATGCACGACACTCGGTTTACAAACCTGTTGCATGAGCGCTCTAAGTACAAGTTTTCCTTCAACACGGTCAAAATGTGTCTGGCGCGTTCGCACGCATTATGGACACGAGACGTACGCGAAATCCTTCTGGCGCTGTAAGAGGTGTATACAAGCAGCAAAGAACGTGAATGACATCTCGCGCGCAAATGGCGAAATTAGTGATGTCACCTTTTTCAGTACTGCTAGCCCGTCCTCAAGATAATCCAGTCCGCAGCTCTGAACAATCCTTGCCTCCACAAGGATCCTATTTGCAGCCCGTTCCTTGATGTTCTGTTCCATGAGCTTCCACACATCCTCCGCTGCACAACAGAGGGTAAGAAGCGATTACGTCATCAGCAGAAATGCTGTTTAAGAGGTGTCACAAGTTTTAATGAAAGAGGAGACATCTTGATGTTTTATTTACGACCATGAATAATAATAATAATAATAATAATAATAATAATAATAATAATAATAATAATAATAATAATAATAATAATAATAATAATAATAATAATAATGCTTATAACTTCTTTATTTCCATCAGCGATGGAGGAGACTGCGGGTAAAAGTTGCTTGAAACACAAGCAACTTGACAGAGGCCCGCAGCCACCTCTACAATGCAGGCAGCGATAGTATACATTCAAAAAAAGAAAAAAAAATCATACAGAACACACATTCAAAATGCAAATATATCCAAACAATTTATACAATTTCATACAAAAAACAGCCACATCATTAAGAAAAAATGAAGGAAGCAATACTTTACTCTTATTTATTATGCGAGAATGGGTTGATGAAGTGTTCGCGCAGTGTTCGTGCAGAAGTTATCTGCAATTCAATGTGTAATTTATGAAATGAATCTAAAAGGATTGGTAGCGTGTATGATATTCTCTGCATAGAATAATTTGCCCACGCAGTGACCACCATCCACTGTTCTATGTAACGAGTGCCATATGAATGAGTGTTTTTAGCAAGATTAGATAAGTCATAAGCGAGTATGTTCAGAAGAACCAGGAATTTGCCAATGGCAGCTCGAACAAACGCCTTCACAGAGAGAGAGATAACAACATATTACGTGCCATAACCGCCATGTGATTATGAGAGAGGCCCTATAGTCGAGACCTCCGGTTAATTTGAACAATCTGGTGCTCTTTAACGTGCACTGACGTCGCTCAGTACACGGGCCTCTAGCATTTCGACTCCATCAAAATGCGACCGCCGGGGCCGGGGCCGAACCCGTAACTGAACCCGTCAGCAGCCGAGCACTGTAAACACTGTACCGCTGAGACGGACTCAGAGCGAGAAATTGGCAAGAGAAAGGCAGGGAGCTTAACGAGCTTCCATCCAATTTGCTACCCTACACGAAGGGAGAAGTAACAAGAGGAAAAGAAAAGAGCAAGGAAGAATAGAAAAGAGAGGACCGCTAATACGCGTGCACTTTCCTCGCACATACCCACAAGCCCCCAAACTTCGATCTGTTGGAGAATACGATTCGACTGCGGTTGTCTTATATAAAGTAGTCTGTAAGCCGTGATGTCAATAAATTCTTGCAAGTCCTGGCTCCAAGGTACAAGGTCCAATTACATTTTACTGTAAGTGCTATGACGTTATTCTTATTGCGTGTAGTATTCGAAATCCCTGCGAGCACGGCTAGCATGAAGGAAAAGTTGTAAAGATATTGTTAGCGATAAAACTGAACGATACCTGTTATGTCCTTTCCAAGTCATAAATGTCACGTTGTTACATTTCAGTGAATATGTTCGTGTGTTGCTTTTAGGCAGCGCCATCGTCATGACCTTGTAGTGCAGTTTCAGACACTCTCCTTCTCTTTCATTCTTTCGCACCCCGTTCCCCTTCCACACTACAGTGTAGCCTACGGGCGATATACCCTCGTTAACCTTTGTATTTCCTCTACCTTTTTCTCTTTCTCTGGTTTCATTGCTCCTACTCTTGCTTCAGAGACCCCTGACGAAGGCTACACCAGGGCGGAAACATTGGACATAGTGACATTGTTTCGCGTACGTTCGTATACCTTCGTATGAGTACTGTAAATGTGCCTGGTCGCGCTTCCTCGGTGGCTCATCGGTTACGGTGCTCGGCTGTTGAAGGCAATGACGAGTGTTTGATCCTGGTCACGGCCGTCGCATTTCGATGGTGATGAAATGCTAGAAGCCCGAGTACTGCTCGTTGTCAGTGCACACTCTAAGGAAAAAAAAAAAGAGTACGCTTTACTCGTTTCGGTGACTCCTGATTGCCACGCACTTCACTGTCTTTAAAAAGAAGCGTTCACTCTCTTATGGGTTCCAGACACTGCAATGAGAGTGTAATAATCTCCGAAGGGCGTTTACGGGTCTCTTTAAACAGAGATTTATCTAGGGCTCATTTCTTTTGTTAGACGGAATGCTATGAAAACAGCAGCGTCATATACGCGGGAAGTCGGGACGCACAAAAAAGAGCCAAGGGACTCTTTCTTTTTAGAGTGTACGTTAAACAACCCCGGAACAGATCCTTGACCAAGGCCGAACCATGGCCGAAACGTCAGGGATAAATTCATCGTACTATGCATCATATGGCTACGTATGGCCTGTATCGTATGGGTACGTGTATATCATACATCAGTACCGAAACTTACCCTCATCAGCAACCGTGACGCTGATAAATCCGAGAAGAAGACACGAAGCGAAACAGCCCTGCATTGTAACTGTCGATATTGCACTGTCTTGAAAAAAAAAAAATAATTGTCTGCTTGAGGCGAATGCAGGACGCGTGCGTATGCTAAGTGAGGGTTGGCTGATATTGTACGACTTTATATATCCCTGCGGAGACAGCCAGACTTTCGGAAGGAGGATGCTACTGCCCTTGCACTGTGAAGAGGCAAATTGTCCAACTTGTTCCGCCAGTTCTAAATATCGAAGCAGCAACACCTTGTGAAATGGAACTGCACGAAACGGAAAAAACAAACGATGCAGAAACGCGGCGGACGCCATCTTTGAAACGTCAAGTACAGCAGCAGCGAGGCTGATTCTCAGTGGCAACTGAAGGCATGCAGTGACTTTCCTCGAATACGTCCATCCCGAAGGACGTGCTCCTGCTTAACTAGTTCCGGGCTGTAAACGAAAGGTGCTAGTATATAGGTGGCACGTATACGACGAAGCTGCAATTAACTAGCAGGCCCCAAGGTAATGGCGGTAGCACTTCCTTTAACAGCAATAGAACCGTAGGGATGCGACGCCTACAAGACCTGTCGCGATTGACAAGCACAATGAAGAATGTTTGAGCACAGATTCTGTGTGGATTCGTGGCAAAAGTGTTTTTCGCCTCATGTGGCGTCACACCTCTGATATCTTTTTTGTCTGTTTTTTTTTCATAGTCTAGTCTCTATTCCCTCGCCTGCGTGCTTGTTTCCTAGGTTCTTTTCTTTTTGCCTGCTTGACTGTTGTGATAAAGTTAGGGTTCATTCCAACTTGGGACTAGCACCGGTCGCGCGACCTAGTTATTCTCAAAGCGACTGGTCGCAAACGGTCGAAAATTGTCACTTTGTTCGCATAGCGAATGCTTCGGCTCAATCGCTCGCTGCTCGATTTTTCCGTCCGACGACTGCAGTCGCAAACCTCTGAACCAATAGAATGGGCAGGAACAGGACGTCAGCTTATTTTATCGGCGAATGGCACTGCGAACAGACGTAAATTCTGTGTGACGACAGGTACAGGCCGCACGCAGGCGTGAACATCGGTCGCGTAGAGTCGCGTCTTGTTCGCCAGTCGCAAATGGTCGAGCGAGCAGCGCTGGTGGCAGCTGTGAATGAGCCTTTATAAACGTTGCTAACTTTCACCAGCAGGTTTTACAGCGAAAGCCGTTACGAGATCACAGCAAGGGCCGTTTTTGGCGCCGCAGTTGTCCGCTGCCGCCGCCGGTGTCCGTAACCACTATCGCACAAAATTAGAAAAAAAAAGAACTAAATAAGAAAAAATATCCGGGATGGAACGAGGTTCGAAATTGAGCCCTCTGCGTGGGAGCCCAGTATTCTGCCTCATAGCCATGCCGGTGCTTGAAACTGCTTTCCAAAAAGACCCTATACAGGCTTCATGTTGGGAAGGAACCACATTAACATATGTAATGTAATGTGGCAGAAGAGTGAAATAACAACCACACATCACACAACGCAAATTATCTAACTAGGCGTCACACAATGCGAATTGCGCAACCGGTTGTTGAATGCTTCCAACCCATTACATAGGGCTCTGTCAAAATTCTTCATCGTCATCAGCCACAGCGTCAACAAAGTGCACATAATGCCTCACAAGTGTTTAGCGGGTAGCACGGTTCTCCGCAGAATGACAAAAAATTGCATAGCGGCTGCTTCCGTACTTCACAAAAATTATGATTATTTATAGCGTAGTGCATTCCTCGCAAGCGCACTTCTATTGCTTGCCAAGGAAGCGCATAAGGCTCCCATGATCCATTTGCTCAGGGTCTCAGTAAAGCTAATTCCCTCTTTCTCTCTTTCTCACGTTAACGTATGTCATCAAGCGTGGTTGGAGAGTTAAATAACGACCGGCGTCACAAATTGCGAATTACGTAACTAGTGGTTCGTTTAAAGCTTCCAACCCATTACAAATGGCTCAGCCATAATTCTTTATCGTCATCAACCGTCGCATCAACAAAGTGCACATAATGCCTCACAGATGGTACGTCGCTTCTCCGCAGAATGACGAATAATGTCGTGGTGGATGCTTCCCAACTTCATAAAAATTATTTGTGGCGTAGTGGGTACGATGCTAGTGTACTTGTATTAGTAACCACAAGAACGTTTATAACAGGCTCTACAAATGCCGCTCTTCCAGCTTTCGCTGCGACTGTGCTGCGCTTTCCGCGCAGGCCTGGCGTTCTTTTTTTTTGATAGGTTTCATTTGATGTGTAAATAGACGCGATGACACAAAAGAAAAAAATAACTATACGGAATACAATGTCAAAGACGGTGCGGTAGACAAGAACGAAAAATAAAAAAATAACGACGTCAAGAAATAGCGTTATTTATTTCCTCTGAATATCCTCGCTGCTTTCAGTTCATGGTGTTATTCTAGAAGGAAAATAACCCATATAAGTACACGTACACCGCAACCAGTATTACTTCATAAACTTTTATTGCTCTGTTTGCGCATGAATGCCTAAACGGAACTCAACCAACTTGCCTGGGCGTAGCACTTATTCTTGCTCTTATACGCAGAGGGTTTGACATTAACCCTTTTCCAGTCCTTCATGGCAAAGTTGAGGCCACTATGAAGGCACAAAGATAGGTTATTTTCTTTTTCGTCGTGTAAGCAGCGTATACATGGCTGCGTCTCGGCCGCGCGAGAGCGAAGCCATCAAGAGCGCTTGGCCTCGCTACGTTACGTTAGTTTTGAAGGACGTCCCTAACGTGGTATAAGTAGTGTATGAAAGAAACATGCTTGCGTGACCACGACACAAACTGCGTGCGATGGCGCAGGCAACCGGCAGTGGCGTTGTTTGTGAAAGTGTTTGAGCCTAGAGCGAAGGTCATTCGCGTCAAGGACTTTATTTGTTTTTCAAAATTTTTTGCGCCATCTTTACACCTGCTATATGAGACATGGAGAGAGAGAAAGTGACAGATGTGTGTTTATAATGGGCGTAGTCTGTGTGCGTATGTTTAGCTGTGCGTACCGCACAAAAACACGACCAAATAAATAGCAAAGATTGAACTGGGTGAGGGATGGGAGGGTTCACAACAGTTTGAATATTGTTTGAAAATAGAGAAAGAGAGAGAGCGATAAATAGAGGTACGACGGAATAAGCAACTGAGGTTTTCCTCGAATGCCACATTGCACAAATTTTTAAATAAACATGTTGCGGTTAAAGAAGTTCAATGCTTTCGTGAAATCCAGGAAGACACAAAGGACCAACCTCTGAGTTTCAAACTCTTCAACACTCCCAGAAAAATAAAAGAGTTCATGTGACTCCTTTTGGGGAGTTCTGACTTTCCACTATACGACTCCCCTTAAAGAGACACGTTAACTCTCTTGTGGTTCACACGACTCTCCGAAGGGAGTATAATGACCTCCAAAGAGAGTTTACGTGCCTCTTTAAAGAGAGTCATATACGCGTCAAGTCAGACCTCTCCGAAAGGAGTCAAAGGAGGATGAAGTATTGTTTCTTTTTGCGTGAGCAGCGCCATTTCAGTAGACATATTTTCTGAAGCCGTACTTGAATCAAGTCAGAGAATGCTATAACGAGGA
Organism: Rhipicephalus sanguineus; assembly: GCF_013339695.2. NCBI lineage: Eukaryota > Metazoa > Arthropoda > Arachnida > Ixodida > Ixodidae > Rhipicephalus > Rhipicephalus sanguineus. The sequence continues at coordinate 31,995,547 of NC_051185.1, read as the reverse complement.
GTATACGAAATTAAACTCGTTGCAGTGCTCGTTCTTGTTCGAGACTTTTTCAAAAGACTGGTCGAATGAAAATTAGACGGTAATTTGCAAGATAATTTTTATTACCTCTCTTGTAGATTGCTGTAAGTTTAGCACATTGCATCTTACGAGGAAATAACAGTTCTATGTTTGTACTGCCCTCCTTTCTTCTTTAATGTCTCAACTGAGGAGAAACACTAAAGAAGGAAGGAAGCAACAGGCAAAATAGGTAGGTAAGGTAGGAATGTTAACCAGTCTAGAATCTAGAATAACTGGTAATACCCTGCCTACCCATACGCCAATACCCTGCCTACCAATACCCTGCCTACCCATGCCCTGCCAGAGGCATACGCGAGTTTGAAAATTAGTCAGAGAGAGAGAGAGAAAGAAGGAGGGAGAGGGGGAGCACACACACACACACTTATTCACACTCCTCACAGTCACAATATCGCTATTCATCTACAACTGCCGGTAGAAGTACGTTGTCTCAAAAAATTGCTAAACCATTATAGACTAATAATTTGTCATTTGAGAACACTGTTATCGTTAACGAATCTTTTAGACAAAAACAAACTCGTTGGGGAGAAGTAAATGTGCGAATGATGTCCTCAACTCAGGAGAGAAAGTGGTCATCTCATATCCACTAACACGAGTACAAGCACAAAAGCGTGCTCATCGAAGCGGCATTCGCGTAGAGGAAATAGTTCACCACGTCCACGCCAGGTCGCGGGAGCGTGACCGGCTGTCATACATCTTTTTCCTGATGAAGCTCCCTTTTGAATAATTCGCAGTGTTGTTCTACACGTGTTTATACGAACCAAACATCATGCCACTTTGGTGGGGCCAAGCCCGAAGGCCGCTCTCGCCAAGCGTCTCGCGTCCCGCCTTTTGTCTTATCGTCTAATCCAATGCGCATCGCAAATGACGCGCGATGGACAACTGTTCTTTTGTCTTGTACCTCTGGTGACTCTTCAGTACGATTCCAGTGAAGTGGAACATGCGGAGACCCGCTTAAAAACAGCCGTGCTTGGCCCCGCCTAACGCTTTAGGTTTCATCCTTGCTACATACGAGGGTCGACTATGGATTTCAGGCTTCTCGCCGCGTCCATTCTGCTCTTTGCGGCCAGCATAGGATACGCACAAGGTAACTAATATCCGTAGCGTTCACTGCAGTCTCAACAGAGAGGGCGTATTTTGGGCGTCTTTCTGTCGCACACCACCAATAATCGTCATCTCGCGTGTCTTTTCTTGCGCTGTAGTTTTCGGTCACGATAACTTTCGATCACGAACGGCGTGCACGATATCGGCGTCACGTAGGATTATTGATAGGAAATTAGCGAGTGCACTCTTTTTGGGGAAGGAAAAAACGCAAGCATGCCAGATTATTAATATTGCGTGCAGAAAAAACGCCCCAAATTCGCCCGTTTTCTTTGAATGTACTTATATTTTTGTACAGCTGCAATAACCGTAGTTTATATGTTGGGTCTACCTTTTCTTGCGTTATGGCTGCGCTGCCAGTACTTGCAGGTCACGAAATGTGTGCTCGCTAGAGACGGGACATAGTATTCTTCATGGGAAAATGGAGAGCGTCTATTTAAAAAAAAATTAGATAAAAAAGAAAAACGCAAGCAAACCAAACGACGATTATTGTCGTATGACAGTAAGACACTCAGTAGGGTGTAATTGATTTGGGAGTGTTTCCCTAATGACCAATGACCTATGCATATGAAACTGCGTACTATGTAAATTCACAATCTTCCCACGATATCCCAGCCAGTATTGAATTAGAAATGAATTGAACATAAACATTTTAAGCTTACGTTGTGGAATTCAACAACGCTGTGGACACGACTGAAATTAACTCAGGCCAACAAGATTATCATTCTGCATTTTATAGACATTATACTCCTCATCAGAGAGTAGTTAAATAAAGATATAGTGCACTGTTCTTCATGTTTCACTTTTTTTTTTGATAAAGTGGACTGGCTCATGGCGAAAGAAAGTTCTTTAATACACTAATAATCTGCAAGAACTTCGAGAAAACTACTAATGTGCATTCGATAACAAGGATTAGCTCATCAGAGATCACGCCGATTATAAGAGTGCCGCATTTACGAAATGACTGTTTTCAGCATTAGGGGTCTTGCTGTACGATTACGTAAAGATGTGTTGTTATGTATATCTAGCACATGCTTAATTTACCGTCGTGAGTAATGCTAAAGGAAATACTGAATTTCATTTGCAGGAACTGCTAATTGTCAAGAACGAATTCTGCGTGCAACACTAAGGATTAAGCCATAGCTGGCCTTTTCTGCCTTTATGTGGCTTGTAATGTTGCGCGGGGTGCATCGGTTTCGTGAATACAGGCTCTCAAAAAGTTAGAGGACGCTTGAGCTTCGCATCAAGAGTAGAATGCGACAGAAAAATCAGACCTTGTTCGCATCGCCTTCTCAATCGGTAGACTTGCTTCGCTTCTCGATGAAGGCCTAAACCATGCCGCAAGAAAATGGACGTCTTCTCCCCTGTAAACTTGCCCTTTCGAAATACCCTAGAATGCCTACTGCAAGTACTGTTGCGAAGTGCCCACTGCGAGATAATTCTCCTTTTTGCGGCGCGACCACCTCAGAAAGTATTTTTTCTTGGAATAATCATTTAACGCGCATATTTTAGATATCCCACGTAACCGTCTGCAAATACGCAGACAAAATATGCTCAATTGGCCTGTATCTGAGCCTAAACGGGATGCTCTTGTATGCCGCCTCTTGAAGCAGGCCACTAAATGTGTAATTATATGAAATACAAACCGATCAGCGGTGCCGCATTGGTTATGTAATTTGGAAGTGGCAACGTCGTCATGGTTCTGTTTGGTTACCCGGCACTGCCATATTTGGAAATCTTTTCACATGCTGCCTGTGGCTTACTGTATATGCGTCTGCAATTCGAAAGGAAGGATATGTCTTACATATTTGCCCTCTACGGGGTTCTTGCAGCACAAGGGGGCCTCTTGGAGATTGTGCAATCGCTTATCGACGAGAAGATCACCGACGCCCAGACAAAGCAGCTAGTCATCTCTAAGTTGCCAGACATTCAGGTCTGCATCATGAGTATGGCCTCCATGACACCTCAAGTTGCCATGCAGGTTAGCATTTCTTATATCTATGTAGAAAATCTGACCTCACTGTTTAGTAAGGCATCCTTTTGGGTGTGGATATGATAAGATATAGCTTTTAGACCACGAAATTACAGTTAAAGAGAGACGTCGGGTCATGTTAGGTTAGGTTAGGTTAGCTGGGTATATAAAGGTTGTGTTGCGTGGTATATGAGTAAAAAACCGTATTAAATAAACCTTATGAAAACCTTATTACCTAATTAAAAAACAAGAGGCGTTGAGGGACACACAGGCGCACACTTCGTCTTTGTGACCACGCCTGTGTCTTCCCATTCGCGTCCCATATCTCTCAGTTTACTTGTCATTGTGTGCACTAACACCCACATCTTACCATTTATGCATCACGGTCCCATGACAGCGCTTTCCTGCAGATTAGTTGTCCTCCGAAGTGATTTGAAATATCGTTACCGATTTTTTTTATTTAATTGCTCTATAGGAGAGGTTAGGGCGTCTATAAGGGCACCGGCTACTCGCAAAGGAAATATACTATACTAAAAACTAAATAAAAAGGGTATAAGAACTGTGAACACAGTGCAATTCAACATCATATGAATCACAAGTGTTCGTGAAATGTGATGTTGTTATAATATCGACCTTGTACATATTTTACCGATGTGTATACGGCGGCGACAATTATCTGCGTTCCACAGAGAATACTTTAGTTTTCATAGAGCTACCTACTTTGCTTTACAAGAAATTATGAGTTAGCTGACACTTCGTGCTTTTCTTGCCAGCGTGCAGACGTTCCTTAAGGAAACAACCAAACATTCTAGTAATAAAGCATCCTGTATAAAGCAATCGAATCTCGTTGATACGTTTTTCACGGCAACGAGGATATAAAACGAACTATACAAAACTTGTATTAACCAAACAGATTAAGAATGGGAAAAAGAAATGCATACTCCGTCAATGACTCACTTTTCTTGGGCAACATTGAAGTAGCTGGTCAAGTTGCACTGTACTTTCTTCAATTCAACGTCTAAGAGTAAATTCTTCTGAAACGTAAGAAAATGAAGCTGGTATACCGAAGAATAAACGTAGGATTTCTGATATAAAGGTCAAAGTCCTCGTGAACGGTAGTATTATCCAATTTTGGGCAAAAACGTGGCCGTATTAACCGCACGAAAATGCATTACTTCCAAGGGACGTTGGCCGGGAATAAAAAGAAAAAAAAACGTATTAGGTCGGAAAAACGTATTATGCGGGAATCACATGAACGAACTTTGATAGTTGGTACAACGGAGCTAATAGTTAGCGAGAGCTTCATTCTGACTATTTCTTCAGGCAAGGGCCAAATAAAAGGAAAATGTGCCTTTCCAACGGCAGCAGAAAAGCCGATGTCATCGCGGTTAAAAATTGATGTTTTTATAACTGTTTTGATGCCCTACAGGTAATTGACCAGATGATACCGGCCCTAAACAATTGCGGAGTGCAGCTGTCGTCCGCTCCTGATGATCAGAAAGCGAGCGTGGTAAGTGCTAAGGCATGACCCTTTCAGATTCATGCCTTATTTATAATTACTACTTGTGGCTCACGCAAATAAACTCATTCTAACAAAATTCTTTCTTTCCAAAAACATGGACCAACGCGTCTCGCGATGTTTCTCTTCCGCATAACGATTCGCACATCGAATAGCAAGTACTTTACGTTTGCTTCGTCTTATCGAAGTTAATTACGCTTGCAAATATTCTGCGCTGTGATTATGCTGTTGCACTGTTCACAAAGCAGTTTTGTCTATAGATAATCGCAACGTTTCTTTCAGGAATGGTTACAAGTCGTGCATTCGACACCAACGGGTGACTAATAGGATGCTGCGTTATTGAATTTGCAGGACATCTGAAGCTCCTTGCTATATAATATAAAAAATCTGCTCACATTATTGGAAGCAGTGAGCATAAGCACACGTATATAAGAGGTAATGCTGACTTGAAAACTACCTATAACCTGTAAAATTTCAACTAGGCGTGGTGTAGTGTACTGATGCTGTACTCTCGTGATAACAAATGATTCTGAGTATGAATGCGCAATGGTTTGTTATGAACTAAAAGGTATTTCGAAGCAAACTTAAAGGGGCCCTGCAACACCTTTCTTTGTTATATTGGAATAGTCCCATTATTGACGTATGACTCTTCACGAGCCATATGCCGCAAAAATTTTTCGAATCCGTCAAGTCTAAGTGGTGTTACCAAATTATAGAGACCACGTTCCGCAGCTTTCTCTCTCAACTCAACGCAGCGAGCGCGCGGAAAGCTGCGCGCGGCGTGAGGGGAGGGAGGGAGGGCGGAGGTGCGAGGAGGCGACGCCAGCGCCGGCGGCATTTTTTTCATTTTTTTCTCTCTGGCGTCTCGGCGCAACCACGTGGTCTGTGCCGCCACTTCCGGTCGGCTTGCGTCAATCTCGTCGAGCGGAGTCGATCGCGCTGTGTATCGCGCGTGCTTGAAAACTGCGCGTCGTTTTGGTAATGTTGGGTGTGCACCTCGAACGCCGTAGTGTTTTCATCGCTCTGCCAACCATGGAAGCAAACGTGCGCGCTCGTTTGGAACGAATGACAGCTGAGATCGGTTTCGGCCCATACTCCGATACACCGCCTCGTAAGACGGCACTGGCAGACGACCCCGAAGCGCCGCCATTACCGGACGCCAGCATTGTTATCGGAGACACGCTGCGCCCGTGCCTCGGTCGGTCGTGAGAACGTGCCGACGATGCAGTTCTCAGCTGACGAGGCAACACTCGAACGGCTGCCACTCTCAACGGCAACCGGCGATGGTCAAAAGCACAGAAATGTTCACGTTTTCGGCACTGCGCATGGCGAAGAAAACGGAACCACGCAACTACGAGCAGACGAGCTGTCGGTGAGACCGGAAGTGCTAATATTAATGTTTGTTCGGTGTTTTTAACGCGATAACATAATATAAACATACATATTATCTACTTATTGAACTCAAAATTAACAACGAAAGTAATAATGAGGGTGTTATCGTGATTATAACATCAGCCAATGGTGGAACTGCCGACAATCGCGTCATATTTTGCGGACTAATACATCATTTGTCGAGAGAAGAGGGAGCGATTTTCAGCTGACTTTGAGAATTTATTGTAAATTCCAGGCCGTGCGCATCGCTATAATATTTGGCTCGCGTGTTCTCGGGAGCCTCGACTACCGATCAGCAGCGCTTTTTGAGCATGCTCGAAAAGTGTTGCAGGGCCCCTTTAAGAAAGATCATTCGTACCACCTCCTTTTTTTTATTTCAGTACGCCAGTTGCTCGCAAGAGGCGGTCGCCAAAGTGAAGGTGAGTTCGTCAATACTGCGCTTCCGATAGCATCAAATTCATATTCGAGATGAAACGCAAGTTAGGTTAAAGATTTACCGCTGAAGCCCCCCCCCCCCTCTCCTCCCATGTGGCGATACAGTATTCTGCAGTTCGTTAGGAGATAGCAGGTCTTGATCGGACACCCAACAATGCGTGTAATCGTTTTCTCTTAGGCTAGAATGTGCTTTTCTGTTCTTGCTTCTTTCAAGCCCACCAGAGCACCATTATTAATTATAGTCATGTCTTTTCTTTAATCTTGAATATCTGAGCACTTACAAACACAGACAACTTGCATGAAGCGGGCACTAAATCTGAGTCATGAGAATTGTTATGTGGGCTAGCTGTTTCATGAAAATTGTGACAGAAGAGCGCGCATAACGGGACAGTGAACACACGGGGCACAGCACTGTGTACTCTGTGTGTTCACTGTCCCGTTTTCTACGCTGTTCTGCCAGAACATTGAGTCATGATTTTACTGAATGTATCAAGCATCAATCCCACAAAAATAGCTTGAAGATATAGTTTCGATGCTATCATCAAAGCTTAGCGTTCGATGAACGCTCTTAAAGGATCAGAGCGCGTAACACGTTGAAATTACCGGAATGTTTGTAGCTTTAAAATGCTGCGTCATAGTTAAATTCATATAATGTTGCTAAGGGCACGGATTTCAACCTATATGCATGAAGGTCACCTTCCAATTATGGTAAAAAAATAGGCAGTCGTGCACGGTACCATGGATGAGCATTTAAGTGCACCAAGTAGTCAAAATTAATTCGAAGTCTCTAAATTCGGTCTTCGCGTAAAACCCGATTTTAACTGAATTAATTCGAAGAACGGATCGAATTTGTACTTGCTGAAGATTGCGTGTGAAGTGGTCTAGTTACGCGGAAGTCGCGGGTTCGATCCTGGTCGCGACTGTCGCATTTAAATGGAGGCGAAATGCTAGAAATCCGTGTACTATGCAATATCAGGGCACATTAATGGACACATGTTGGTTGAAATTTCCCGAGCCCTTGACTACGGTCTGTCTCATAATGATATCGCAGCTTTGGGAGGTAAAACTATAGAAATTATTATGAAGTGGCCCCAGTACACAGCTGCACCATATATGTTTTGGTGCGACCGTCCCATAAAGCACGTTCTCTGCATCGAAGTGTAGTAGTGGATTATAATTATAGTTTCTTAGCGGGAAATGTATCCTAGAGCTATTATTGTCCAGACGCCTGACTTTCATAACAACACTGATGTACGCAACTTCGAGTTACTCTTTTACAGACTGCCACCGGTATGGGTGCCGACGATGCGAAAATTTTTGACGACGGAATGGTACGTTGATTTACAAGTTTCTCCCTCCAAACTGGCATTGAAAGTTGCACGCGCCTATTCTTTTGCAAGCTGCATATGCTCATAGTTTCAGGCAGCGCGAAAGACGGAAGCACAAGACAAAAAAGACCACAGGAAGAGGCGCTGAAAGTGTTATCTTGTGCTTCCATCTTTTGCACTGTTCAAAACTATGACCCTCAGCCAACTTTCTAAGTCTTACATCTCTGCTGCAGACGCTTACGGTGACCGCGGTCAATGTGCTTGAATTTCTGCGTGTTTTGTACAATCATGTGTGCTCCCAACGTCTATGACGTGCGCTAAGCGCTCAAGATTGATGGAAGTTTTCAAAGGCTGAAGACTTATCTGATAGGTTGTTATCTAGTAGAAAGTTATTCGATAACTAGTTGTATAACGCCAAGTTTTTCTTATCCCGACTCATCTGACAACCAGCCACCCACCAAGAAAAAGCGGTCAAGGTTGATGAGTATTTTCAATGCCCACGCACTTATAATTATATGACCATTACAGATGCCAATTGCACCACATTATTTCGTGAAAGCAGCAACAGTTTATGAAACTTCTCAGTGGCTACATGCGCAAAGCAGGTACTACTCCGCAATGATTAGAAGTGGCAACTTTGTAGTGTCGTGTCCCACTACAAGATGGAAATGCTCCCTGACCGTTACGCGGTGTTCGTCAATATAAGAATACAAACGTTCGCTCATATTAGATAGAGTTATCGAAGTGCGTTGCTTTTATAAAACCAAGAGAGGCACGTAGCTGCAGTAATGTTGTGTTGTAGCTTCTGATTCAAAAATAATAGATAGGAAGAAGCGTTTATTGTTTCAAGATCCAGTGCAGTTTCGGATACAGATGTCCAGTTTATGGTTATTGTTGTAAGGGGCAACAGTGTCTAGAAAACGACGCCAACAACTTGCTTGTCTGTAGCAGTAGTGAAAGATGGGTCTTCAACCTCGGCAAGTGGCCACCTAAGTCCGAATAGCCGTGGGCCTATGCTGTGGCTTGGGTCTGGCTTTAACCAGCTTCCGCTTTTCCTTCAAGCTCTCTTAAAAAATCAACACATTTCCCAGCCATAACTATCACTCCACTTTGAATACTTCTCTCTTGCAGCCATAACATTTTTCCTCATATTTTTTATCCCTTTCAGGCATGTCTGCAAAAGGCTCTCGGTTTCTAGGATTCCATGCAACAACGCTTTTCGTTGCCGTTACAGCATACCGAGCCGTAGATTAACAACGAGAGTTTAGAAGGTGATAAGGCACGGCCGCTGAATAAAATACGCTTCTTGCAGTACACATTGTAGAGAACGCGTTTTGGGAATTAAAGTATTGGAATTTATCATCCGGGATGCTATAGAAAATTTTATCTGGAGTTCCTAACCTTGAATTTTCTTGGTGTGTCGTTATTGACGTATGTTAACCACTCATGAAGGATATATTTACGTTGGAATTTGAATGAAAAGAAAAAAAAAGATTACAACCCACAGAATGATAGCTGAACAATGTGTCTAAAATTACACGGATTTAATAATGATAATTTTCAACGCCGTTGCGCTATTAGTGACAAATGAAGAGAGCGGAAGAAGGGGACTCTTTTTCCAGGGGCTTTTCTTATGTTAGACACAATCGGTTATGAGTCCAATGGACAATTAAGAAAAGGAAATCATAGGGGAGAGTGGTCTTTAAGTATGGTGTGATAAGTGTGACATAAATTGAAAGCAGTTACCGTCGAGGGGTAAGGGGGTACTAAGAACTGTACTTTAACTAGGCGTCATAATACAGATGTGCAGTGAATCGTGCATCGCAATATGGTCTTGAAATACAGTGTAATGGGTTTTTCAGAACTGTAGTTTCACTGGATTAAATACGGTGTAATGGGTTTTAGATGCGACGCAGCTTTTCCTCGGGGCTGTGTCCGTCCTTCCCGCACGCATCCGCTCCCCACTGCGCATGGGCCAACTCTCCTCCATCTCCTCCTCGCGTGAGCGCGAGGAGGTGGGAGGAGGAGGGGTGAAGGAGGTGGCATGAGCGCTGCCTCCGCTTCGTTTCTCCTCTCCCGTTTCTCTCTCTCCGCCACAGCTGTGCGCTCGTATATAATACGGTGCGCGCTCGCTCCCGTTGCACTCTAATTCGCAACGGCGCTATGGACGCTCGCGAAGCTGAACGTAAACGGCAACGCCGGCAAGCGAATGTCGAAGCTGCGAGGCAACGCGAAGCCGAAGCGCAAGGAAACATCGAGCTGGGGGGGGGGGGGGGGGGTCGGTAACATAAGCGGTACACACTACACAAATGAAACATACAAATGGAACAGCAATGGAAACACAAGTGAACACCCAGCGCTGCTTCGCATCCCCACATGGTTCCCTTAAGTAGGAGCAAGGAGGTTAAAAAAAATTGCTGGAGTGGCGACTATTGCGCAAGAGTGAAGCCGTGCCCACCAAAAGATGGCGGCTGCGCCCGCCATCTTAGTACGGGCAGGATCAATCATCGGCGTTTGGTGAAAGAAGGCGAGCGCTTTCCTCGCACGCCAGACTAGTTCAACTTGGCAACTTTTACGGGTAATATATTGCTCCAAGTGTGTCTTTGCGTTACTAGTTTTTGTTGTAAGCCTCAAAGCCATGGCAAATTTTATTGGAGATCAATTGCCAATACTCCATTCGACGGGTTACTTTTCTCGGCAACAACGATCTTTTATTTTATAATTAAAGTAGTATTTACACTAACAGATTAAAGCGAATTGATCTTTAAGTAGGCACCACCAGAAAAGAGCATGTTTTCGAGCTCTTTGGTGGGCAAAAGCTGGCTTCACTTTTGCTGAGCAAGGCGTTAGGAGAGCTTCCACTCCAGAATTTTTTTTAAACCTTCTTGAGTGGGAGATGGTGTAATTGTTTTCAGAAATGCAGTTTCACTGGGCGCCCTGAAAGAGTTAACAGCGGCCTTGAAGTCCGCTATTTCAGCATGCACTGACAATGTTCTGCGTGCTGCGCGCAGACCTGGCATTTTCTTATTAAAGGAACTGTGCTTCAGGCGTACCGAAATTTATTGCAATCAAGGTATTTTATGATTATTGTCGTAAGGGGCAACAGTGTCTAGAAAACTACGCCAACAACTTGCACGTCTGCAGTGGTAGTGAAAGATGGGCATTCCGTAAGGATGGAATGTGGAAACGTGTGAGCCTCCCGGCACCAAACCTGCTTTGCAATTATGCACGCTATGCAATGTGCATGTTATTTGTATGTGTGTGTAAATGTGCCATACATCTATTGTACGTGTTGGCTCCACGTCATTTCATGTGTTTATTATTGTCCATGTTACTGTATTCTGTTTTGTCTTTCTCGCGAACGTATTTCTAGCAAGCAAACGTTGTGTTAAATTGTTATTGATGTTAACCGCCTGTGATACAATATCTTTTTATAAACACAGGCAAGCTTTAATAATGTGACAAGTAATCATTGGGAAAACATTCTCACATAGTACCGTACGGACTACTGTGAACCATTTACCCTTTGAGCTAAACTCGGGCCGCCCGGTGCTCTAATAATCATGGTGCTCTACTTCTGACGCGAGGGAGGCGGCATCGAATCCCGGCCGCAATTTCGATGGAGGCGAAGATGCTTGAGGCCCTTATACCTAGATTTAGGTGCAGGTTAAATAACCCAGGAGGTCTAATTTCCGGAGCCCTCCACTACGGCGTCCCTCATGATCATATCGTGGTTTTCAGAATGTTGAGGCCCAATAATAATAATAATTATTATTGTTATTTGTTCTAAACACATCAAATTGGTGTCTACGACGGATATAGGAATTTTTTAACCGTGGCCTAATCCCACTCTCTCCCGTTTGCCAGCCTTCGCGCCAGCTTTGCGTTCATGAGGGAAAATACTCCTTAGGTGGTGCCTCATGACGGAAGTCAGATGAGGTAATATTTTTGTTCAGTTGTGTTCAGACCTATAGGGCGGCGTCTTGTATCCATCACGTTCATTATGTTGGCTGCCACGCTGGCTCTCTAAGAAACGTGGTGTTTTGAGATGGCGAGTCTCCGTTTGTGGGGCTTATGCGGACTACCAACGGAGAAGCGTCATTGCGACGCTGCGCATGTACTGGCTTTCAGATGTGCCACACGAGCGTTGTGAGCCGGTGGCGGCATTGCTTCAAGCCACAAAGGAAGGAGTACGAAGGAACAAATCTGACAGACGCATGATATTCGAGAGGGACGGCACGTCTACCGCGTCTTCACTGGAATTAACACACCGAAACGCACGTGTGACCAAGCAGTCGTACCTAGTGTGCCTCGATGTGTGCGCCCGACGAAACGCGCACCAAGGCGCCCTAAGTCGCACCCTTTATGTGGCGTCGCATCACGACCAATCGCGGAACTAAAGTGTAATGACGGGGTTCCCAATGAAGAGCGAGCGTTTGCACTGGCATTTAAAAAAAAGTAGAGGAGGCGTTCGTGGTGGTGTCAGTTTAGCTCGTCCCTACATGCTCCGACACAATGTGGCGGCGATGTCGCCGCCCTGTATGAAGGAACGCTGGCATCGAGGCACCTTTGTCACGCTAGGGGTGCCACAATGCCAGCGTTCTTTCGGCAGGGTGGTGACGCTCATTGACCGTGCCACCGCCATATTGGGTAAAACAGTGGAGCTATCGCATTCTGTGATGTCATAATGTGTCAAACAGTGGACGCTGTCCCCATCCTGTTCGAAGGAACGCTGGCGTCGAGGTGCCCTAGCACGATCAGAGCCGTATATCCGTCTGGTCACGATTAGGGTGCCTTGATGCGCCTTCTCCGCACGCTAGTCACGATTAGGATGCCTTGATGGGTGCGGCGCATGCATGGAGGTCAAGGAGGTTAAAAATGGAGGTACGCTAGTCAGGATTGTCTCTCAGCAGCGCCACTGCGCAGTTCGCAAACTTCTCTGATTATTTCACCGTGGGCTCCGCGATTAGCTCCGGCAGCACTCCGCTGTCGAATCTGATCGCGGAGGCGACGCTTCCAACGTGCTAGAGATAATGCAAGGGTAAAGTACAGTTTACACGACGCGAGTCACGCCAAGAACACGTGTCAAGTCACAAACCACGGAAAAGTAGTCGTGTAATTGGTTGTCTTATTATAGGAATTATGCCTTTCACGGACAAAAAACTTTCCAATAAAATCAACTGGTGTTATTTGTTTGCTCGCTGCGGAAGTTTGTAGGAAATAAGGCCAGCTACCAGCGCATCCTTAGAGGTGAAGCACGTACATTCTACAACTTTTGATCGCGAGATTGAGCGCCCGGAAATAGTATCAGCTTTTTCGATCGCAGCAACGTAGTACCACGGCCGTTACATAAAAAAAACAGGTGCGGCCTGCTGCGTGGCGCCGAAACGGCGTCCGGGGCCTAGTTCTCCTTGCGCCCGCTCTGGCGCCACCACACCGGTCCAGCTGTTCACGGAGAAGCGCTTCGACAGCCGCGTTTGTACGCGCGACACTTACTCCAATCAGGCCGTAGATTACGCGTTTTATAGCTGCACATTACAGGTTGAATATTGAAGTCGTTATTAGAAATGCCGATTACCCCACATATGTGAACAGTTTGCCCTAGGACTACCAATATTTGTAGAGCGGGCCTCAGTACTCTTCATGAAGGTTGCCCGCTTTACTCACCTGAAAGTAAAAGTTCTCGTTATTACGAAATATGCTGAGTATATTTACGCGTTTCTTCAAGACGAAGTAGTGAGTGATGCAGGCACTCAGGAGGGTGGCCGCCTTTTCTCCCGAAATTTGACTTTTCCTCTGTCTCTCTATAACAAGCGCGGCAGGTTAGTAAAGGTGCATGACATGAAATCAGTAGCACGTAAAGAAACGGCGGCAAAATAAGATACACAGAACTGACAAGCGCTTGTTGTGTGTACGCTTCTTCCTTTTGTCTCCCGTTTTTTTTCTTGCGCAAGATCTAATGTGGTTTGGCAGGCCTGATCGACAGGAAAGCTACGTTCTGTGCTCGGTTCTGAGGCCGACTGTGGAACGAACGCTTCGATCTCGTCTTTCACAGGGTGCGAGGAACTTTTGATCTTAGGGATTTCTCCTGAGCTTTCACAATCACCTGCCCCAACTATTGCGTCATCAGCCGCATTCATTCGCCGGCGTTTTCTGGGCTGCGCGTTCTTTTTTTTTGCATGTAGTGCGGATAACCGGGAAACACAGTCAGGACCGCAGTCGGAAGCAAAATCCTAATCTTCGTGTTCTTTTTATAGTCATCCTCAGTGAAATGTAATGAACATATCAGCGACCTGTCGCTTGGCTCCCACTTACTTGCGTTTTCTGATGGCCTTTGGCGAGAAATATTCTTCAGCCACGCTTCGCGACGCTGCAGATCGCTAGGGAATTCGTGGTACTTCATAGTAGCGTCTCTTCTCGCGTTTGAATTGCACAGCGGCACACAACAGCTTCGCGGCATCTCACCGCTGGAAAAACCGTCCGCCACAGACGCGCACACCAAATAAACGCACTCAGGCGCGAGAAACATGAGGAACGCTACTCACACACACGATCACACAAAAAAGCACACGAACAACGCATAAATTCCGAGCCGGCCACATTGTAGCACTACGGCCGCTGCATAATGGTAGCAAGGACTGGCCTCTGCTTTGCGGACCGCGCTAGTGGCGTCCTCACCAAAAACTGCGGCCGCAACTGTGAACTCGACCGGGACGCGCTTGCCCATTGACGGCGACGCGACGCAGCAGGCCGCACCTGTTTTTTTAATGTAGCGGCCGTGGTAGTACGATACATCGTCGACCATTTTTTTCAAGCGAAGCTTGAATTGTCTGACCTGTGTAGCTAGCTGGTGGTGTTCCGAAAGACCCTCCTCATCAACAGCTGGCGCGCACGTACCACGCATAATTAATAAATTGAAACAAATATTTCCGGGGCTGGTGTTTGAGCCGGGTCCCCCCGCACCGAAAGTGAGTTTCTTGAACACTACGCCGCGCGCCCATGCTTGCCCAATGGGAACTCTACTGAAGCACGCGAATGCGTTCTACCGACTATGCAACAAAAAAAACAATTGGGAAGCAATACACGCAGAACCCAAGTCACTCTTGGGCTCTGGCGCTCGCGTTGTCCCAAGACCGAAAATCGAAAACTAGCATGGGTCGCTAGCGAGACGACGCAAACGCAGTGCGGGCAACGACGCAGCATAACCTGCATCTCACATAATTTCAATTTCGCCACGTGTAGCGTCCTGTGCGTATGACCCAACACAACATCCGTTTGATCCAACTCTCAAACGCTGCTGCTCCTCCGAACGCAAGAGCCACATACCCAACGCAGCTACTGCCGGGGCGATGGCCTATAGCGCGCCATTCGCGCCACGTCGCGGGTGATAATGGAGACGCTGACGTGCCTCCTATCTCAGCTTACCGCCAGCGGTATAGTGTGCGAGAATAGCTAGCGGTAAATGGTGTATATAAAAAGTCACACTTTCACCTGAAGGGCGAAGCAATGAATTCGATAGCAAGGAATTGGAATATCAAAGGAATAACGGCAAACAGCTGGAAACTTGCTGCGCGCTGCTCAAGCACAAAGGACGCAGAAAAAGGAAACAAGAAACACACAATGCCAGTGCAAACTAAAAACTGTCTAAAATAACAGAGAGCTGAGCTAAATGGTAAGCATTCATGTTAAAGAGACAGGGCGTGGAAACACGGACACAAGAGTGTCTTGAATTCTCTCTTGTGTTCGTGCTTGCACGCCCTGTCTGTTTAACTCTGAGAACCGTCACAGCTCGACACGTGCAGCGAGCTGCTCAGACACAAAGAATAACGCACGAAAACAACGCACAGGTAATACATAGGATGAGCACGAAATGTGACAGTTGTTACTTCAACTAGCCCCTACTTTGGCTCTTCTAGCTAGCAGCTCACCCCTTTCGCAAATGCGGCCGCTGCAGCGAACAAAGCGACCTTCGACGCAAACTTTGCGCTGAAAGCACAAGAAGTACCAAACTCCCCTTCAAGAGATAATCGCGCGAGCACGGTCGACCACGCCCTGTATGTCAAAGTGGAAGTCGGAGGCGCACATCCTAATTCCGGCGAAGCGCTAGAGAGTTTTAGGATTGGGGACCCAAGAAATTTGCGAGCCGCCAGGACGCATGCGCAGAACGCATGTCACTCTCGGACTCTTGCGCTCGCGTTGTCCCAAGACCCTGCAGTGCCTTCCTTTGGATGGCGAACAAAACCGGAGAGCGCGCGACCTCAAGAGAAGAAAAATAATTGGAGACTTTGTAAATTCCAAAGTGTGTTCGGTAAAAGCCTGTGACCATTCTACTGACTATGCCATGGTATCGGGGAAATCTACATTCTTGGGGCGCTTCTCCGAACCGCTTTCCGTGGAATCATCACCGGGCCGCTTGGGAGCCATCCGACTAACTCGACTGCTGCAGCGAGACGTCTGACGAAGGAGCGTTGCCGCTCGCGCCGCTGCGCCATCACGTGATTGCTGAGAGATTGCGAGGTGGCACGGACGGACGCCGCCGCGGCGTTGCGCAATAGTTGCACAACACGCGTTCGGAGCAGCAACGCGCGACTGTTGCTATACGTACGCCGCTGTGCCACACGTGACTGCTGAGAGAATGTGATGCGGAGAGGCCACAGCTGGAACAGTTCCAGGCAGTTCCAGGGCACGGACGGACCGACGGACGCTGCGAGTATGAGATTAAAGGCTTTCGCCTTAATAAAGACGGTGCTTGGTAGTGGCACGTGAAGCCAAGGCTTGCGTTCCCTGCGGGCGTCGATTTTGGTCACTAAAATAAAACTTCATATGGGTCTAGTTGGTACATATTCCTGTGGCGAAAATTACAGCGCGAACGCACTTCTTTGTCGTTCTTAATTCTTTACTTATTTGGTCCTCCACCCACAGAATATGATTTCCTGTCTCTGCGTATCTAATACGCTGTCATCGTTATTGCACGCTCTTGTTTAGAGCTATTGTTGTGTGCGCATGTGCGGTGAGGTTGCCTTGGGCTTATATATGCATTGGCGTATGAAAGAATAAATCAGTTATTCGGTGCTCGTGTCGTACGTTTCTGTACTTCGTGGGTGTCTTGTGCGTTTGCGCTGTAATTTTGGCCTCAGGATTCCGGTCACGATGTAACATATATACTGCGATTCTGGTTCAGCCGTCTCGTTTCTTCCCTCCTATACTACATAAGTCTACAAGAGCCAAAGCGTTCCTACTAGCTCGCTCCACCACGTGTCACGGGACGCTCTTCTTTTTCCCTGGCCGACAGGCCACAAGTAGCGCGGCGCTACAACCCCAGAATGGAAAACTGGCATTGGTCGCCAGCGATACGACGCAAATTCAGCGTGGGCAACAATGCAGCATGGGCCCCGTCTCGCATAATTTTAGTTTCCCCACGTGACGCGTCCCGTGCATTTCACCCAACGCCGCCTCCGTTTGTGTTCTGCCGATAGCATCCTGGAGGACGAATGACGCATTCTGTTGAAATAGTTGAGAAGGTTTGATGGCATTATTTCTAAGGCAGCGCCCTGCAGAGCGATAGGTCGCAGGTTCGAATGCCCGGTTGAGTGCTTTAGAATTTTTTTCTTCTGAATTATTTTTATTTGTGGCTTCTATTTAGATATACATACATATACATATACGGGACATGACGGCGACGACAAAAATCCGCCGAGAGTGTCCATGTAATTGCTATCGCAATGAAGTAATAAAAACTCCATGCCGATTCCGCTCGAAAACGGCGTTTCGAATACAGCCGCTACCTATATTTTGGAAACACAGCCAGTGGGCTGTAATGTCATAATTCAGTACTTAATATGCTATGAGGAAATTCAGAAGGCCCCTTACGCATGTTTCTAAGATGAGTGGAAGGCGAAAACCAACTTTTTT
The DNA here is from genome assembly GCF_013339695.2 of Rhipicephalus sanguineus. Classification (NCBI taxonomy): domain Eukaryota; kingdom Metazoa; phylum Arthropoda; class Arachnida; order Ixodida; family Ixodidae; genus Rhipicephalus; species Rhipicephalus sanguineus. The sequence goes on along the minus strand of NC_051185.1, from coordinate 31,977,813 downwards.
TTTTGTAGCGTTAGCTACACTGGCCTAGCCGAGCCAGTTTTGCGTGGCTCCTCAAGAGCCGTGCTGCGCATGCGCGAGGATCAGTGATGTCACACAGCTGGCGCATCGGAGCCGGCATTTCCCACGCACTCCGCCGCTGTCGCGCGCGACTCGCTGCCGCCGGTCTGCGCTTTCCAGATGAGTGACGTCGTAGCCGAGGTAGACGTACTGGCGCCGGCGCGCGCGCAGCTATTCGCCTTCGCTGTGCAGTCGCCGTCTGACACTGCGCTAGTGCCGCTTGATAGCGCCTCTCACTGGCGTTTGCCAGTGTGGTTTAGCCATGGAGAAGGAGAGCGCAAATGCTGCTCAACGGCGCAGAAGAGCGGAGAAGCTTAACTCATCGGATCCCGAAGTAGTTGCCTGGAAATAAAAATATACATGTGCCACATAATATGTATACCATGTGTCTGTCATTGGAGCAGCAGTAAGCATGATAATCAAGCTAATCCTAGACAATCAGGAAAGCTAAGAACAATCAGCTGAACCTTTGCTAACGCTACGTTATCCTGGAATAGCCGAGCTAAGCCACTACAACATTTTTTTTTCTTCACAGTCGATTGTATTGATACTTAAGCATGATACTAAGCATAGCCGCAACGGAGTGGCTGCTACACCAAGTAGGCACAGCTTTCCGCTCTCTCATAGTGGAATGCATAGTGGAATGCATACATTGACTTATCAAGACCCAACAACGTCTGATCCTTAAAGGGTGGCTTGGATGTGGACAGCGCACCAAAAGACCCCGCTGCCATGTCTAGGACAGGAGGCATTATAGATCATTTCATCGTAAGAGGCATCCAGGATTTCCGCCAGATGTACCATACCTCGCACTTTACTACACTTAGCCCCCTCGTAACCGCGATCACGAACGCATCCGATAACAAGTCCGGTCCAGCTGATGGTGCTTAGTGATCACGGTAATGATGATCTTGTTCAAGGACTGTCAAGAACCCCTCATACACATACACACAGGTTCGTGAAATGTGCGTGCGTTCTCTGTCATAACGTACAAGTATAACAACTGTAACACGACTGCAACAACTGCAGCTGTTGCGCCTGCGCATGCCACTCGGCTGCGTACCCATATATCTAGGGAAACATTAATATATGAAGCTTAGCTGCGAGTACCGCCTGTCCTGTGCATCTGTGTTCATTCTTTGTCCTGTTCGGAATCCCACTATCCAGTATTGAAGAATATAAGCACTACATATCAGCTTACCGCGTCTGGTGTTGGTAACACCCATGTTGCTGTTGGCATCGTTACGTACCTGTAAACAAGTGGTTATATAATACATATGCGACTTTTCAACCTATGCGAATACATATGCGACTTTTCAATGTGAAAGTACCTATACCACTTCCACATTTCTCTAGCGTCATTCTGTAACGTTTCGCTCAATGTGAAAAATTACGCGACAGTCCCCATCCTGCGCATGCTTCGCATAACATTGATTGCCACGGTACGTGGGATCTGCCGAATTTCTTTTCCTTCAAAAACCAGCGGCAGTGGCTGCAGGGCTTCTTGGGACGCTGAGCAAACGCTGTGGCGTCATCTTCGATGTGCCGCATCGTCTACAACAGCGCTGGTGTTCGTGTTCCTTCTTCTCTGTGTATTCGTCGTTTGCGCTGAAAACCACTCATCATGTTACAACAACAAAACTGTATAACCGCGGAATCCGCGATTAGCTCCGGCATCGACGTGCAGCCAGAGCTAATCACGGAGGCCACGGTTGAAAATACGAGAGACGCTTGTTCACATTGCGCTCGGCTGTTTCTGGCTATGACAGATATTGTAATCCAGCTGCAGAACTTTTAGTGTCAGCATACCTCCGGCACATTAGTGAGTGGCGAGAACCTTCTGTCGGAGTGCGGCGCGGCTCCGCCAAAGGAACCGAAGATGACGTAGTTCCGGTTAGTTCGTTTCCATGCCCACACTTTCACAAAGGTCGCATGGGCGGAGCACGACAAACGCATTTCGCGTATTCTAAGGCTCCTGCGGCAGCAACTGCGGAAAAAGTTACGACATCGTCGGCAATAATGTCGGTCCTTGTTAAACACGAAGTTTCATCGAATTCTCAAACCACTTCAGCTTCCCTTTAACCAACGTTTTGTAGAGTTACGCGACTTGGGATCCAAAAGAGTTAGCTGCTAGCCTTACTTCGTGTAACATGCTAATTTGTTTCTATGCCATTTTCTCTAAATAAGTAGCTGGACACGCCTATGAGTGCAGCGATGTATTTTTTTGATAAAAATAAGCGCTACGCTCATAGGTGTGCGAAGGCTTTTCCATTTGGGAGGCGGGGGCGGGGGGGGGCTGCAACTTTCAACGCCTCCCCCCCCCCTCCTCCCAGTGGTCGAGTCCGGAAGAAAACAAGGCTCGCAATGGGTACAAAAATTGGACTGCATCCCATGACCTGCTTCTCACAACGGCCTGCCTCTGGACCCCGGCTTTTCGGGGGTAACTGCGGGAAAAAAAAATACAATTGCTTTGTCCGCTCCACCGGTTGTGTATTTCTTCTTATATTTTAAATATCTCTTTCTTTCTGCTTCCTTTTTAATCTCCTGCTTCCCCACCCATTTGCAGGGTAGCGTACCGGATACTACACTCTTAAAAAAAAGGGTGTCTGTACTGACTACCTTTGGGTGGTAATCGCCTCGCTACACATATGATGACCTTTTGGGGTGTCAAACGACTCCCTTCGTTCTTCGGACCAACGACTCCCTTCTTCACAATTTGGGGTGTCAAACGACTCCCTTCGTTCTTCAGACCAACGACTCCCTTCTTCACAAGCAGAGAGTCTACGTTACTCCCAACGCAGGAGTCTACATGACTACCTTTTATTTCCCGCTAGTACCTCTAGGTAGTCAGGGTGACCCCTTTGCCATGGTAACGCTGACCCCCACTGGAGCGTTCCTTTGACTCCGTTGTCCTTAAGGACAGTGGTGTACATGACTCCCCTGGCAAGAGTCAGTGTGACCACTTCGTGGTACTCAATGAGACACTCTGCAACAAATAATGCGTTTATTTTTCTTCTTGGTCGATATTGATGAAACTTGCTGAGTTTAGGTTTACTTATGTGGCGATTTCAAATATGCAATTATCTGGAAGAAAACGCAGTTTTTACACATAAAAATTTCATGTGTCTTGATGAGCAAGCCTTTCCAAACTTGGAGTTGCAAAGTAAATCGACATATCGCTATAGTTAGGGGATAAAAACTGTATCCAATAGTTTTAAAAGAGTTTACTGCGCTGTTCTGGCAAAGGAGTTTACTGCGCTGTTCTGGCATAATGTTCATGAACCCACTAGCCCACATACGAACTCGCGTTTTAAATTCATTTGAGTTAAAAGTTACGTAATATTGAACTCTCGTGAGCGAATCACCAGCTAGACATACACTTACTGGTCAATGTTCAGCATACTATGACTATTGTTAAGTGGGTTTAGGACATGCATTCTGGTTATGTTGCATACAGTTCCCATTTCATATTATTGTGATATGCTTACTTTGTAACTCGTGCAGGCCTAACATGGCACATGAAATGTTTGATATACTTAACACGACATATAATAGTAGAAAAATATTTGCATTTTCAAAATCAGCGTACAAATACACATAAACTAAACAAGTTTTATAGAGATTGATCAAGAATTTCAAAAGAACTTCAAATCAGAGCGAACACCATTAGGGTTTTTATCTGACAATCGACGAAAGTTGGTGCCGCTACCTCTTGTTACTCAACAAGGCACTTCCACCGGGTTTACTCAAACAGGAACACTGTGGTGGATGCATGACAGCCGCAACAAGTTTTTGTAGCAACTTTACAGTGCTGCATTCGATTCCTCTGGGGGAAATAAAATGCTACTCGAAGTTTATATAGATGAGTCTAAGAACAATTTCCGCTCGCGTAAAACAACAAAAAATGTTGATTCTAGAAGAAAGTAAGCCATGCAACACGGAAACAGAAGAGATGCGGACAGCTCAAACGCTAGCGTTTGGTTTGTCTGTGTCTTCTCTTTCACGTCCGCATGCCTTCATCCTATAAACAAACTGAAATTTCTGCGATTCGTAAAATTATTCTTTGAATCGGTTTTAAACACTTCATGCCATTTCATACATGTTCACATTGTAATGACAAGCTACTGTTTTATCAGTAAGCACCTAAACTATAGGCACAACATCCTGCGAATAATGCGTAGTCCTTAGCCACGTCACCACAATTGTTAAGCATTTTATATATATATATATATATATATATATATCTGTGTGTGTGTGTGTGTTCGACATTTTTGAGCGCGCAAAAGAACAGGGACGAAAAACGACGCGGACACAGCGCTGACTTCCAACATATGCTTTATTTTCTACAGTGGTACATATATATATATATATATAGACAACAAAAAGCAACGCACGCAGGTGCATTGTACAGGAAGGCTTCATGTAAAACCACAAATAAGTATGCATGATAAGCAATCAAACAACCTGATACCGGATTTTTTTTTCTTTAAGAGATCAAGCGGTCATTCCTGACTACCACTATCGTCTAGTCACCCTGTGGGCCTTGCTTAGAAAGTCTAGTTCTTTTTGGATAGGTCAATTGAAGGTGCACTAATGCACATGTCTCCCAAACTTGCAATCTTCGCCGCTTCAATTATCTCAATTATCAAACAGAGCTGACAGGCACAAATGTAAAGAAGGTGTTTAGATATGTAGACGACTACGTTGTCTTTCTAGAATCAAGTCCAGGCGAATTTGGCAATGATTCTTCAAACGTACTTGATCTGTTCACGCGTTTCCTGCAACCGCTCGCAGTCACGCATGAAATGCCGCAAAACAACGCCTTGCGTTTTCTTGACTTACGAATGTTCTTCGAGCGAGACCAGGTCTGCTGGTCGTACGAGCCTAGGGCCAATAAGCCGCTTCTGCCGTTTTCTTCGGGCCACTCCAAGCTAGTTAAAAGGGGTATTGCAAAATTAACCCTAATGAATGCGCTTCGCCGCTCATGTCCTCACAAGTGTTCGTGTAGTTTCCAGGCGCAAGCTGACCGCCTGAAAAAGGCGGGGTTTCCTCAGTATGTCGTCACATCTGTGGCGGAGGGTCTTCTCAAGACTGTCAAACATGCTCGCGAGGGTGAGGAGCAGGCTTCACCAGAAACGGAGCCTGTCAAGCAGAAATGCGCCGTCATACCGTACCTTCACGATGTCTCACATAGGCTGAAAAAGATAGGAAACAACGCCAACGTAAGAGTCGTCCTTTCAGCACCAAACAAGCTTTATAATCTGTGCAAGGCCTCCTACAGTGGTTCTGAAAAACCCAGGTGCCAAAAAAAGCACAAAGAAAGCTTTGTTAAATGTGAGAACAACATCGTTTATGAGTTACTGCTGTCCTGTGGCAAGAAATACATAGGGCAGACGGGACGGTGTGCCAATGACAGGCTGCGTGAGCACGCAAATAACGTGCGAACTGGAGGTGTGGGACATTTGGCTTTCCACTGCAGGAAGTGTGGGTGCGATCCCATGTATTCGAAGTGCACTGCGACAGGAAGGAGCCAGGCACAAACAACACGTGAGGTAATTGAAGCGGCGAAGATTGCAAGTTTGGGAGACATGTGCATTAGTGCACCTTCAATTGACCTATCCAAAAAGAACTAGACTTTCTAAGCAAGGCCCACAGGGTGACTAGATGATAGTGGTAGTCAGGAATGACCGCTTGATCTCTTAAAGAAGAAAAAAATCCGGTATCAGGTTGTTTGATTGCTTATCATGCATACTTATTTGTGGTTTTACATGAAACCTTCCTGTACAATGCGCCTGCGTGCGTTGCTTTTTGTTGTCTATATATATATGTACCACTGTAGAAAATAAAGCATATGTTGGAAGTCAGCGCTGTGTCTGCGTCGTTTTTCGTCCCTGTTCTTTTGCGCGCTCAAAAAGTCAAACATGAATTACCAACTTGCCGATGCCTACGCTCTCTCAATATATATATATATATTATGTGTGTGTGTGTGTGTGTGTGTGTGTGTGTGTGTGTGTGTGTGTGTGTGTGTGTGTCATTCCATGCCAAGTGTCCCAGACGTGGCGCTCGCACATCACAGATTTTGCTGATAAAATTTGTGCCTTTTTCCTGTGCCACATGAAGTATTGTGGCAAAACACTTTTGGTCGAAAAAAATTTTGACAATCATGGCACCCCCTCGAAATTCGCTTCTATTTATTAAACTGTACCTAATAGAAAAATGTGTATAAAATCTATTTTTGTGTGTTGAGCTACGAAACCGCGCTTGCGCTATCACAGAGGTTCTGTTTAGTTGTCCCATTCATTATTTCCGATTTTTTTTGTGTGTTTCACTACCAGCTACGTAGCTTCAAAAACTACAAAAATCTTCAATGTTCGTGAATTTTTCTTGAGCTATTTGCAACTCACCCTAACCAATATTAATCATAGCCTGATTTCCAGGAAAGTGTATTTTAGTACAGAAATGTTTAGGGGTAAAATAGACTTCAAATCTTTCCGAAAAAATTGTGATATTTGAGAAAATGTACGATTTGTCACATGTTTGACCATATTTTTCATACTGATGCGGTCAAAGTAAAAATCCTCGTCATGTGGCGTTTGATAGAAGACTTCATCGTTAAGTAACGAAGAAAGTCTAATCAAATCATTTTTTTTGTTTTAAGGAAGAAAATAATTTTTGAATTTGGCCCTCCGATCGCGCAGTGCATTTCATTTTGCTGCCACTTCGCCGCAAAGCACGTGGTCGCCCTTACAGCTGACACTCGTCACAGGCAGCGGCCAGATGCGAGATGTATGTCAGCGGCTCGTGAGTGGTCGAAAGTCTTGTCGCGCTGTCAGGGCGACGAGTAATGAATTTGCGTTACAATGAGCATTTGCTAGGCGGGCCCAATGGGAAATATGGACGCCCGAGAGCAGCATGTGGAGTCGTTGGCACAATGTCCTAGAGGGACGTCTGCACAACTAGCATACACATACTGAAAGAAATAATGCACACTGTACACACTTCTTTCTCAGGGTATACATGTTGTACAGACGGCCTCTAGCACAATGTGCCAACGACGCCATAGGCTGCTCTCGGGCGTCCATACTTCCCATTGGGGCCGCCAAGCAAGCTCACATTGTAACGCGAATTCATTACTCGTCGCCCTGACATCAACGTGACAAGACTTTCGACCGCTCACGAGCCACTGACATACATCTCGCATCTGGCCGTTGCCTGTGACAAGTGTCAGCTGCAAGGGCTACCACGTGCTTTGCGGCGAAGTGGCAACAAAATGAAATGCACTGCGCGTTCGGAGGGCCAAATTCAAAAATTATTTTCTTCCTTAAAAGAAAAAAATGATTTGATAAGACTTTTTTCATTACTTAACGATGAAGTCTTTTATCAAACGCCGCATGACGAGGATTTTTACTTTGATCGCATCAGTATGAAAAATATGGTCAAACATGCAACAAATCGTACATTTTCTCTAATTTCACAATTTTTTTTCGGAAAGATCTGAAGTCTATTTTACCCCTAAACATTTCTGTACTAAAATACACTTTCCTGGAAATCAGGCTATTATTAATATTGGTTAGGGTGAGTTCCAGATAGCTCAAGAAAAATTCACGAACTTTGAAGATTTTTGTAGTTTTTGAAGCTACGTAGCTGGTAGTGAAACACAAAAATTCGGAAATAATGAATGGGACAACTAAACAGAACCTCTGCGATAGCGCAAGCGCAGTTTAGAAGCTCAACAGACAAAAGTAGATTTTATACACATTTTTCTATTAGGTACAGTTTAATAAATAGAAGCGAAATTCGAGGGGGTGCCAGGACCGTCAAAAATTTTTTCGAGCAAGAATGTTTTGCCACAATACTCCATGTGGCACAGGAAAAAGGCACAAATTTTATCAGCAAAAGCTGCGATGTGCGAGCGCCACGTCTGGGACACTTGGCATGGAATGACCCTTAAATATAAGAGCTACAGAAAGATCACGAAGGTCCTGATACTGTAGGAAGGCATTTGACACACGACGTACGTTTTAGCACTATGCTAATGCTAAAACGTACGTCGTGTGTCAAGTACCTTATATATATAAGGTATGATATATATAAATATATATATTTAGCGGTGGTATGGAGAGTTCTGTACAGAACTGAAATACAGAAACACCGTCCAGAAATACAGCGAGACACATTACTGTCAGAATGAGTGAGATATGAAAAGCAATAGTTTCGCTAACATCGTTCATTACTGTCAAATGCGGCAATATACTAGACCTGGCATAAACATTAGCATAGCCAGCAGTCAGTTTTTATGAATAGGAATCAATGGCCAGCCATCAAGCACTTCTTTGCGACATCCATTACATATTTTATGTGGCATACAGCGCAAAACATGCAACATGTGTAGTTCTCATGTAGTACAGGATTCTCATGTAGTCATCTGAGATACAGGACCCCAATAGGTGACACAGCTTGCGTGCATGAGCTTGGCAGTGTCGTGTTCCCAGACCATGTCAGGGTCAGGTGGCATTCTGGCGAAAAGGACAGCAGGTTGCACTGATTCGAGACCACTCACGGCCAGACCTTAAGCGTGACTATTCCGAATTCTTGGACACGTCTTGACTACCTCGAGACACGAAGTTTCCAAGGAGGCTTCCTGGTCAAACGCAGCTGTAGAGCTTCAATGTGCAGTCTTGAAGCAACCTGAAATAGTCAAGTGCACAAAAATAAACACATGATGACAGACAGATCGATCACCTTTTAATCTGACAAGGGCAGCGCTCACACACCAGATTCCATGAAGTGTCATGGCAATGAACAAAACCAGGGATACTCATTAACTTTGCTGTACTTTGAGGGTCTGTTACTCCCTTAGCCAGCTGCAACTGTTTCCGCTGCATGACCTCCGTACAATTAGAAGGATGTTTTTTAGAGAACGCATATTTCTTATCAAAATTGTATAATAGTCATGCTCAAGATGTTTTCGCGCACACACTCTATGTCAAGAAGGAAATAGTTTGCTGCGACTAAAATGGCAATGAAGAGATTAATTAACAAAAACTCATTAATTAACTTTTAATTCCTGACCTGGAGGTAGTTGTTTATATTAGAAAGTTGTATCGCGTGCCAATTTATGGCATACACATTTTTTTTAATCGCGAAAGTTACACGTAATTCGTGATATTCATCCTTGAATTTCAAGGACGAAATCGAAACTGATAGCGCCTGACGTGCAGGAAACGTCGCTTTCTCTGTTACGTAAGCTCGGAGCTACACGTGAAAAGAAGGTGATGATAGTTTAATGAAGGTGGGCCGAAGCAGAATGTGATCAGGAAAATATGCAAGCATTCAGAAATACACAAGTAAACAGCTTATTATTTGGGTGCGATGTGTGGTACTTATCTGTAAACATAGAAAGAAAAGGTTGATATTACTGCCGTTTCGGATGCACGCATCTCGAAAGAAACAAATGAGCACCAAACGCCACATGCAAAGGTAAGGCGATCCGCTGAAGCAAGTTAGATGACTTGCCAGTTTTCACGAAAAGGTACGACCACGACGCGCCTTCATTCAAATTTCGTCACTCCCTTGTCGCGGGCAGCTCCGGTCTGACGTAACAGAAAAACCGCGTTTTCTGTGTGCCGGACACGATCAGTTTTGATTTAGCCCTTAAAATTTCACAATAAATATCTCGAGTTACGTAAAACTTTCATGATTTCTGAAAAATGGGTATACCATAAAGCGGCACGCACTACAAATTTCTAATATAAACAACTGCCCTCAAGTCAATAAATAAAAATTAGTTAACGGGTTTTTGTTAACTAGTCCCGTCAACGCATTTTTTGTTGCGGCAGAATATTTCCGCCTCGAACTAGAGTACTACTGGAGCGTGACTGTCATAGAGTTTTTTTATAAAAGATATGTACTGTCTGAAAAAAAATCACCCTGTATAGCATGGCAGCAGTATTTTAATAATAATAATAATTGTCGGGGTTTGACGTCCCAAAACCACGATAAGATTATGAGAGACGCCATAGTGGAGGGCTTCGGAAGTTTCGACCACCTGGAGTTCTTTAACGTGCACCTAAATCTAAGCACACGGGTCTAAACCATTTTCGCCTCCATCGAAAATGCGGCCGCGGCGGCCAGGATTCGATCCCGCAACCTGCGGGTCAGCAGTAGAGCACCATAACCACTAGACTAGCAGTATTTTAACGAAGACCTGTAGGTCGCAGGATCGAGTCCCGGCCTTGGCGGCTGCATTTTCGTTGGAGGCGAAAATGTTTGAGGCCCGTGTACTTAGATTTAGCTGCACGTTAAAGAACCCCAGGTAGTCGAAATTTCCAGAGCCCTCTACTACGGCGTCTCTCAATCATATTGTGGTTTTGGGATGTTAAACGCCAAATGTTATTATTAGTTTAACGAAGAAAACGGTAAAATGTGTATACAGCTACACGAAATATGGCGAATGTACGACAAGACTAGGCTTGCCTTCACTGCCTTCTTTCTGTCGCATCATTGTGAGCGTGCCCTTCTAGTGCCTGGCTTCAGAACAGCTGCACGAAGGTGCAGCTATTCTAAAGGCCTAATGTGCCATTTTTTCTTCAGATCTATATCAACAGGCAAAGGTCTCGTTTTTCCGTTTGTCTGGAAGGACAACCCACCAGCCAGCGTTGACCACTATAGAGGGTTGGGAGCAAACTCGGGCAAACTGTGCAGCACAAACATCACCTCAAACCTCAATCGAGGTGATGAGAAGCGGTCAAACAAAAAGGAACAGTGCTGAAGTGACTTATATACATATTAAAAACAACAGCTGATTATGGCACGAAATTGGGACAATTAAGGTGCATTGTAAAAGAATGTCAAATGAGGTACCCTGCTGTAAAAAGTGCTAAATATTCATTGCAGACTATGGCGAATAGAATTCAAATAGGATACAGCGAGTGTTTCGAGGTATAATGACGAAGCAATAATTGCTAGAGATTTATGAGCGAAAAGCACAATGCGATTAAGCGGTGCTACATAGTGGGAGATCACGGATTAACCCTTTCAGTCACGGTGTGTACAATTGTACACATCAACTTCAGAGTCGCATCACGCACCGCGTGTTTCTTCAAATGGCCTGAAACTTATTGTGCACATTCGTGCAGGCTTCCTGAGTGGACAACTAGCGGTTATTTAACTTCATTATGCTGCTTATTGCTGCAGATGATCGCTTTGCTAGAGACACTACCATGTTCGACGATCGTTCGACGTGCGACGTTCCAGGGCCGACGTCAAGAGTATTTTTTTCTTCGCTCGAAAAGCATACAACCAAAACACAAACTGTGCAGGCATTTTGGGCCTAATCGTTGATTTCTTTTGTGCAAATATTGAAGCTGACAGATTGCCGAATAATTAGATATTTAATTACACGCTAATTAACATTAATTGCTGAAACTCACACAAAACAACACATGCCTTCATTTTATTTCTTGTAATGTAATACTGAGTGCCTTGAAATCATGCCACGCAAGGTTGATGCATTTGCAGACAATGCATCATAATTCGTGACTGAAAGGGTTAATTTCAACTACCTGGAGTTCTTCAACGTGCACAAATCAGAGGGCATGGGAGTTTCTGTATCTCGCCCCCTTCTAAATGCAGCTGCCGGGGTCAGGAATAGAACCCGCGTCCTTGGGCTTCGCAGCGTAACGCTTCCAAGTCCATTTTAAGAAATTTTTGTCCACTGCCCACAACATCACTGTAGACTGTATCTTTGTGTTGAAAATAATAACGAACTGAACCACGGCTGGTATAACAAAGGCATCCAATATCCACGAAACACAGCGTTTGAGCAGTATGTTTACTGCCATTATTACTAGCCGGTGTTGTGTTTACTATTAGGTACTAGCACCACACCACATTAGACAAAGCAAGTATCACAGGAGGATGAGGTTATGCTCGTATGCAGTTTGTGGAAAAAAAAAACTACAACTTTGAAGTGAACTCACATTTACCTTTGTTGCATGATATTTTTTAGCATCATAAGATCAAGTCACCACTGTTTCAATTAAATGAAACCGTGCTACAAAAGCTATTGCATCAAAGTTTTATAGCAGTTACGCACGCACGCACGCGCACACACACACACACGCACACACACACACACACACACACACACAAACAAACAAACAAACAAACAAGCAAACACGGCGAGAAGTTCGAATATGCAGCGAATAAATACGTATTAAACGTGTTTCAACGTCTGGGTAGCAAAGGAAAGAAACACTAAATTCTAGAGTTTCACGAGCCAAAATCATGATCTGGATATCAGGCATGTTCGGGCCGGGTGCATTAGATTGATTTTGATCAGCTGATCTTACTTACCCTTCAAATATATATCGGTACAACGTTGCTCTACGTGTCACCACACTCGACTTGCAACCGAGATTTCAACTCGCAATTTTATGTTTTTCTGGCATGTATGGAATAAGGAAACACGATATTGGCGCGCACCACTCCGTTTTACCCGCTACTGGATAGTCCAGTGCGGTTTTCGTCGTTGCCAAGCCATTGAAACACGATAGCAAAATCCGTGCAACTGGAACATCAGAAAGACAAGTGGCAAAGCTACGTGTGAAGCGAATAAAAGAGTTGTAGGCAGAACTCACCTGAAATCTATAACGACCGTAGGAGCGTCGTCCACAGGCTTCGTCTGTCGGTGCCACTGGGATCCGTCATGCGCTGCCATCTTGCTCAGGCAAGTTCACGACGAAACGAAGCTTACTGCAGGGACTTCTCCGTCCGGAGGCTGCTTTTCCCAAACACTGAGTGACACTGCTTCAGCCAGTCACGGCAAGCGTGAGCCGACGACACGATACTACGCCACGAATGCATAGCACGGAAGGAAAGTCACGCAAAACGATCAGCCAGACACGGCAAGAGCGAGCCGACGATACGATACTACGCCACGAATGCATAGCACGAAGAAAGTCACGCAAAACAATCACTTGCAATCACGCCTGACGACACAGATTATTCTGGCGGACTAAAGAACGACCACAACGAGACGGATCACGAACAATGCCGTCTCACCAGTCTCACGACGCCAGGCCAAAATGGCTGTCTCGTATTGATGGCTTCGGCTTTGGATTAAAGTAGCCTCCACGAACGCCTAAATGGTTTCGGTTTTGTTTTGGTGCTATAGAACACACATCCATGCATAGTTAAAGCTCTATTGAATAATATCAGGGTGGAGGAGGCGAAGCGTCCCCTGTGTGTATCTGTAAGGGTTGTACGGTGGGAGGGGGCGCAGGTGAACGTGCATCCCCTGCTCTAGGGGCTAGGGAGAGTGCGGTGAGGCCGTGTGTGCGTGCCTAGCTGTGCTCAAGGTTTGCTGAGCGATTTGGTGGCCCGCGCGGATTATCGTGAAGATATAGTTTAGCTGTGGCGGGCAGAAATGATGACCACGCGAGCTATAATTCTGGTAGTATTGTCGCTCTTTAGGAGACGCGGTAAAACGTCGCCTTGATAACCGGTCTGCGCGGTTATCATGCCAGCTTTGCGGCACATGTTTTTACGGCCGTCGAGTTAGATGTGTTCCCGATCGCCAGTGCGTTCAACACCATGCACGTCCATTTCACTAATAAATGTATGTTTTCTGCCATACATGCTGTCGTAGGAATCTACAAACCTCGCTTGCAAACGTGCGAAGATTCGCAAATTTGTCAGCGCTGCCATTGTTAAACGTTGTCATAACTCTGAATGTTTCGCTTGGGGGCAAGATTTTTTAAGAACCCTGTTTACTTGTAGACGTTTTCGAAGCGCCGTTTCAGCAATATCGTAACTGAAGCCATAACACAATACGTGCGTAATTCCACATTTTACGAATCCATGTTATATATTCTCAACCAAAATTTTTCGGTATACCACAAGCCAAAGCAGCGAACTGTATCTTGGTCGCAGCCAGTGAAGCTTTCTTTTAAAAAAAACCCACCATGTATATGCAGAACCATCACTGACTCCCTTGGAGCAAGGGAGTCATCTATTTCATTCAGGAGCGTCGACCAGAGCATTGTGACTCCCCTTAGAAAAAAAGGTGGTCATCGGCTGCCACAAAGAGAGTCAAGCAGACGTGACTCCCTTTTGACTCTCTTTTTTTTAAGAGTGTAGCGTCTGGTTAACCTTCCTGTCTTCCTCTTCCTTCTCTCTCTCTCTCTCAGTTCTGCTCAACATAGAATAGTGTAAACGCCTGGTTAGTTGACGCGACACATTGTTGCTCCTGCGCTTAAACACAAAAGCAACAATTACAAAACTACCTGACAGTTACAAAGTGACAGCGTCCGTTCAATTGCAGAGGAAAGTCGCGCGCTACGTTTTGTTGCGAGGGTGCAGGAAATGCCAACCGCAACACAAATCAATTCAATTTCTAACCGCACGCAACGGACAGGATGAGGAAGTGTAGGCGGTCGCGGGAGCGTGTCCTCCATCTTTGACGCATATTCAAGACCAAGGGCGGCGAAAAGATATTAAATGATTCGCGGCGTGCTACCGATGCAACTCGTTGCAGATGCTCGCAGTGGCGACCATTTTTCAGGAGCCGATCGACTCAAGGCCAGAGCCGTCTGACAATGACGATTTCCCAAACTGCGTGACTCTCGCAGGGAATAGCTCGCATACGGACAAAACTAAGCTAAAGAAAAAGAAATGAAGACTCGCCCGACAAGAATGACTTGCCAAAGAGCGTGACGATCGTAATGATGCGATCGAACTCGGAAAGAAAAATTGCGTGCGATTGTATTCTTTTTTGGCTTATTTTGCATGCTCTAGCGACCGTGTGAGACCAGTTTATATTCCCAGTGGTCTATAGCTGCGGTTAAGTTAGAGCGCATCAGAGGTGGACTCTCTTGAATCGAGAATTCGTCCTGCAGCACGGATATTATGCGCCCTAGGAGCTTCGCTATCGCCTTTCTGCTTCTCGCCGCAGTTGTGAGCCAAAGCCGAGGTAAAGTGCTGACGCTGTCACGAAACGCCTTTCCCGTGAAACCTCCGATTCATATGCATACGAGAGATAACTCAATGCCCCGCCATACGCCATGTGATCATTTCGCAATCGTACAAAGTTCAGAAACGTAGGACTTAGAGAAGTCGTAGCGTGGAATGGCAAACATTTCTGAAGGAAAGTGTAGTAAAAATATCGTTTGTGCGTAGCGCTCGGTGTAGTTCTGAATCCTGCGCTAAATGCAGCTCCACTAGTGTCAAACCTGAGGAAGTGCATAGCATGGGCACCCAGCGATTCCCCTTCGTAGTTTCCACTGCTCCGTTTACCAAACCTTCGATGACGTCAATGTTTGAGGTAAGCATGCAGCTATTCCCCGACACGAGTAGAACCTTGTTAGTGAGATTCGCAACCTCGGCGTGCCACATGCGCGCTACCTTTTGCTGCGCTTTATCAATTTCTTGCTTGTTTTCGGCAGTTGAGATACGAGACGTCCGTAGCGAGTTTCGTCAGGTTGTTTCCCTTTAGATGTGA